>NC_044569.1:37885696-38251946 GCF_007565055.1 Rhinopithecus roxellana | reverse complement strand
TCAGAACCCAGCTTCCCACGTGGGCTGTGAGCCTGAGTTCAGAACCCAGCTTCCCACGTGAGCTGTGAGCCCGAGTTCAGAACCCAGCTTCCCACGTGAGCTGTGAGCCTGAGTTCAGAACCCAGCTTCCCACGTGAGCTGTGAGACTGACTTCAGAACCCAGCTTCCCACATGGGCTGTGAGACTGAGCTCAGAACCCCGCTCAGAACCCAGCTTCCCATGTGAGCTGTGAACCTGAGTTCTGAACCCAGCTTCCCACGTGGACTGTGAGCCTGAGTTCTGAATCCAGCTCAACCCAGCTTCCCATGTGAGCTGTGAACCTGAGTTCCGAACCCAGCTTCCCACGTGGACTGTGAGCCTGAGTTCTGCCACGTGGTTGTAGACTAAGCTGGAACTCATGACAGACACCGATATACATGAAGCAGTCTGAACCCAAACCACGGACAGCTCTGGAGAGCCACAGGAGCTGAGGCCTCCACATGTGCCATGCTGCTGGGATGCCGTGACCCTCACATGCTAGAAGACTTGGGGCTACACAGAAGAGAAGAAGGTGTGGCTTCTGGAGTGCTCTGATCTCACCTTTGTCTCTGCCTGTTTAGGACACACTCTTGTTTCTCAGTTCCTGCCTCTCCGTCCTCCTTGGAAGGGCACGAGTCATGTTGGAAAGGGGGAAAGTGCTGAACTTGGTGGGGCTGAAAGCTCCCACTGATGCTAAGTGTTTTGCGGTTTGAGCCATGTCTTGGGTCAACTCCAGTGCTTTCATGATTGCTATCCTGGCTAGATTTGGGGTCTTCTGTTTCTATGTAATGAATGCATGAACACACCTAAATCATGTTATTTTCATGTTTAGATTTGAGTAATCTATACAAGGTTTTCACCTCTTTACTGTAAATCAGTAAATAGAGTATTTTATAGCTGTGGACAGCTCACCAAAATGTTGAATTTTATGCTTCCAAGATGGGTGTGTTGGCAGGCCCTTGCCAAGTGAGCCTCAGGCAAAAGCAGTGACAGGCACAAATACGTCCAGATTCAGACACTGGAACACGTTGCAAATTCACGAGAATAATTGCTGGGCTCCCAAGGAACACCTCTTGGTCTTGGGTATGTGATAGAGCCTCAGCTACCCTTGCCATCGCATGCTGTTGCTGTTTCTAAGCCCAAATGTTTTGGCAGCAGCGTCTCTCTAAGGCACTGTGTTTGGTTTCCAGGTAAGCCTTCGTATTTGGCTCTCCGTGGTCCTAGTGTCAATGATACATGTGCTCATTTCCAGGTGATAAGCTGCTTCCGGCCCCCATGTGCCTGAGGATTCATTTATAGAATATGTTAATAAATGCTACTGGGCTATTTTAAGTGATTGTTATCAGGCTCTGTTTCCGAAGGCGGACTTCCGTCGACGGGGAGCCATCCCTACACCGAAGGCTGCCCTGCTCATTTGGACATTCGATGTCTCACACAGACTCTGCAGCCCTGGCGCAGGGTCACTGCTGGTTGAATAGGAGGCTCCAGGAGGTTTAGTCGATATGTAAATGAGAATTTCCTCCCCTCTCCTGGGACCTCTTTTCATGTTTGATAAACACAAATAAACAGCAAAGACAATAAGCCCAGCAAAAGATGTTTTAAATAATTTTAAAAACCTCTACCTTTTTTCTGTGTCTTGGCATCTGAAAACTTGGGTAATCTATTGAAGCCATATTTTATTGCTTGTGTACAAAATAATACTCCAAGCCCTTTAATAGGAGAGTAAGAAGTGTTTATCTGTTCAGAGTGGAGCTGATGGCGAGATGGGGACATCCATTCGGGATTCTGGGGCACGACCATGGGTGTGTGCCTCTGTGCCCCAGGCAGCTTGCCCAGTCTGAGTGGAGGGCTTTGGGTGATCAGAAGCAGAGCTGAAAAAGACAGCGCTGCCATAGAGAAGATAGGAGGCCATCCCTGAGTGCCCCACATAGAATGGGAGGTCATGCAATGTGTCTACTGACCACCTGGATAACTGTGGAGGTGAGAGTGCACAATGTGGGAGGCTGAAGGCTGAGTTGTTGATGCTTGGCCTGATGGGACAAGAGGGAAGATGATGGCCTCTGGCTTACAGCACAGCCACATGGGGTGGAGATTTTGAAGATGGAACGTTTGAAGATCCTGTTAAGATCATCACATTAGTGCTCCAGTATCATAATCCCAAGATAAGGAAACAAACAATCTTGTTCTTGATATTTATGCTCCCTGTTCCCCATTTTTTGACTTTCTGTTGATTGGTGGCCAGGTATATCCAGTGGAAAGCTTTTAGAAAGTAGATTTCCTCATCATTATCATTTTGTCTTCCATAAATATTGTATCATGAGCCATTAAGCCCAACATCTTATTGGCTGGGGTGGGGAACAAAAAGAAAATTGTTTTAACCTTTTCGGATGTGCTGAGATTCGTATTTTTTGGTGAGCATGTCTCATAGGGAGTTCGAAGCACTGAGGCATGGTAACCTTTGGGTCTCCCTGGCATGACCCTTGCAGTTGTCCTACAGTCATTCCTGTGTTACACCCTCACGAATCTCCTGCTGTGTGCAGGTTCAGGCCACAGAAAGTCACTTCTCTTCCCTGTGGGGTGACCTGTGGGGTGAGACTGGGAGAAGCGGCCAGGGGGATAAGGTGAGCAGGAACCTCCTACTGACCCGGGGATTTGAACCGGAACCTCATTCCGCCATGCTCTTCTTCCATAGATTTCTCTTTCTAATCTTTTCTCTACCTTAAAGATTTGGCCTGGCATAGCTTGTGAGACTGGGTCAAATTTGCTCATGCATTTTTTTCTCTTAACAAGGTTTGGAGTCAGAAACAATCCCCTTAATTCAGGGGAGGTGCTCATTACCGAGGTGAGACTGAGCTACTGGACGCTGGTCACTGCGTTGCAGGGCGTGGCCCTTGTGGTGAGGCCATCAGCCAACTGCTTCCTCTGTGGGATGGTGGTAGAGCTGGAGGGGTTGTCGTCTGTAGCTTTAGACATGAAAATCTGTTTTCATTTTCTTTCTGCTCTGGCAATGGACATCTGGTTTATAAAGATGGCTGAGTGACGAGAACTGTGGCTTTTCAGTTCATTCACTTGTTTAGCAAATACTTGCAATGAATCAACTGTTAGCAAGGGTCTATTCTAGGTTTTGGGAGTTCGAATAAAGAAGACATGGTCCTTACCCTCAAAGAGTTATCCATCCATTGGAAAAAGCAGCATAGTGGTTTGATGCTGTGGTCCGGGCCCATGACCAGGCTAGCTGCTTCCAGTGTAGAGATGCGTACCCTGTGCAAAGAACAAACAGCTTACAGGGAGAGGGCAGCTTCAGCAGAGGCACACCTGTGCTCGTGCAAATCTGTGAACTTTTGGCTTGTCTAGGATGTGAAGACTTTTCTGATAACTTCGAAACACCCCTGCAAATATGATCAGCAGTGCAACTTGCTCATCCAGAAGTAGAACGGGCTTTAGCCAAAGCATTTGAGCCACAATAAAACATTCAGAAGAGAGAGAGGCTTGCTCATGTCATCCAATTAATGATGTCTTTCCTACCTTTACAGCCTGAAAAAGATACTGCTTCAGACTGTGGGGTCCCTTAGGATACAAACTTTAGACATCAGCTACCACCTTCCACCCCACCACCGGGGAAAGACGGTGCCGCCTCCCACCCCACCACCGGGGAAAGACGGTGCCGCCTCCCACCCCACCACCGGGGAAAGACGGTGCCGCCTCCCACCCCACCACCGGGGAAAGACGGTGCAGCCTCCCACCCCACCACCGGGGAAAGACGGTGCCGCCTCCCACCCCACCACCGGGGAAAGATGGTGCAGCCTCCCACCCCACCACCGGGGAAAGACGGTGCCGCCTCCCACCCCACCACCGGGGAAAGATGGTGAGCTATCATCAGACTTCATCATTGTAAGAATCTTTCTTAATCAGCAAATTTACCTATATCTATATTTATCTTCTTCTGGATTTGGGGAGAGGCAAAGAAAGAGATTTCCCCATCTCTATTATGAACTACTCAGAAGGTTCTATACTTACAGGATTCTGTCGGTCAGTAGGACATCTTCCTCTGAACCTAACATTTTGTATCATTTTCAATGGTTTTCCTTATTTCTTTTCTTAAAGCTTATACCGAAGAATACACTGAAGTATTCAATTCCACACTCTTTAAATTTTGAGGAATTTTTCTGTAGACTGACCTGCTGTGATGACTTAGAGTTAAAGATTGAGATCTATTTCTGAATTGCTCTGTTTTAAGTTTGTTTTTTATTGTTACATTCCTTAACATCTTAAAGTTTACAGTTAAAAAAACTTTTATTTAAACAAAATGCAAATCTGGTATAATGATGGTGAAATTACTTTTAGTGTAATCATTTAAATAATTGACACTCATTGCAGAACTGATGAGGTTCTAACCGTGGGAGTCACGCCGCACCCGGGACCCTGCGCCACCCTCTTTTCAGGCTCCCCGTGGGCCTTGGGATCACACCCGGCACGTTTACCGTCAGGCACTGCAGCTTGACATCAGGGCAAAAACACATCTTCATCTGACAAGTCCGACGCATGAAAAAACAACTTAAATGCAATTTAAGTACTATTATGAGGTGAAGCATAATTAATTTTAAAATCGTATTTAAGTGTGTGGTCTCCTGGCTCATTTAATGTGAGAAGAATGTCACTAAATAACTCACTTTGCATGGATGGAACATTGTCTTCCAACTGTTGGGGTGTTGTTTCCTTCTCCCTTCTAGACCAGATTTTTTAAGGTTGCTGTGATTACCTCATAAACTATTGGAAAGCTCCAGTTCACAAAAGCATCTTAGAAATGCCGGGGCTCTGACTCACTTCTCTTCAGTGTCTTTGAAATTTCTGTAGCTTGAATCGCGATGGCTCCTGCTGGCAACAACTCTCTCTCTCTTCCTCTTGCTCCCTCATCTCATATGACTCCTACTAATGCTATTTTATGGTACTTTCTTAAATATGACATTTAGCATGATTTCCTTGTATTTACACTTGAGAAAATATTAATAAATACTACAATTTTAAATCATTTTATGGGAAAAATATAATTGTACTGCAATGATGATTCAATGTCACTCTTGCTTTTCAATGATGTTTATATGTGACATTTTTTAATCTCCCTGTGGGAAGTCCCAAATTCTGCAATGCAACTAAGGTAGGAAGACGTTATCTCTTTTTTCCTAAGTTTGAAAACTAAGACACAATCTGATTAAGTGAACAGTTGATTTAATTATGCCACATATTATCAAAGAATGAGTACCATTTGAAGATTAAAAATATCTATTGGGTTGAAATTCAGCTCCTCACAATGACTCATGAGTGCCAGACATTACAGTGTCTATTTTAGAGGTGAGGACACAGAGGTTTAGAGGGGTTAAACCACTGAACCGACACCTGACAACTAGTAAATGGTCCCAGAAAGTGATTCCAAGTCTGTTGAATTCAAGGCTAATGCTCGACACCGCTTACCATTCTAACCTGAAAAATCAATTGGCTAGAAGAAAAGCTGCCCCTGTTAGAAATAAAGTGAAGGCCTTGTGTCTTCCTTATTCAGTCTCACCATCAGCTCCAGTGGTCTGCAAGCCTCAAAGAACACACAGGTGCCATGACAAACCTTATCAGAGCTGAGACAACTGGGGCTCCAGCCCAGCTCCAGAGCTGTGCCATGGCGGGGTGTCGCCTGCCCTCCTGAGCACTGCGTGTGGGGTTTAGACACTCCCAGCAGGGCTCCACCCATGCTGCGGTTGCATTGGCCACAGGAGACCCAGGCCATGCTGGGTTCCATCATTTGTCAGCAGGCATCGAATGACTGAAGTTTTGAAAGTATTATGGGAATTCTTACAGAGGTACAACTTAACTATCATCCTTGTAAATGGGTAGGCTTCTAGGTAGGGAAGGGGCTTGGATAGTTGCACTGAGAAGTCAATTGGAAGGGAAGCCCATGAGGCATCAGTTAATGGGAAAACCACACTTTGGCAATCATAATTTGGCATAGACAGCAACTTACATCTAAGTGTTTACTAGCATTCAGTGCTCAGCACAGGTGTCTTCAAAAATCCAAACCGGGAACAGCAGCTTCCAGGTTCGAACGGCCACAATGTGGGCATGTGCTGTCCAGACATTTCCAGCTCTCTTGCTGAAGTGTGAAGAAAGTGCCCAGCCCATGTCTAGGATCTGCTGGAACTCGTTAGTGTAGGAGCCACAGTCCCTTGAGGCAAGGATGGTGGCTGAGTCATCTTATTATCCCGGGGTGCAATGTGTACTTATGCTCCTAATGTATGGTTAAATGACCACACCCAACTTCAATTTTTATCCCCTGGTCTTTTAGTAAAGACGGTATTGCACCGAAGTGTCCTGGTTCACACTTTATAAAAGGAGCTTGCTCTTTTGAGCATGAATTTTCTGGCCTGAAAATTGAGGATATTAACAGAATCTACCTCCTAGGGTTGCTGTGAAATTAAAAGAGATAAAGTGATAGTATCATACATGAGACACATTCATTAGAAGTTTGGCATTCTTTATTGTTAGCAACAATTTCCCTCATCACATCGTCATACACATTTTCACTTGATATCAGCATGCGAAGTTTGGTGTCTTGGAATGGTCATTCCACAGGCAGCTCCATCTGCCTTTTAGTTTGAACTTCATAATTGAACACACTTTTATTATTTCAGAAATCATGGCAGAGCTAA
Source organism: Rhinopithecus roxellana (assembly GCF_007565055.1). Lineage (NCBI taxonomy): Eukaryota > Metazoa > Chordata > Mammalia > Primates > Cercopithecidae > Rhinopithecus > Rhinopithecus roxellana. The sequence continues at coordinate 38,245,236 of NC_044569.1, read as the reverse complement.
CATTTATTAAGAATTTACCAGAAGCCTGGCACCATGTTGTGTACATAGCAGTTGTGAGATTTAACATACATGAATACCATATTATGCAAATAGTTTTCATTTACAAATAAGAAAGTGATGACTAAGAGGGGTAAGTGCTTTCCTAACATGATTCAAGGGCCCCATATGTCCTGGCTGTAGCGCAGGTGTCCCCAGTCCCTGGGTCATAGACTGGTATCCATCCATAGCCTGTTAGGAACGGGGCCACAGAGCAGGAGGTGAGCGGCGGGTGAGCGAGCTTTACCACCTGAGCTCCGCCTCCTATCAGATCAGCGGTGGGATTAGATTCTCATAGGAGTGCAAACCCTACTGTGAACTGTGCATGGCAGGGATCTAGGTTCTGAGAATCTAATGTCTGATGATCTGAGGTGGATGGAACATTTTCATCCCAAAAGCATCCTCCACCCCCAGCCCCTGTCCCCACTCTAGTTCTGTGGAAAAATTATCTTCCACAAAACTAGTCCCTGATGCCAAAAAGATTGGGGACCACTGTGCACCCTTCCAGTCTAGTTCTTCACCTCTTCTCCCTTCATACTTGGTTTATGCTGAATGTCTGGTCCTTAAAATGTATCTTTCCCTTCTTGAAATCTTGCTGACTTAGCACTAATACTCTGTGTGCGTGTATGCAACTCCCTGGGGCTTTCAGTATGTGACATGTCACCTGCAACTAGAGATAGTTGTACGTCTTCCTTTCCAGTCTGAATGCCTTTTGTTTCTTTCCCTGGCCTAATTGCCAGGACTGTAACCTCCAGAATAATGTTAGATAGAAGTGGTCATATGTATATCCTTGTCTTGTTTCTGATCTTGGAGGGAAAGCTCAGTTTTTACTATTAAGTTAAAAGTTAGCTGTGGGTTTTTCATAGGTGAACTTTATCAGGTTGAGGAAGTTCCCCATGATTCCTAGTTTATTGAGTGTTTTTTTTTTTATCATGAAAGTATATTGGATTTGTCAAATGTTTTTTCTGCATCTATTAAGATCTATTAAAATGCTTTGTATGTATCTATCATGTGTTCTGTCCTTTAATCTGTTAATATGGAGCATTACATGACTGATTTTTGTGTGTTGAACCAATCTTGCGTTACAGGGATAAATTCCATTTGGTCATGGGAATAAACTTTTTTTTTTCTATGCTGCTGGATTCATTTCAGCCATATATATATATTTTGATAATCCATTTATATTCATCATGGGCACTGGTCTTTCTTGTACAACTCCTTTCTTGTAATGTCTTTGTCTGCTTTTAGAATCAGGGTAACACTGGACTTAGAGAATGGGTTGAAACTTTCCACTCCTTGTTTTACTGTAGGATCTTTGTAGTGGAGAGCACACTTTTAATGATTAGCAGAGATATAGAATGGAAATAAATATTTTATTCCTCACAGGTCCTGAGGGGTGTGTGGCATACCTGGAGACCCCACAAATGAGGTCAGGGAGTGCAGGCAGGGGAAGTGTGAATCTGGGGTCCTTGTCTTTAGTGAGGTTCAGGGTGGAGAACTTAGGCATTTGGGAGGCAGGGTAGCAATTGGACAGTTAAAGCTAACAACTGTGGAAACCCTTTCCCATGAGGACGTGTTATCTTGAGGTGCTACTGGCTCTGAGGCTGTGTGTGGGTGTTGGGTGAGGGGTATCTTGCCTCAACCACAGAAGTGAAAATAAGAACCTGTTATTTGAGCTAGATAACAAAATCCAAAATGGCTAAAACCAAGTTAACATAAAATTGTAAGAATTCATTACACTTCTCTCTTGCTCTCACTCTCCATAAAGAATTAGTGTTAACTCTTCTTTAAATATTTGGTAGATTCTACCAGTGAGCCATCTGGCCCTGGACTTTTCTCTGTGGGGAGGATTTTATTTATTTAGTTTTATTTTTTATTTTTTTAAAATTGTCACTATGAGTTCAATAACTTTACTTATTGTTATAGGTCTATTTAGATTTTCATTTCCTTCTGGAATCATATTTTCAGTTTCTTCTAGAGTACTTCATATGTTTCTAGGAATTTTTTGATTTCATTTAGGGTTTCTTTTTGGCATGCAACTGTTTATAGTATTCCCTTATAATCCTTTTATTTCTGTAAGGTAAACAGTAATGTCCCCTCTTTTATTACTGATTTTAGTAATGTAGGTCTTCTCTCTTTTTTTCTTTGCCAGTCTTGCTTAAGTTTTGTCAATTTGATTGATCTTTGAAAGAATTTACATAATTTAAATTTTTTCTCTATTTTTTTCCATTCTCTAGTTCATTTTCACTTCTGTTTTTATTATTCTTTCTGTTTACTTTGAGTTTATTTTCTTCTTCTTTTACTAGATTAACACAAAAGATAAAGTTGTTGATTTGAATTTTCTTTAAAAGTATGCACTTATAGCTTTAAATTTCAAATCACTGCTTTCACTGCAGTCGATAATATTAGTATGTTGTATTTTCATTTTCATTCACTTCACGGTATTTTCTAATTTTTCATTGTGATTTCTTCTTTGACCCATTGTTATTTAGGAGTCTATTGTTTAATTTCCTTGCAGTATAAATTTTCCAAATATCATATTTTTGATTTCTAATTTTATTCCATTGTACTTAGATAATACACTTTGTAGGATTTCAGACCTTTCAAATTGACTGAGACTTGCTTTATGGTTGAACATGAGCTATCCTGGAAAGTGCCCCAAGTGTGCTTGAGAGGAGTGAATATTCTGCTCTTGTGGGTGGAGGGTTATATACACATCTGTTGGGTCTAATTGATTTATAGTGCTGTTCAAGTCCTCTGTTTCCTTATCGATCTTCTGTCTAGTTATAGCTGTTTTGAAAGTTAGGCTGAAGTCTCCAATTATTAATGTAAAATTTTCTGTCTCTCCCTCCAATTCTGTCAGTTTTACTTCATATATCCTGGGGCTCTGTTGTTAGGTGCATATATGTTTACAAATGTTATATCTTTTTTGTGTGTATTTTTAGTAGAGATGGGATTTTACCATGTTGGCCAGGCTGGCCTCGTACTCCTGACCTCAGGTGATCCACCCACCTCGGCCTCCCAAAGTGCTGGAATTACAGGCATGAGCCACTATGCCCGGCCATATGTTATACTTTTTTATGAACTGACATTTTTATCAGATATCCTTTTTCATTTCTAGTGACAACATTCGTTTGAGAGTCTATTTTGTGTGGTATTTATAGAGCCACTCCAGGTCTTTTAATTTGGTTGTTCTTTGCAGGCAACATTTATTTTTATCCTTTTACTTTCAACTTTTTTATGTCTTGAATCTAAAGTGTGTCTCCTGTGGACAGTATGTGGTTGGATCTTTCTTTTGTAAATCCATTCTGCCAAACTGCCTTTACATTGGAGTGCTTTGTCTATTTACATTTAATTCAGTTACTGATAAATTTAGCTTTATGTATATCATTTCAACATTTGTTTCTATACGTTTAATCTACTTTGGGTTAATATCAACTTAATTTGTTTACTATTGAAATTGAACTTGGACTAACCTAAACTACACTGTCATTAGTTAAGACACTAATTAAAGTCCCTAGGACAACCAATAAGAAAATAGCTTTTAAAAAGGAAAAGAAAAGGTGAAGGAATTAAAATGATACACAGACATATCTATCCAAACTCAAAGAAGGCAGTAAAGTAGAAACACAGAAACAAAAATGACATTTAACATATAATACTAATTTACTTTCAATAGTATACAGAAACTGTGCTTTTATATAGCTCCACGCTCTCTCTGTTCCTTTGTGTGGTTATCATCACATAAATTACACCTTTATATATTGTGTGCCCATTAACGCATATTTCTAATTATTGCTTTATTCAGTTGTCCTTTAAATCAGACAGGGGAGGAGAAGTGTTGCAAAGAGAAACCAAATGGACACCTGCAGTGGAGAAGGCTTTTCACGCTGGATGGGCTGTGAGTCAGATCAGACAAAGACAGCCTTGCAAGTGGGGTCCTTCCAGGACCCACCAGGCAGATTGAGTACTGAGAATTCTCTGGGAATCTGCCCCTCCCATGCCTGCCCAATTGCCGGTTTTCACCATGACTGCTGGATTCTGGCTTTCAGGTCTGCCGCACAGCTGGAAAGGAAAGGTAGGAGGAGGCCATGTTAAAATGCCAGCGTGCTCACTGTTCTTACCAAGATTCAGTCATTTTTCCTGGAAAAAAAAAAATCGTCCCTGGATTGCTGCGTATTTTTGGTTAATTCCCTGAGTTCTGAAAATGTTGATTCTGATCATTTTGCCATTTTCTCATTGCTTTAATGGATGACAGGATCTTCAGACGTCCTTATTCTGCCCTTTTACCAGGCATCATGAGTTTGTAAGGCTTTGGTGTGGCTGACTTCTCGCCTACCTCTAGCAGGGAGCACAGAATCCGGCCTGCACTGAGACGTCACAGTCATCAGCTCAGGGATGGGCAGTGGCCCCTTCTAAGTAGCAGGAGTTAGCCGGCCTTCGTTAAAACTGTTAGGACACAGGCTGTTAAACTGATAAAATTTCAGCTTCCATGGAATGGGGGACACTGCCTGAGGAGGAAGACAGCGCAAAGAAGGCAGAGATCATTGCCACAGCTCCATCCTCTGATCCAGTGGTGCCTGTCCTTTCAGTGGGATGGATGGAAATTCTTGGAGCGCCCAGCTGCAGTTTGCGACTGCTCATATAGAGTGACGGTGTGCAGATGTAAGTTTATCTGTGGCTTCATGGTATGGTCTTATTGAAGCTCAAACTGGTGTTACTTTCCCAAAACCCGGCCCACAAATCAGAGTTGGTGTTGACCGTCCTTACAGGTCCTGGAGCTGGCCTTGCTCAGGTTCCCACCAGCGAGCTCAAGCTGACGGCTCTGTTTTCTCATTTTCACCTCCTGCGCGCCCAGGTTTATGTTAACACAGATTGGGCGGGAACACTTGTGTGTCTGCATCCGAGTCTGCAGTGCCTATTTATCACTTCTGTGGCAAATGACAGCAACATTAGCATCTTCATTAACTAATCCTCACACGGTTTGGGACTTCGGGCCCTGATTGCCTGAAAGATGAATGCTTTTCTTAACTTCAGATGTCCATAAACACGAGGTGAGGCCCAAACGCAAGGTATTTTGTTCTAAGTCAACTTTACAGCAAGAGCAACAGACATGCATTGCTGCACTCCCACCGTAAGGGGAATTTTCACTGAGCTGGAACAGCCCAGGTGAAAATGATGACTTAAATAATTCCTTATAACAACCACAGACATGTAACCCTTTGGATTATGCTCCTAGTCTTTCCTCCCTAATGCTTTCTTATTTATTTATTTTCATGTTGGGTTGTTACTTTTATTACCTGACCACGCTGTGTGGTCTGTTGTATGAAGCAGTTGAAAGAATCTAATTTTTAAATGAACGGCTAGGAGAATGGGTTCTGTGTTCCCTTACTTTTAAGTAAGCTGTGATTATTCAGACTGACTGCACCACCAGCATCCTTGTGAATGGAGCTCTTTTGTGTAACTTTTATGATACCTCCTGCCAGGGAAGGTCAGGTTTTAGTGTAATGCGATACCCTGTGTTAAAAGGCCCGAATTAACAAATTCCTGAAAGCAAAGCAAGGAATACGTTTTAAAATGATTTTTTTGGGCACGAAGAGGTGGTACATAATTCAGCAAATAATAGGCGTGTGTGTTCTAAATCTCATTGCAAATGTACCACCAAAGTCTTCAGAAATGCTGGGGCAATGAAGACAAAATATACCGCAGGTATTTTGTAGGTATCAATGACTCTCTGCACATTCATGTTTGGTGAACGCTGCAGGAGGGAGTTTGCCGAAAGCTGTCTTCACATTGAAGGGTGAGCTTTACTCCCCACAATCAACCTTCAGATGACTCTTCATGAGAACTTCATAGATTCTTTTGGAATCTTTCTGATAGAACATTGCTAATGGGAGAAAGTCCCTCAGTATTAGACTTTGCTCATATTAAAGAGAAATGGTGGTGCGTGTGGCTCTGTTGGACGCACAGGGATGTGTCTGCCAGCTCTGTGAGGCATCCCTCCTTCTTCAGCTTGCTCTGCCTTGCATCTGACAAGCGTGGGGCTTGGCGGGCAGTGGGGGCCGGTGACAACACATGACACCCAGTGCCTGGGACCACTCTTTACTCCTTTAGAGAAGCTCCCTGAAATAATCCCCCAAGCACAGTGCAAAGTCTTCCCAAAATTATTCTTGAGGAGCGTATGTACGCTTCACTCTCTGAGATGAAAAGATGAGGGGCTCAGGCCAAGACGAGGTGTCCAAGAGACAGGTGGCATGGTTCTCTGAAAGCCCTCAGGCAGGCTCTCAGACATGGATGTTTAGTCGGCTTCATTCACGCTCCTGTGAATGTTTCTTTTCCTTTAAGGTCCAGAACAGGGTCACTGAAATGCACGTCACTCTGATATTTGATCCCTGACCTCAGGGTCAAGTGCTCCTGACTGGGCTACTGGGACTCAAGCCCTCACAGGCGGTCTTCACGCTGGTCCAGGCCATCAATCAAGTCCAAGTGGCGGGAAGAGTGAGGGAAGAGGCCACAGTGATGGGCCCCGACTGGACGGTTGGTCTCTGCAGCGGTCACCTTTCTAACGTTGTAGACTGTCTTTCTTGTGCTTCGATGAGAACACAAGTCCCTTGCTAGTCCCAGCAACATGTGGCTGGGCTCCTGCTTCCAGATGGGGTGCAGCACCCCCTTCCTTCTGCACATACCTCATGTGCCCATCACAGGGAAGGATCTCGAGCTCCAGTCTTCTGTGCACTTGTCATATGTTCATCACAGGGTCAGGTCTCAGGCTATAGTGTTCTATGTGTACCCCATGTGCCCATCACAGGGTCGGATCTCAGGATGCAGCCACTTGTCCTTTGTGTGAGGATGACTGAGCATGATTTCAGGGTCTGTGATTCGACATCTGGTGAGTGTGTAGGGACAGGGCTCCATGAGGTATATGAGTGCTGGGGGAGCAGAGTGTGACTTCGGGCTCTTTGATTGAGTGACTGGTGGCTGTGCAGGGACGGGGCTCCATGTGGAATCTGTGTGCGGAGGGAGCAGAACGTGACTTCGGGCTCTTTGATTGAGTGACCGGTGGCTGTGCAGGGACGGGGCTCCATGTGGAATCTGTGTGCAGAGGGACCAGAGTGTGCTCTAGAAGGGCAACTCCTCCTCGCTGGGCCCAGTGCATGTCAGACCCGAAGAAGAAATGTACCATGGAAAGTTGAGCATCTTCTCTGAAAACTGGAGAAATTCCTGGAGGTTTGGGTTCCATGTGAGCGTATCCCCCTGGAGATGTCAGTAGCCATTCCTAAGATGTTCATCGCTCCTGTTGGTTTTTGTTATTTAGATGATTATTCTCAGCTTTGCTAAAGAATCGGATGATTTGGTTGGCAGCAGAACGTGGAATCATTTTGTTTCTCACCATGGGACAAGTAACATTGACGACTGCTCCCACTCATTGTGAGTCATAGCTAGAAATTAAGGCCGCACCAGACTGTTTGCCACAGCTGTGAACTCTGCTGGAAGACGCCGTGAACACCTCCAAGCCCTGTCAGCTACTGAACTCACTATAGAGATTTTTTTTTTTTTGGGGGGGGGGTTGCGTGGATAGGTTTAGTTTTGCCCACTGTACAAGAAACGCAAAAAAGAATTTGTGAATTTTGAGATAGTCCTCAAAATATTTAAGAACTGCCTTCATTTTTATGGGAAAAATATCTCATCTATTTTTTCTTGAAATCTTTGCTTTTTAGCTTTAGTCACACATTGGTTTCTATCATGAAAGCAAAAGGCTTTTACTACCTCAGTCTGATTGGCACGGAAGGGTGTAGATGAAATTTTGAACCGGGCCACAGGTGTCTCTAGTGTTTGTAATTATGCGTCTCGCACACAGGCGTGTACCTGGAACACACTGGGTTTGCCAACATCAAGCTGGTGGCGGGGCTCATTGCAACATTGCCAAGTACATTCTGCCTGTGTATAAAATGTGTCAAAACAATGCCGGGGCCTGTGTGGATATCTGGATGATGAATATTCGGATCTTCCCACAAGCTTCTGTTGTTTTATAAATGGCATTTGGGTGGAAGTTTAGTTCCTTGTGCATTTTAAAATTACAGGTTTAGTACAAGTTTTAGGTTATTTTTCTCTAAGAATTATGAGACTGCATGCACAGCTTTATAAAACATGATACATTTTAAACATTTATTTGAAAACTCCCTGAATTCTATAAAAATAGGTATTTTGGGGCCTGATTTAGATCATTACTAAGTCGTGAATAAATCTGCACAACTGGCATGTATTTGGAAGCAGCTTGAAAAGGATGGTGGAAAAAACATGTTCCCAGGTTACTCCTGGCCTGAGGTCCCGTGAGCACCTGCCTTTCTGTGGAGCACTCGGGGGTCCTGGGCTGTTTACCTGGGACCCAGGGACTGGTGCCTGCAGGTTTCTCTGACCAGCCCATGTGCGCTGGCTCTGTCCTTTCTCTGAGCACAACCCGTGAGCGCTTTTTCTGTCAGGCTCCTCATCAACACTCCACCCTGCAAAGTTTTATCTTTTCTTTTATCTTTCTTTCTTCCTGTCTTCCTCTTTTCTTTTCTTTTTTGTTTACTTTATTTATTTTTTATTATACTTTAAGTTCTAGGGTACATGTGCACAATGTGCAGGTTTGTTACGTATGTATTCATGTGCCATGGTGGGCTGCACCCATTAACTCGTCCTTTACCTTAGGTATATCTCCGAATGCTATCCCTCCCCCTCACCCCACCCCATGTCAGGCCCTGGTGTGTGATGTTCCCCTTCCTGTGTCCAGGTGATTCTCATTGTTCAATTCCCACCTGTGAGTGAGAACATGCGGTGTTTGGTTTTCTGTTCTTGTGATAGTTTGCTGAGAATGGTGGTTTCCAACTGCATCCATGTTGCTACAAAGGACACGAACTCATCCTTTTTTATGGCTGCCTAGTATTCCATGGTGTATATGTGCCACATTTTCTTAATCCAGTCTGTCACTGATGGACATTTGGGTTGATTCCAAGTTTTTACTATTGTGAACAGTGCCGCAATAAACACATATGTGCATGTGTCTTTTCTTTTTTCTTTTCTTTTTCCTTCCTTCCTTCCTTCCTTCCTTCCTTCCTTCCTTCCTTCCTTCCTTCCTTCCTTCCTTCCTTCCTTTTCTTCCTTCTTTCCTTCCCTCCTTCCCTCCCTCTTTCTCTCTCTTTCACTTTCACTTTCTCTTTCTCTTTCTCTCTCTATCTCTCTCTCTCTCCCTTCCTTCCTTCCTCTTCTTTTTTTTTTTTTTTTTTTTTTTGTAACAAGGAGTAACCTCTCCTGGAATGCTGGGAACTTCCTGATTCTCCATGGCATCTGTAGATAGGCACAATTATTGCCACATATTTGGGCACAACCATTGCCACTCTCCAAAGTTTGCAGAGGAATGTGGAGAACCTTTGGGCTGTCAGCAGGAGACGCTCCTGTCCTAAAGTTAGTAAAGGTATCCCAGGAAAATGTGCTACTTAGCAGGAGGAAAGAGACAGACTTTCATCTTATGGACCGTAGAGCAAAGGTGATTTGGATGCAGCAGAGAGGAATAAGAACAACAGTCACCAATGTCTGCACAGAGTTTGTGGCAGGGTGAGGGAGAGCTGCCCACTTCTGCTACTGGCTCACCTGCGACTCACGTGAAATACTGAGCATTCTGGGATTCCCTTTCTTTATCATGAAAACCAGCACAGGAATCCTCGTTACAGCCTGTGCTTAGTTCCAAGCACTCATGCTCTGGGGAGCCGACATTACCATCCCACTGCGCAGATGGACAAACTGGGGTCTGCAGGGGTTGAGCGACTGGCTGAAAGCAATGCAGCTGGTGGCAGAAAAACTCCACTCATGCCCAGGCTTTTGTGGGTGTCCTTCCGTACCCATAGCAGTGGAACCCCTCAGTCACCCCAGGTGTTGGCAATTGGCGGCTCCCGTCCCAGGAGGGGTCAGTGGTCACTCTTTCTGAAGGGGACAGCAGGTCACTTCATTCCTCCTAAGTTTGGGGTAGGGCTGAAGGCATGGGCTTCCTCCTGACCTAAGAGGTTCAAACTTTGAGGCTTTATTATTTTTAAATCTCTATAGAGGCAGAAATGATTTCTTCATTATAGATAACTCCACACTGTGGGTAGAACTGTGTCCCTCCAAAAAGATGTGTTGTGTGCTAACCCCCACAGCTGTGGAGGGGACAGGATTTGGGAACAGGGTTGTAGCTAGGTCAGGCTGGTCTAGGGTGGACCCTGACCCCAACGACTGAGGTTCTTCTTATAAGAGGAGGGGACTCAGAGTCACTGCCTCACCCTCCCCATCCTTGGTATTACAAGTGTTGCCCGCTCCCAGCTCACTGATTGTCCAAGAGGACAGACGGCTGAGGAGCCCCTGCTCAGAACATGAGGCGACAGGGAGGCTCAGAGAGGACACCGTCTGCTCGCCACAGCCTCTGCCCACACCTGCTCAGAACATGAGGTGACAGGGAGGCTCAGAGAGGACAAGGAGGCTCAGAGAGGACACCGTCTGCTCGCCACAGCTTCTGCCCACACCTGCTCAGAACACGGGGAGACAGGGAGGCTTAGAGAGGACACCGTCTGCTGGCTGCAGCCTCTGCCCACACCTGCTCAGAACACAGGGAGACAGGGAGGCTCAGAGAGGACACCGTCTGCTCGCCACAGCCTCTGCCCACACCTGCTCAGAACACAAGGTGACAGGGAGGCTCAGAGAGGAGGCCATCTGCTCACCGCAGCCTCTGCTCACACCTGCTCAGAACACGAGGTGACAGGGAGGCTCAGAGAGGACAGGGAGACTTGGAGACCACACCGTCTGCTTGCCGCGGTCTCTGCCCAGAGGTGTGCTGCCCATTGCGGGAGTTTGCAAATCCAGGCTGAGGAGCCCGGGGCACCCTGGTGTGGCTACAGGGGCCACTGATGCTTTGTGGGTCTCCGGGAGCCTCCCCGATGCCAGAGTGACTTTAGGAGGGCCCCAGGGAACTGCAAGAACCTGAGGGGAGCGCAGGAGACACAGCAATGCAGGGGCCTGGCTTGTGTGCCCCACCATGCCCCACAGTGCAGAGGCAGAGCGGGGAGCCCCAGCCCCTGGACAGAGGGAGCAGCTGTGCCAACAGAGACTCTCGTGCCACCCAGAGCCAGCCTAGAGCCAAGACCAGGCCGTCGGCTATGTCTGGCAGCTGGGATGGGCGCCTGGCCCCGCCTCCCCTCCTGCCTGGGTCCTCCAGGGCCCTTTGGGTGGTTCCACTCGCGGCAGGTGACAAGGCTGGATGAGAAAAGCTCTCCGGGGATCTGATGGTGGAAACTTCCACTGCCACTGCTTTTTTCTTCCCTTTGGTGTTTGTTTATTTTCATAAAGGTTTTTCCTAGAGAAGAGAAATGGATGGAAAATGCGGGAGGGTGGGGATGGGGCGTGAGGGAGCTGGGACGAAGCGGACTTGTAGGTTGGCCGGAAACGTCGGGAACTGAGAAGTTCTCGGGTCGGCGTCGGGCTGCTGAGCTCTAATTGTGCATGTGCGAGCAGAAGCATAAGTCAACAGCAGCTCAGGAACACGAGGCTGGCGAGAGAAAACCCCACAGGCCTGCGGGGATGTCCCCCAAGGTCTTGGGAGCTGACCGTGCTCCACCCCTGACTGGCCCAGGAGGCCTGGGAGGCTCCTGGGCAGCCTCACCCTCTCTATTTTGATGAAAATGTAGGTTCTGTCTTCTGTCTGGGTCACGCCATCATTCAGAGGAGCTTTCGAAAGCAGTGGGAACAGACTCCACCAGTTCGAGCCTGGGCTGAGAGCCACCGCTGGACAGAGTCTCCCCGTGCGGGACGTCCTTGGCAAAGATGCTTCTTCCAGTGTCGGACTGGCTTCTCCTTCCAGTTACCAAGACAAGTTCTGCGTTTGGAGAAAACCTGACCTCGGTGGAGTCAAGGACACTGTCAGAGGACGCCAGACACGTCAAAGGTCCTTGACCAGCTCTCAGGCGAAGCTTGCACAGGCCAGTCCACCCCCATTACTTTCAAAAGCGCCTCTGAATAACGTGGCACCAACAGAAGACAGCATCTGTGGTTGAGGGGAGCCTTAAGGGCCAGGTCCTTTGCCCCGATGTCAGTGAAGTGAGTGGAAGCTAAGGGGGCAGCTCCAGAAGCTTCCACCCCTGTTGGGAAGCCCACCCTCTCCCCTCCTGGGTTGTCCGGAGTGAGAGCTGGTCCCTGAGCCCCTGAATCCTTTCTGAGAGCATCCTTGAAGCCAGGTGAGCGGGACATGGTCTCCCTTCCCCAAATCCTCAGAGACAGTTTGGGGTTTGGGCTGACCTCTGCACCTCGGCTAGAAGTACCTTTGTGCCTGCAGTCTCCCCGGCATGCCCCGGCCTCTTTGCTGCAGCCAGGAAGCGATGGGCACAGAGTGAGAGGCATCGGGCACCCAGCCACCCAGGGCGCCCAGGTACTCAGTCTGTGCGTGTCACCAAGGGAAAGCCTTCCAAGCCACAGCCTTGCCTCTTTCCAGCCCTGAGTTCCCATTCCAGCTGCCATTGCTTTGCTGAAAATAACACATTTAATCATCTGTCATAATGACAAGAGTCCCGATGACACGGATGCAGGCCCACCTCTCCCGCTGCCAAGGCTGCTGTAATCCAGCCAGCATGGGCTGCTCTGCCCTAGTCGCACTGCGGGCCCAGACCTGCTGAACGATCAGATGTGACCGCAGAGCAGCTGTTCATCGCAAATGATTGATCTGCACGCAACAAAACTAATAATTACACAGCTCTTCATTTCCATTCGTCTTTGGAAGGTGGAATCTCTCTCCCTGGGAAGGGCTCTGCCACGCAGGCGGGCACTGGTGAACTGTGAGCCTGCTGAGCCCAACAGGTGCAGCCTGCGCCCCTCCTCCTTGGATTTTTGGCACTGCAGGTATTCCCCAAAGACAGTCCAATGGTAACGTGTTGCTTTCATTTTCGTTATGTTTGGTTTTGGTTTATTGTTTTAATCCCTTCACTTTCAGGACATCTTCACGTGTTAAATTCCTGCTCTTATCCTCATTTACATATGTCCGTTTCTTCCAGCTGTTCTCAACTATTAAGCCTACCTCAGGTTATGATTTTATTACAGGGTAACCAACAACTATGTCCAAACTAGAGCATTTATTTGACTATTAGATATTTATTTTTAGTTTTACGTATTTATTTTTTTGAGACAGAATCCCCTTTGTTGCCCAGGCTGGAGTGCAGTGGCGAGATCTTGGCTCACTGCAACCTCTGCCTCCCAGATTCAAGTGATTCTCCTGCCTCAGCCTCCTGAGTAGCTGGGATTACAGGCACTTGCCACCACACCAAGTTAATTTTTGTATTTTTAGTAGAGATGAGGTTTCACCATGTTGGCCAGGCTGGTCTCGAACTCCTGACCTCAAGTGATTCTCCTGCTTTGGCCTCCCAAAGTGCTGGGATTACAGGTGTGAACATCACGCCTGGCCTTGACTATTAGATGTTTCTGATCACTGCCCAGTGAGTTTTTCTTCAGTCCCTTCCCCTTAGTCTTGATGTCTCAAAATGTTGGTGCATCAGGAATGAAATGTAAAAGCCCTACTCCTTATCAAGAAGAAAATCTCTTTTAGCAAAGTTTTTTCATTTCTGAGACTAACATTATTATTGTTTAGTTCATGATCTGAAAAGGATTTTATTACCTAAAAGAAGGCCGAGAGAGGAGTGCTATGGCCTGGTGCTGGGATTTGGCCTGTCCCTGGGCAGGGGGCTGCTGGACACAAACACACCTCAGTTTCTCCTCTAAGGACTGCTGGGTCTATGAGTCCAGCCCAAGCTCTCCCTTCTGCCTCTGACATTTGGGAGTCCTTCGCTGGGTTCCAGAACAACTGTAAACTGGCAGGTGGTTCTCTGGGTCCAGCCCAGTGGTCCCTAGTGTGCAAGTCTCCTGGGGATTTTCCATAACATCCCACAGACCAGGCAACTTAAACAACAGAAGCTAACTTTCTCAGCTCTCCACACAGAAGTACAAGATCAAGGTGTGGGAAGGGTGGCTCGTCCCGAGGCTTCTCTCCTGGGCTTTCGGTCGTCCCTCCCTTCCTGGTTCGTCTCTCGGCTGTCTGCATCTGTGTCCTTCTCTCCTCTTCTCACAAGGACATGAGTCCTGTAAGGTTAGCGTCCTAAAGATTTCGTATTTACCTGGTTTTTTGCAAAGATCGCATTTCCAGATATTGCATGTACACATGTACTTAGTGGGGTCAGGACTTCAGTGTCTTCAGGGGGACACAGTCCAGCCTGTGACACCTTCTTGTTGGGTTGTTGGGAGTTTGAGGACCTTTATGAAACCAGCGCTTGGCTGTTGCCCAGAATCCACAAGTCTAACCCTTACTTTCTTCCAGCCAACATGGTCCAGGATTTTAGTGTGATCTGAGAGGTACTGGTGCTGACATTAGTACCCCTGCATGCTCTTCTGTGCCTGGCTGTGGGGCAGGTGGTTCTCAGTGCGTCCAACCCGTCGGCTCAGCTCAGGTAACCTGGCTCCTGGGGAGTGTGCTATGCCTGATTTACAGCCAATTCTCAGCACACCTTGCAGCCCTCACTGTAGTTTTAGGATTGAGCCAGATACTCACCCTCCAGATGGAGCCACTGGGGGCTCTTTGTCTGCAAGCTGGAGTCACCTCCATTCTGCCTCTGTTCCTGCTCCCACTTAGCAACATGGCCCTGGGGGCTCCTCTTCCGGGGAACCGTCCGGGTGGAAGTAACAGCTGCTTTCTCCTCCCTCAGCACTTGGCTCCGTCTACTCTGGCCTCCTCCAGGTGGGACTGGCCTCTCATACAGAACCCAGCAATGCAGGCAGCCAGGAGGAGGGGCCAGGCAAGCGCTGGCAGAGGTGAGGAGAGTCCCTAAGTGGTCTCTCGCCTGAGCCAATGCTGGCCTTAGGGTCCCGGGGAACCCTGGGTGTTGAATGCCTCTTGGGGTGTGCATTAAGGAACGGCTTTGCTGGCCAGGACCAACCTCAGAAGATTTCATGTTGAAGGAAGAGTCAAGCAGCTTCTGAAAGAGAATCCCTTGGCAAACTAGGGAGGAAGGAAAGGAGGAGAATGGGCTCAGAGACAGACACGGGCTGAGCAGGGAGGGAAGGAGAATGGGTTCAGAGATAGCTGAGCAGGGAGGAGGCAGGGGTCGTGGTTCTCTCAGGGAGGCTTCGCAAGTGGAAGGATGGAGGTGGCCACTGGATGATAATTTGGCAACTTCTCTCACAGGGGTCGCTTCCTGACACAGCTGAGTGCTTCCTTGATTTGAGAGGACACCAGAGTTTTGTATCTGAACATATTTATGCTCATCATTATGCATAGGTATTAATTATTGGGCAATTTTTTAAAAACCCTTTCATGTGCAAAAATATTATTTAGCAACTGTTTTTAAATGAGAAGTGCCACCCTCTCCCTGCCCCCCACTCAGGCTACTTGGTCCCTTCTAGATTAAATACTAGAACTTAGAACTGCAGGGAGAAAACAAATCTAATTTAGATATGAAGTATGAGTTACATACTGAAGGGGAACAGAGCCAGGCTCTGGGACAGCAGTTCAATACGCCCATTGAGCACCAGCTGTATATGCCATGACTTTGTGCATGTTCCATAGAATTTACCAAGCAGCTTCTCATAGGATATTTCAAGTTGGGAATTGTTATCCCCATTTACGCAGGGGTGAAAAGGCTCTGGGAAGTGGCAAGAATGACCAAGTTCACACCAGGCATGTAGGGGAGTCAGGACTGCATCATTAGATCCTTAGACCTTAGACGTTAGACCATTAGGCATTAGACCGTTAGACATTAGACTTTAGACGCTTAGATGTTAGATGTTATTAATAGATCATTAGACCTTAGACTGTCAGACATTAAACCCTTAGACATTAGACCATTAGGCGTTAGACCATTAGATGTTAGACCATTAGACTGATATTAGACCTTAGATGTTAGGTCATTAGACGTTAGACCGTTAGACTTTAAATCCTTTGACGTTAGACTGGTTAGATGTTAAACTGTTAGACCATTTGATGTTAGACTGCTATTAGTACCCGGCTGAGCTGCAGATCAGGGAGGGCCAGGGCACACACAGCGTGAACCTCCTCACGGCGTGAACATACATCTTTTGTTCCAACAGCTCCACAATGGTTAGGAACTACTTTAGTTATTTTTTTGGAGGTCATCTCATGTAAAAGGTGGTGAAAATCTCATATATGGTAGGTAAACACCACTAGTTAGTAAACTAGCCTACGCATGGTAATTGGGATCATGAAAGTTATTACTTCAGGATTATCCCAAACACTCTTTCTGCCAAAATTACAATCATTTCCTCCACACAGTCTTCCTGGGACTGGACTTGTTCTGTGGTTTGGATTTCTTCCTCACTCTCTGTTCTGCACCCCCTCGTGCAGAGCATTGCGAAGAGCCAGGGAGGGTCCTCGAAGTGGGCAGTGAGGAAGAGAGAGGAAGGAGCCGAAGGACACAGGGATAAAGGCTGAGGCACCATATGGTGTGAATCTGGCTCCCGCTGACCAGTGCAACACAGAGTTCATTATATTCCTAGTTTTCATACCAGTGTAGTGACATCATAGCAGTGTCATTGTTTCACTAAATCTGAAACTAGTTGAAGGGAAACTAGTGAAATTAGTTGGAGGGAAAATAGAATCATAAGTCAAGATTAGCTTTTCAGATACACAGATTCTTCTAGCAATTATTTTCAATGACATTACGGTTATTTTTAACAAATATTAAATTGTAGGTCTTGATTTCCTGTGTGCTGATTAGAGAAAAAAGAGGGAGGAGGTGTCCATTTCAAATGCACAATTTGAGCTCATCATGAAAACAATTCGTTTGTTAAATTCGTACGGCCCCAAAATATCTGCTGCAAGTATGTTCTCCGAGGCCACACATGGGTGAGGTGGATCACCTAGCTTTGTCCTGGTTTGTGGTTGTGGGCCCGGTGCCTGGTGAGGTCTGGCTCACATCACAGCACCAAGTTGCCCGAGATGAACCCACTCCCCGCCATCTCCATCCTAGAGCACTGGCTGCCTATGAGCCGACTTCATGCTGCAAATTCGTCCTTTACCAGCACAGATGTCCCCACTGAGGGGTGAAAACAATTAAGGAAATTCTATCTAGTCCGAACAAATGTTGTTTATTGTTTTGAAATGAACAAAATACAAACTCCCTTTTATTTTTGTTTGCTCATTAGGGCTTAACAGCTACTGGCCTGGCTGCTTGTTGGACTGAAGGGTGTGATTATGAGATTTTTCAGAGCATGGTTTTTGAGGACTGGGTTGATTTATGTCACCGAGAAGCCAGTTACCTGCTTCATGCACTTCTGCCATTGTTCTGCTCCTGGTTATCCAGGTAGGCCGTCATTTCCTGCTCAATGCACTGCGTGCAACAGGTGTCTCCTGACTTCAAACACACTGTCTGCTGATGGACATCCATGTAGTTCCTGCTCTGCTGAGGAGCACCTGCTCCTGTACCCAGCGCAGCCTGGCTGCGGGAATGCAGACTGCACTCACGAGGGAGGGACCCCAGCCTTGGCAGTGCCAGATCCAGAGCACCGGGACTTCGGGGTCTGGGGCGTCAGGGACCTTCCCACCGGGAGAAGACTTTGAGGGGAACAGCGATGGGCAAGGGATGTGGACAAGGCACGGGTAGGTTTTGTATATGAAAATCAACATGATTCTCATGACTGCCAGGGATGCACAGTAAAACAGAGTCGAACCTTGTTTTGCTGAATCCTGTTGTTTGTTTTGAAGAGGAGTCATTGCAAATCAATTAGCCGACTGCTTAGACAGGCTGCATCTGCCCTGCTCTCCCGAGACCACCCACCACCAAGTCCCAGAACCTGGGGGTCCCTGGGTTATTCACCCATTTTAAGACGATTGCCCAGAAAGGTTCCAGGCAGTGATGACAAGCTTATTAGCTGTGTCTTTCTTCAAAGATCACACGACTGACAAAGCCTTGACTTCAGGTTTGGTGGTGGCCTGCTGTACCTGGAACATCATACCTGTCCCCAGCAGACCCTTCTTGAACAACCTGAGTGATGTGGCCTTGCCTTCATCTCCAACTAATGAGCTTCTACTGAGCTCCTGGAGCATCTCGGCTCTGAAACCAATGCTGATGATTTCTTCAAGAGCCTTTACTCTACGAAAGCTATCGAGCTCACTGAGGCTACTGCAGGCCTTCAACTTGGGCGCGAGATTCCACTGACGGCCACATTTACACAGGTGTGTTGTGGTGAAATACGAAATTATGACCTCGAGGAACGTGATCCTGTTACCGCTGTGCGATAGACTGCGTTCTGAGAAGTGAATAATCCATGCTAATGGCACTGGCTCAAGTATTTCTGCTTATGTTCTAGTTCTTACCTTTCCTAACGCAAAATCGAATCCAGACTATGGCAACCATTTTTCCTTTGGAATTTGACGTCATTTTTATCATGACAGTTTCCAATGGAGCAGACCACCTTTGCTTTCTTCAGTCACTATCTTTCTTTTTGCTCCCCCACGCTTTGCCTGAATGAGGACACTGTCCCCAGAGGGCGATGGGACGCAAGTATTTGAGTCTGAGTAACAAGAAAAGTGTTTGCTGTATCTGAAATTGGTAAAACTATGAATTTTCCTAACTCATTTTCCACAAAAATAGAAATTGATGCAGATATACACTGCATCAAATACTAAGTAGAAAGTAGAAAATTTACAACAGTCAGACCTTAAAAAGTAAATGCTTACGTACAATATGGTTCTGCCTTACAAGAACTCACACTTAGTCATGTTGTTCAAATTTTATCAACTTTAACTGTGACACTGCTTTCTTTCAGTCACTGAACATTTTTAATCTAGTCAAAAACTGCTTTGTTTTACAGAAATACTCAGAGTTGTTAGATTTTATTTTATTAAAATCTTTATGACACCCATTCAAATGTAATTTTACAATTAATGACTGTAATACATAGCTATTTAATCAATATGGCTTAACGTTCCTGGTTTTAATTTGCAAACTACAAAAGAAGAACTATTTTACTAACTTTTTATTTTGAGACAATTGTGCAGTCATAACAAAATAATAAAGAGAGATCCCATGCGCCCTTCACTCAGTTTCCCCCAGTGGTAACATCCAGCACCATCACAGCTCAATGTCATGACCAGGAAGTGGCCACTGGCTCCATCCACTGACCGTATTCAGATCGCACCAGTTTTACATGCATTTGTGTGTGTGTGTGTGCGCCTGTGCCTGTGTGTGTGTGCACATGTGTGTGTATTTGATTCCCTGCAATTGGAGAGGAAAGGCTTTGTCATTCACTGATGATGTTAGCCGTAGGATGTTTTGGTAGGTGCCTTATTTCAAGTTGAGGAAGTGAAGTTTTCCTCTATTTTTAGTGACAGTTTTTTGTTGCTGTTTGTTTTTTTTACATAAATGGGTGTTGGATTTTGGCTAATTCTTTTTCTGCATCAATTGATCTGAGCTTTTTTTTTTTTTTTTTTTAGATTGTTATAGTGGATTTCTTCGGTAGATTTAGAAATATTGAATAATCCTAGAATATGTGGAATCAATTTAATTTGGCAGTGGTGTATAATTCTCTTAATATGTTATTGGAATCAATTTGCTAATATTATTAAGAGGACTTTTGCATCTAGATTCATTCGATACATTGGCCTATAGTTTTTCCTTTTGTTTGGGTTTGGTTCAGGGTAAAACTTGCCTCATAAAACATGTTTCCTCCTCTTCTATGTTCTGAGAGAGATGATAAAGAATCAATACTAAACATTTGGTAGAATTCTTCAGTGAAACAATCTGGGCTTTGGGATTTATTTTTTGAAACCTTTTAAGTTACAAATTCAATTTCTGTAATGCGTATAAAATCTTCAGATGATCTCATTTATTTTGGTAGCGTTTTGGTATATTTTGGGCCTTAATGGGCTGGTTTGTTTTTTCTAAGTTGTTGAATTTGTGGCTGTAAAGTTGCCTGTAATATTCTCTTCCATTTTAATGGCTGCAGGAACTGCAGTGAAATCCCTGTTTCATTCTTGGTACTGGTGATTTGTCTCTTTTTAAGTTTGTAAATATTTCTAGAGGTTATAATTATTGATTTATTTGAAGAATCAGCCATTTTGTTTTATTGATTTTCTCTATTGCTTTCTTGTTTTCAATTTCAGTGATTTTTGATTTTCTTGATCATTTCCCTTCTTCTACTTGCTTTAGTTATTTTTTCTCTTCTTTTTCTAGTTCTTGAGGTTGAAACTTAGACTATTGAGATTTTCATTCTTTAAAAAATGTAAGCAATTAGTGCTATGAATTTTCCTGTCAGCACGGCTTTAACTGTACTCCATACATTTTGATATGTTGTCTTCTAATTTTCATTTGTTTTTTGGAGTATACACATTTAGGATTGTTATTTTTTTCCTGATAGAGTCATCCTTTTATCAAATGTAATATCCCTTCTTGGTTCTAATAATTTTTTTTTGCTTGGAAGTCTATTTTGTCTAATACTAATATAACCATTCCTGCTTTTAAAAAAATTTTTTGCTCTCTCTCTCTCTCCTCTCTCTCTCTATGTATATATATAATTCTTTTACTTTAAAAAACTACCTGATGCTGTATTTGAAGTGAGTTTCTTATACATAGGCTATTGTTGGATCATGTTTTCTTTTCTTCTAACCTATTCTGCTAATTTCTACCTTTTAATTGTTGTATTTAGACCATTTGCATTTATGATAAGCAGTGATGTATTCAGATGTAAGTTTTCCATGTTATTGCCTGTTTTCTGTTTGCAACCTCTGTTTCGCATCTGTTTCTCTTTTCTTGTTTTCCTGTGCATACTTTTAAAGCATACATCTTGAGGCGTTTGTAGTGTTTTCGAACATATTGCCTTGTATAATTTTCCTAGCAGTTGCTCTAGCTATTGTAATATACATGCATAGGCTATCACAGTCTCCTGGTATTGATGCTTTACTACTTTGAGGAATGTATAGCAAACTTACTTTCACTTAGATTCCATTATCCTCCCTACTTTTAAAAATATAATGGTCTTAAGTATCTCCTGTACATGCAGTGATCAGCACATGACTTGGTGTTGTATAATTTTTGCTTCAACCATCAAATATGATTTAAGAAATTCATGGGAAGGCAGTATACTATATCTATCCATTTTGTACCCATTTCAATGCCTTACCCTTCCTATCTGAAGTTCTCAGCATTCTTCTGTAATTTTTTTTTTTTTTCCGAAACGGAGTCTTGCTCTGTTGCCCAGGTTAGAATGCAGTGGTGCGATCTCGGCTCACTGCAACCTCCGCCTCCCAGGTTTAAGCAATTCTCCTGCTTCAGCCTCCTGAGTAGCTGGGAATAGAGGTGCGTGCCACCAGGCTTGGCTAATTTTTTTTTTTTTTTGTATTTTTAGTAGAGATGGGTTTCACTATGTTGGCCAGGCTGGTCTCAAACTCCTGACCTCGTGATCCACCCACCTTGGCCTCCCAAAGTGCTGGGATTACAGGCGTGAGCCACCGCGCTCAACTTTGTTTTTATTTATAGAAATTCTTTCATTATTTAAAGGTACTTTTGCTAGTGACGACCTTTTCTTCCTCTTAAAATGTCTTTATTTTCCCTCACTCCTGAAGGAGATTTTTGAGGGATATAAAAATGTATGGTTGCCAGTTTCTTTCTTTGGTGCTTAGGAAATGTTCTATTACTTCCTCTGGCTTTTTTTCTTCCTTCTATGGCTCTGGCTTTCTCCTTCCTTCTGTGTCTCTGGCTTTCTCCTTCCTTCTGTGGTTTCAGATGAGAAATAACCTGTCATGGGAATTGGCTTTTCCCTGTAAGTAAAGTGTCATTTCTGGCTGCTTTTAAGAATGTTTTCTCTATGCAGCCATAAAAAAGGATGAGTTTGTGTCCTTTGTAGGGACATGGATGCAGCTGGAAACCATCATTCTTAGCAAACTATCACAAGAACAGAAAACCAAACACCGCATGTTCTCACTCATAGGTGGGAACTGAACAATGACATCACTTGGACTCGGGAAGGGGAACATCACACACTGGGGCCTATCATGGGGAGGGGGGAGGGGGGAGGGATTGCATTGGGAGTTATACCTGATATAAATGACGAATTGATGGGTGCTGACGAGTTGATGGGTGCAGCACACCAACATGGCACAAGTATACATATGTAACAAACCTGCACGTTATGCACATGTACCCTAGAACTTAAAGTATATATATATAAAAAAAGAATGTTTTCTCTGTTTTTAATTTTCAGAAGTTTAATTATTATACACCTTGCCATGGATTTCTTTGGATTTGTCCAATTTCGGATTCACTCAGTATCTTGAGTATTTATTTGTTTATTTATTTGCAGGATTTGGGAAGTCCATCCATTCTGCTTTGAAAGGTGTTTTAGTTCATGCTGTCTCCTTTCTTTCTGGGACTCTGAGGGTAAGAATGTCGGCTCCTCTCTTCACTGTGCCCCAGACAGTGCTTTTATTTCTTTCAATCTTTTTTCTTCTCCACTGTTCAAGCTGGGTAAATTCTAGTGATCTGTCCTCAAATACATATATCTCTCCTCTGCAATTTTCACTCCACTGAGCCCATCCAGCAAGTTTTAAGTTTTAATTATTGCCTTTTTTGATTCTATCATTTTCACTTGGTCCTTTTTTATAGGATCTATTTCTTTGCTGAGATTTTCCATTTTTCACTTGTTTCAAGAGAATGTATAATTGCTACGGAAGCATTTTTATGATGGTTGCTTTAGTCTTTGTCAGACATTTCAGCGCTGGTTCATTTCAGTGTTGGTGTCTGTCGATTGTCCTCTCATCTGCGCTGTGGCTTTTTTCTGCATCTTCCTGTGATGAGTGCGTCGATTGGATCCTGGCCATTCTGATGGCATTTGAGACTCTGGATCGTACTTAGGAATGTGTCTTAGTAGGCAGCCCCCTGGCGAGGTGTGGGTGGGTGCGCTCAGGTTTCCACAAGCCCCTCCTGGGTCCTAACACCTCTGTGGTCACAGTGGGGGACCAGCTCACACTGCCTCACTGCAGATGAGCTGAGGGGGGCATTTAATTCCCTGTTGGTCCTACTGATGCCTTCCAGGGAAGGTGGACAGCAACCCCTATAGCTCATGGCCTTGAGCAGGGGTGCTGTCTCAGCTCCTGGTTGCAGGTGACACCAGGAAGGTGGACGTGAGGGCAAGCTGGGCGCCACAGATCCACTCCCTGCAGGTGACACCAGGAAGGTGGACGTGAGGGCAAGCTGGGCGCCGCAGATCCACTCCCTGCAGGTGACATTGGGAAGGTGAACGTGAGGGCAAGCTGGGCGCCGCAGATCCACTCCCTGCAGGTGACATTGGGAAGGTGGACGTGAGGGCAAGCTGGGCGCCACAGATCCACTCCCTTCAGCGCCACATTCAGGACCTCAGCGTGGTCTCACCATCGCCTCTGCGAATGCTGTGGAGGTTCAGTGTCTGGTCAGCCCGTGACACTGTGGGGGGCCTGCGTGTTCCATGGGTGTTTGGCAGAGTAGAGTGGGCGTTGCTGACACACCTTTCTGTTCTCTGGGGCCGCCCTTCTCCCTGGCCTTCTCGCTGTCATGGGAAACAGTCTTCTTCGGATTTTCTTTCTGTGCCTATTGGCGGCTCCAGCGTGGAGGTTTCTGCAGTTCCCGGGCTAGGACACGCTGGGGATCTGCCCCAGGCCACCCTCAAGCCCTGGGGACCTCGTCTGTCCAGCTTCTCTCCTTCTTTCGGAGTCTTCTCTCTGTATTTCCTGTGTTGTGCCCAGGGCATTAGTCCTAACACGGGGCCTGAGAGGAAGGGCTGCTCCATCTCAGTGGAACCAGATGCTCAAAAAAACTATTGAGACATTTTAATGATTCTTAAAGTTTTTGCCTCTTTGGATAATTTTTTCAGAGGTGGTGTCCAATTTCCTTAATCTGTGATTAACCTTTGATTGGAAACTGTTCTAAGTTTTCCAAAGACTGCTTCCCCTAAATGTCTCCTTTACTAACTTAACACCCTTACCCCTCGCATAGGAAACGCAAGTTTGCTTTTTTCAAGGGATCCTGAGCTTCTCTCTAGGGTTTAGAGTTTCCAATGCTTCTTGCAGATTTTCAGCCACAGAAAAGCTTTTACCATCCATTCCTCAGGCCAAGGTCACATATTATCTTCTTAAAGGACAAAATGAGATTGTATGTATCTGGTTCAGAGTTGTGATGAAGACTCTTGATTATCAGATGAAGGACAAGCAGTCCCTATGCCTTCTTCCTCTTAGAAAAGCACAGTTTGCTAAAATTTCTCCCGACAAAATCCTCTTCAAATGTTATGTTTCTAGGCCCTTTATAATCTCCATCTAAGTGGGTACCAGAATCCTATAACTGAGTCTCAAGAGTGCCCCCTGAGAGTCCTGCTTGGTACCCTGACCCCTGTCCTGGTGCTTCTGTTGAATTTTCCACTTTAATGTCTTGAAATGTGAGGTTCCTGCCCAGCCTATTCTCACTTTATGCAGTCATCCCACTCAGCCTAGAATGTCAGTGAAATTTCCATCTCCAGTCTCAAACTCTGGACTGGTGGTTGTTTTTTTCACATCACTTAACTGGACATCCCTATAACAGACCTAAGAGTCTCCCTCCCGCATCCACATACGTGCACATGGACACACAACACACACATATGCTCACATGCACACATATAGCAGACACAGGCACATAGACACACAGGACACATATGCTCACGTGGATACATATGTACACATAAGCATTGAACACTCATGCTCATGTGCACACACATGCACACGGACACACAGCACACACATGCACACGGACACAGCACACACATGGACACACAGCACACACATGCACATGGACACACAGCACACACGGACACACAGCACACACATGGACACACAGCACATACATGCACATGGACACACAGCACACACATGCTCGCATGCACACATGCACACGGACACACAGCACACACATGCTCACGTGCATACACATGCACCCATGGACACAGCACACACACATACACACAGAGATGCATAGCATTTATATACACGAACATATACACCCATGTACACACTCACCAAACCTGTTTTTCTTTTTGTGTTTCTATCCAGATGAGGGCACCTCTGCTCACTGTGGCTTTGCATCACCTCATAGAACCTTTGATGGTTCTCCAACCTGCTTCTTTTCCTGGTCCCCACTCCTTTGCCCATGTTGTCTCCATGTGCTGTTCATCCCAGGGCTCTAGGAGCGGCCACCGCCTCCCCCAAGTCACAGGCCCCGGCTTGAACTCACTGCTTCTTCAGACTCCACTGCATCACCTGGCCTAGGACAACTCTATTGGGCCGCCTGTCAGCACTACCATCTCCCTGCAAGGCCAGGAGCCCCGGAGTGAGGGCAGCATGGCTCCACTCCAGAAGACCTCCCTGCCACCCCAGTGGTGGGGGTGGGACTTGCGGCTCGGGAACCGCCAAAAGGAAAAGGATGCCGGTGGGCCGGAGGACTGTGAAACCCAGACTGCAAATAACTTCACTCCCCACACTCGTGTCTTTGTGAGGGAGAAGCACATTCATCATACCTGTGAAGTGTCTAATGGAGGCCCCGCTGTGCACTTCAGGACCATCTGGAAGGTGCCTGACTCTGGCCCCTGCAGGGCGACGGACACTGGGGCTTAGACACGACATAGTGGACAGGGTCCAAAGTGTTAAAGGCCATCAGTTTAAAAGTGGGGCTTTTAAGGGATTAAAAGCAAGTTTTCTCAAGACCTCTCAAAACAGAAGGCTCCAACGGTGGGGATAAACTCCAGAGCAGGAAAGAGTTTAGGACTCAGCAGTCACATTCAGGATGCACAGCTTAGGGAGAGGAGGAGGAGAAAGGCTGGGTTCTCCCCCTGGCTTAGGGGGAGGAGGAGGAGAAGGGCTGAATTCTCCTCCTGGCTTAGGGGGAGGAAGAGGAGAAGGACTGGGTTCTCCCCCTGCCTTAGGGGGAGGAGGAGGAGAAGGACTGGGTTCTCCCCCTGCCTTAGTGGGATGGGGAGAAGAAGGACTGGGTTCTCCCCCTGGCTTAGGGGGAGGAGGAGGAGAAGGGCTGGGTTCTCCCCCTGCCTTAGGGCGAGGAGGAGGAGAAGGTCTGGGTTCTCCTCTTGCCTTAGGGGGAGGAGGAGGAGAAGGGCTGGGTTCTCCCAGCTGCCTTAGGGGGAGGAGGAGGAGAAGGGTTGGGTTCTCCCCCTGTTGGTTCAGCTCGGTGTTTTCCACGGGGCGATTTGGGGCTGGGGACGCCGGGGAAACCATTAGGGACACCTGCGTGCCAGGACTCTTCTGGGGCTCAGCGTGAGGCTGATGGTGTCATCCACCTGAGCAGGTGGGGCAAGGAGTGCCAGGGGTGAGCTTGCAGGGCTACACTGTCTAGGAGGTGTGGGGGTATGAGGTTGTGGGGTGTGCAGGAGGGGTGTAGGGTGTGTGAGAGGTGAGGGGGTGTGTAGATGTGGGGGTGCCGGGTGTGGGGGTTTGAGGGTGTGAGGTGTTGGGTTTTGGGGGTTTTGAGTGTGATCTTTCTTTGGAGGCTTGGAACACATTCTCTCCCACTTGTGAATGTCTAGATGTTTGCTTAGAATCAGAAGGGCTTTATATAATTTTATTTTAAATGCACTCCTTAAGAGGGCAAAACCTGGAAAATCTATATTTATGGCCCTTATAAAACCAACTGGAAATGAGAAGTGCCTGGGCCCAGGTCAGTGGGTATCATTCCATTCTCTGTTTCTTTCCTAACAGGAGTTCTTGACTGAGGAGGGAAAGGTGAGCGGATGGCAGGGACAATGGGGTCTGGAGGAAGCAGCACCCGCCGTGTCCCAAGGAGCCTCCACCTGCTCATGTCCAGGAGCACAAGAGATCTCTTGTTTACGCCTTCAGTTAACATCAGTCCATTGTATTGAAGGTGTCAGGCATTCCCTATAGGCTGCCATGGATGGAGAACCTGTGAATCCAACCTCATGGGATGCCAGCCTCCGTCCCGACACCTCCCTGCGACCCAGACCAGGCTGCTTTGCACCCAGCTTCTTGCAAAGTGTCTCAGGTTCCTCTCTGGCAGGGTGCAATCCAGACTCGGTTGATCTCCATAAGGCGGTCTAAACTTGGATGAAAAGGCCTTGCAATGCCAATTATTATTATTATTATTATTATTATTATTATTATTATTTAAAAAGTGAGTTACTCTGCCAGGAAGCTGCCCCAAGCTCACCCAGCTCTGATTATGCTGCTAATTATAGTGATTATGAAGAAGAGAGCGCGTGATTGCTACCGACCCCCCTCACTGCCCTGAGAACAAATGCGAGGGACAATGGACGGCAGCTCCGCCCTTACAGGGCTGCCACGCGGGCAATCCCTGACCCGCTCGCTCCCGTTCATTAGCAGCATCGGTCGCCAGGACGCGGCCTCTTCAATCATTGCCGGCCACCCCCGGCTGCCACGCACAGAGACAGATGCCGCACGGCCAGACAGGCCGGAGGTCGGATGTGAACTGCGGCGTTGCTGGGTGCCCAGACGAGGTGGTGGGGTCGCCGTGGGGGCAGGCCGCTGTGGCAGCCTGTGTGTGTGCAGGAAAGCCGCTCTGCATGCCAGGGCACGGCACCCCCTGTGTTTTTGTTTTCTCCTTGCAGCTGAATGTACTCAACAGTTTTCCTTTTCTCTTTTCCTTTGGTGCAGGGGGCGGGCAGAGAGTGGTGGTTTCACCAGGTCAGTTTTCTGGAGCTGCAAAGCTAACATTCATAGCAAGAAGGGGCACCTCCTTCGCCTGCGTTCCCTCTGCCCCTGCTCCAAGCTTCCAGACTAATGTGGCCTGGAAGCTTGAGAGGTTTCTGCGTCTCCGCCACCTTCCAATTTGCCGTGGCCGGCCTCTGAAGACTGACAGGCTGCAGCGCCGGTGCCAGTGTAAATGAGCCCATTCATTTCCTGCCGCTGGCATATGGCATGTCATTGTCCTCGGTCACCGAGGCAGAAGTGATGCAATTTGTTGGCATGTCCTGCTGCAGAACAGACTCTCCATCCCACTGAGTCCCCAAGAAAACAACAGAAGCCACGAAAGGGCAGCCAAAACCTTCACAGCTTCATAAGGCACGCACACACGGCACAGGGACGCAGGCAGCACAGTCTCCATTTCTGTGCCTTCAGTGGGAAGGGGCGGGGGAGGGAGGAATCTTAGAGCTTCTCAGCTCTCACTCTAACCACAAAGAATGCCCGAGTCACTGATACCACAAACCATTCTCAAGATGTCGTTCAGAACAGTCTGCCTTTTGCACGTCTATTTCTACTTCCGTCGTTTCTGACAAGCCGAACCACAGCAGAGAGTGAAACAGGTCAAGTGGTGAGGGTTTAAACGCGTCTTCAGCCGCAGGACACATACACCCAGCACGACTCCCATGGGAAAAAGGGTGGCAGCTCGCGGAAGGGCCCAGGTGTTGGTTCATTAGGGAAAAAAAAAAAATAGATGCATCATGTTTTCGAGGAAAAGTCCAAGCACAGCGCTGCATGGCCAGGGTGTGGTCAGGCTCAAATCCTGGGAGTTGGTCTTTACAGAGCAGCCCTATTGAAAGTCTGCAGCCAGTTTGAAAATAGGCAGAAGCACTTGGCTCCATACAGTCTGCATGTTCACAACCGTGATAAGAACATGCTAACATCCAGGCTGGTGCGATGGCTCCCATAATGGATTTGAGAGGACCGTGTGATTCACATGTTGTAATGAAACAGATGAGCCTTGTGTCTGTGTTGTGTCACTGAAGCATGTTTACAGGAGAGGAGTCCAGCCGAGCCTGCCAGTGAAGACAAGCACTAGGTGCCCACACACAGTTAAACTAATATTGTGAGAAACAGGCCCACAGGAGTGCTGCACAGGGACCTACGGGAGGCTGCAGACCGCTGTGATTTAGAAGCTGCCTGCATCTGCAGCATCCAAAGAATCTTTCTCATCTTCATGATCATTGATCTGAGAATGGTTCATGATCACTGTCTGAGAAGGTTCTAAGATTCCTTCTAGCTCTGAAATTCCTCAACTTGATAACGGATGGCTTCTCCTCAGTGCTCATCAAGTGAGGACTTCGGTGGCCGGGAACAGGTGGTTCCCATTAGGCAAGGCTCCCTCACACTGGGAAGGCCGGGCCACGGCCCTGCTGGGTGTTAGGTGCCATGTGAAACCCATGGGACAGGGTGAAAAACACCAAAGTGACAGTGGTCTTCATACTGAATCTCATAATTCAGGATATGAAATTGGGATCTGAGACCAAAGGCCGAGTGCAGCTCTGTCTGAGAAGCCAGTCCCGGAGAGAGGCACAAACCATGGTTAGCTGCTTGTCTGAGAAGCCAGTCCCTGAGAGGGGCACAGACCATGGTTAACTGCTTTGCCTTGGAAGTTTCTTTAGGTTTGGGACCACTTATCTTTACCTTTATTAGTATCACTATCACAGTGAATAGAGCGACATGCAGAGAGGTATTGAACAAAGGCATTTTGATGAATTTATATCAATGAATTTACCTGCAGAGACAAGGGAAAGAAATTAATTATTAGCTTAAAAAAGAATGTAGGAATAGAACACTGCAACTTACATTCTTAGGAACTTTAAAAGTTTTCCATATTAGAAAACAAGTAAAAAACCCCTCCACGTTTTGTGAAAGATGTTCTATTTCACTTTCTTATTGTAAAAAAGGAAAGTGATTGTAAAGGGAAGATGAATGAGCATGACATACATTCACTGCTTTGAAGTTGCAAGCACAGTTATAGATAGGAGAAAAAAGATATAAATACTTATTGATGACTCATTGTGTGTTCTGAGCACTAGGAGTACACCAATGAACAAAGGGACAAAAATTTCTGCCCTCAAAGAGCATAAAGTCTGGTGACGAGGGGAATTCTGCTTCTGGAAAGATGGAGTAGCAGGACATTTCTGATCCCTCCCAACAAGCACAACCGAAACACTGGACGCTATCCTTGCCTAAACCTGAAGGACCCCTGACAGTGGTGAGGAGGACGTCTGGGGAACTCAGGACCAGGGATGCCAGGGCGGTGGCTGCCTGCATTTTCCCGTAGCCTCACACATCCCAGACCAGGAGGTAAAGCAACTGGTGGCCGGGGAATACCCACAAGCGCAGACAAAACAGCAACAGCAAAAACCAACCCAACAGAAGCCTCATCTTTCTAGGCAGAGGACCTAGAATGGGACAGCCCAGTGAGACAGAAAACTTTCATACAGTGACTGCCTTACCCCAGCCAAACACCCTGAGCAGCTGGGGTCATTCACACCAGCAAAAGCCGGGGTCCCAACATCCCCTTGTCAGGCTGTCATGGGGCAACCTGGCCCCCACCAGGTGGTCTCACAGAAGGTCCCGTGGGGAGCTGCCATTTGGCCCCCCGCTGGCCTGTGATGAACCTTGGCCTGGCGTGGTCACTGGGGAGTTGATATCCACTCCCCTGGGCAGGAACAAGGTCCCCGCCCCTCCCTGCTGGGTAGTCTCCGAGGAGGCCGGGGCAGTCAGGACTTTCACCTGCCCCACGGGCAAGGAGTCCTCCAGTAGTGTCAGTGGGTGCCCCAGGGGAAGCTGGGACTACCACAGCTGCCCAGACAGGGATGGGGCTGGGTGGGGGCTGGACTTCCCTTCCACCTGGCAGGAGAATGGAGTTAGCGTCTCCAGGTCTCCACTGAGCTATGTCAGGAGAAGTTGGCTACAACTAACGTTTTGAGTAAGGCCCAGAGTCTCAGAAGCAGGTGGTGTCCAAGCTTCAGACCCACGTGCTCATTAGACTGAGAGCCCCACGGTCTCAAACTGAATGAACAGAGACAATCCACGGAACCCACCCAGGGGGACACATAGGACTGTCTCCATGGTCTGATGAACTGCAGTGCACCCAAGCAGAGAGCACCACTCAGCAATAAAAGGCATAAACCCAACATGCCAGCCACCTGGACGGACTCAAAGGAAATGGCTCTGCATGGAGGAAACCATGCCTGCAAGACGGCTTTGAGAGAGCCACGCTCACCCCGAGGGAGCCACGTCCACCCGAGGGAGCCACGCCCACTATGAGGGAACTGCGCCCACCCCAGGGAGCCACGCCCACCCCCAGGGAGCCACGCCCACCCCAGGGAGCCACGCCCACTCCAGGGAGCCACGTCCCTCAAAGGAGCCACGCCCACCCCCAGGGAGCCACGCCCACCCCAGGGAGCCATGCCCGCAAGGCCGCCCCTGCAGGCCTCGGTTTACACAGCCCTGCGGAGGGTCATGGAACTACACGGGTGGAGGACAGATTAGGTGGTTCCAAGGGCTGGGGAGGAGGGGGTGGGAGGGAAGTGGCTGTCACTACAAAAGGCCCGCAGGAAGGACCCTCGTGTGAAGAATGCATCTGTATCTGTCCTCGTGCTGAGGTGTTACTACCATTTTACAAGGGGCAGAACTGGTTAAAGGACGCCAGGCATCTCTCTCTTCCTGACAACTGCATGCGTGTCTATAGTGATCTCAGCATACAAATTCCAGGCACCATGAAGGACATGGAGCCCACGTGGGCCACGGCTGTGCCATCCTTGCTGGCGCAGGGTGTGCTGTTGGCCGAGGGGGCGGATACGAAACAGCCCATGTGTGAAACAATCACAGGTTGTGCTGAGAGCTGTGAACATCAGATCTCGGTCGGAGGGGATAATAGGCCACGCTACCGTAGGCGAGCCTTGTCCAGGAAGTGGACGAGGGAAGGCGCAGCCTGGCAAAGCTGCACTCGGGGAGGAGGGAGGACGGCCACGGGGGACTGGACCTGGGATCTGGAAGACGAAGCAGCTACAGGAGGGGTTCGAAGAGCCACAGGGAACCCTCAAAGTCTAAAGCCGAGGAGTGATGAGTCTGGATTTGCATTTAAATAAACATTACTCTGGAATCTCTTGGGCAATGGAGTTCAAGAAAGTCAGTGCGGAAGCCAGGAGATTCACTGGAAGCTGGTGTTCCACGCCAGCTCACTCAGAGGGAGGCAAGGGCTGGGCTAGGGGCAGCAGTGCCTGCAGATAGACAGGGGAAGACTGGAGATGTAGGGTGGGGAGGGCCGGGGCCATGGAGCGTAAAGCGTGGTTTCCACGTGTATAGACTTAGCTGCCCAGGAGGTGGACCTGCCACCTGCAGATCTTGCACTAAATCCGATGGGGCACAATCCAGGTTTACTCAGATATTAAAATGACACTGAGGATCCGAGTGTGGAGAAAACTGGTACGCTACTATTTACATAGGAGCATACTGTGTAAGCTGGGTGGTTCACTTTTGCTCCTGTGTTTTGTGTCCTGTTTATAACGTGTCTATTCTCACCCCTAGGATCCTGTGTGTCCAGTCCTAAACAGGACCATCTGGCTATGTGACGCTCCTCATGATTATCTAATAATATAAGTGTACGTTTTGGATATGTGACGCTCCTCATGATTATCTAATAATATAAGTGTACGTTTTGGATATGTGGCAGAGCAACATTCTGAATTATGACACTGAGGGCTTTACGACTTTTTAAACTCTCTCCTCAGGATGATTCTCCCTCCTTGAATGCCGACTCCCTCTCTGCCCAGACAGAAGAACATGGACCTCTCCCCGCAGGACCGGAAAGTAAAGGCTGGGGCACCTGGTGCTTCGATCCAATGGCTGCGGCCCGGTGTAAGAAGATGTTTTCCTTTCTGTGCACTAGATAAAGGATGCTGTTATTTAGGAAAGGAAAGATGTGGGCTTGGGGCCCACAAATAGCAGAGGGGACTGAGGTTCCTGGTGACCACAGCCAAGAGCCCCGTTCAGCCCTGGGGATAGTTGATACCGTGGCATGCTGGGGCCATCACCCCCATCTGACATCCGTTCCATAGCCCGGCTCACTGTCAGCCCTGTTAAGACTGGGGCTGCAGCCCAGACCCTGTGAGCCGGGGAACTCGATATCCTGAATGTGCAGACCAATCCCGCTTTCTGCCAACTGTTCCACCAAAATTATGAATAGAGCCTCTTTCACTCTCAACAACGCCATGGTTGAGGTGACTAATTATATGGCTGCCCTGTGAGACCGGGAGAGGAGGGCCCCTTTGTCTTGACCAAGGCAGGAACTAAGTGGCGCCGGGACAGAGCACTCCTGTCCCAGGCGTGAGAACTCATCCTAGCAATGCCTGGGTCCATGTCTCGGAGAACCATGCAACTTACCTTTCAGGGAATGTGCTTCTAACGGTGTTTTCTTTTTATGTACCAAATTTGACTTAGAAAGTCACATTGTTGCCTATTAGAGAAATTCAATGGTGTTGCTTACTGAACCACACAATAAAGGGTAAAACCTTGACACTGCCTGGTAGTATATAATAATACACCTAAATCTACTCTTTTTTTTTTTTTTTTTTTTTGAGGCGGAGTCTCGCTCTGTCGCCCGGACTGGAGTGCAGTGGCCGGATCTCAGCTCACTGCAAGCTCCGCCTCCCGGGTTTACGCCATTCTCCTGCCTCAGCCTCCCGAGTAGCTGGGACTACAGACGCCCGCCACCTCGCCCGGCTAGTTTTTTGTATTTTTTTAGTAGAGACGGGGTTTCACCGTGTTAGCCAAGATGATCTCGATCTCCTGACCTTGTGATCCGCCCGTCTTGGCCTCCCAAAGTGCTGGGATTACAGGCTTGAGCCACCGCGCCCAGCCAATCTACTCTTTTTTATCATTGGCAATAGGGTCTTACTTTGTCACGCAGGCTGGAGTGCAGTGGCGCCATCATAGCTCACTGCAGCCTCCGCCTCCCATGTAGCTGGGACTACAGGCTTGTGCCACCATACCCAGCTAATTAAAATCCACCCTTTAAAAAAAACACTGATTGAATTCAGTATTCCAGTTGCTAGAGATCAAAAGCTGCTGAGACCCACTTCCTGCCCTCCAAGAAGAGAAGCAGTCCACACAAGGCTGTTGGACAAGTGCAGAATCATGAGCGTGTGATGTGGATGAGATCAGTGAGCAAAGGGCTCACAGAGAACACAGTCGAAGCACAGGTGGGATTTCAGCTGAATCCTGTGTGGAAGTCAGAATCATGGACTCAATGTGTGGATGCTGAGAAGGCACGAGGAAACCCAGCTGCAGGCAGAGTCGGGAGACAGACACGGACAGGGTCCCAGGGACTGCAAATGCCTGGAAGGCACACAGCACAGTGAACAGAGGCTTCCTTCATCGAGAGCAAGCATTACTATCGGGTCACTCGTCACTCCCCAGACTTGTTCAGTTTTCCTGGGGCTCCCATTCCCTGGATTCTGTTACTTCCTCCTTAAATAGTGATGACTTGTTGCCTGCAGCTCCCCCCAAACCATGTCGTGACCGTGTCTTCTGTCAGTTTCACCACGTTCACAACTCCTGACAAGACCCAATCCCAGATCAGCCTGGCTGCCGAGAGCTTCCGAGAACATCAGGTAAATTGAGACTAGTGTTAAAGTTACAGCCGCCGAGTTCAGCAGGTTCGTAAAGCGATCGTGAGCCTTCTCTGCCTCTTGCTTGCTTTGTCTTTACAAAGCTCCTCAACAGGATGAGTGGGAGCAGCACCCCGTGTCACACAGGGCTGGAAACATGCCCGTCACCAGAGGCTCACGGAGGCCCTCCTTACTCAGGAGCCATCTGTCTGGCTTCTAAGATGACTCTTGCTTCAGTCTCACCTGATAAATCCCAAATCCATTCCTGATAAAGTCTTTCATCAAACTGCAGGAGGCATTCCTCAGCCTGAAACACAGAGCCTATGGAGCCCCGAGGCTCAGGGGTGGGGTGTGCTGCCCCTGCTGGGTTGTTGCTTCCAGGCTCATGCACAGGTGTGTGTCAGCGTGTCTGTGTGTACGTGTGTGACGCCCCATGAGCGTACTGATGCCACTGGCTTTCCTTCAGCTTTGCATGGCTCATTCCAGCCCTTCCTCCTCGATTCTCTATAACCTCCTGCTCTGTCTCGGAGATGCCAGCACCTGCCATCACTGTCAATGCACTCAGCTGCTTGGTTCCTCTGCGTGTGTAGCGTGGTTTCAGAGTTCTTAGTCCACACCTCCCCTGGAAATGACATTATCAGCCAGAGAACAGTTCTCAGTGCCTCATGGATACCACCTGTCTCCAAAGTCACTTATTCAGCACACTGCACCCACTCACCCCTGCAGGGAGGCTGCTTCACACCCTGGGAAACAATCACAATGCTTTTGTCACAGGCTGCATTCCATGCAGGAATCTCCCTACCTCCCAAATGAGGTTTAACATATTTTCGTTGATGCGTTGTAGTTATGCAGATTTTGCATGTTTTGACATACAGCTGATGTTTTTATCCTTGTGTACAACGTGTAGTGTTCAAATCACGGCAATTGGGATATTCATCACCTTGTTCATCTTTTGTTTGTGTTGGGAAAATTACAGTTTTTCTTTTCTGGTTATTTTGAAACATATAATAAATCATTGTTAGCTGTAATTTCTCTACTGTGCTATTGAATACTAAAACTAATTATTTTTACCTAAGTGTATGTTGGTAACCATTAACTAACTGCTCTCTATCTCTCACCTCTCCACTTCTCAGCCCCTGCACCATCATTCTATTCTCTATGTCGATGAGATCCACATTTTTAGCTCCCACATATGGGTGAGTACATGAGATATTTATTTTTCTATGTCTGGCTTCCAAATGATTTTTTAAAAACTTTGCATATACTTGAGTTTGTTCTTTGTGCTATAAAGTTTAATGGGTTTTGACAAACACAACGTGTCATGTATTCACCATTATAGAAGTGTACTGAATAGTTTCATCCCCCTAAAAAATCTGCTGTGCTTCACCGAGCCCTCTTCCCCGACAACCGCTGGTTTGTTCACTGTCTCTATCATTATCTCTTTTCCAGAATGCCACACAAATGGAATCATATCGTGTGTTGGCTGTTCACACTGGCTTGTTTCACTTAGCAATATGCACTTAAGATTCATCTATGTCTTTGGTGGTTTAATATCACATTCTATTTTTTTAAAAAAGGAGATATAAAAAATCTACTGTAAAAGTGTCAATTTAAAGTACGATTCAGTAGTTTTAAGTATATTCGTCAGGCTGTGCAACTATCATTACTACCTAATTATAGAGCATTTATGACTGAATAACATTCCGTTGCATGGATACGGCATGGTTTGTCTGTCCATTCACATAGGGAATGACAGTTTGACTGTGGTTTGTCTGTCCATTCACGTGGGGAAGGACAGTTTGGTTGATTTCCATTCTTGACAATTATTTAAAAAGCAGCTCCAAACATGCTTCAAGAGCCTTTGTGTACACATAGGTTTTAAAATCAGGTGACTGAATACCAAGGAGTGCAACTGCTGGATCACAGGCTAAGACTGTTTTTGGCTTTGTAAGAAATCGCCAAGCTGTCCTCCAAAGTAGCTGTGCCATCTTGCATTCACAGCCGTGTGGGTCACCAGCGTTCCATGTTCTTGTCAGTTTTTTTCATTTTAGACATTTTAATAGGCACATAGTAGTATCTCTTGTTTTAATTCCCACAAATGAAAAATGATGTTGAGCATCTTTTCATATCTTACTTGCTTTCTGTGTATTTTCTTTGGTGAGGTATCTCCCTGGATCTTTTGTTGGTTTTTAAATTAGATTTTTAAAAAGTGTTTAGTTTTATGAATTGTTTGCATATTTTGGATATAAGTCCTTTACCGATAGGTGTTTTGCAAATATTTTCTTCCTGTTTTTGTTGTTTTTTTCTCTTAACAATATATCACCATACTAATCTCTTTCATATAGTAGAAACTTTAAATTTTAATAAAGTGTAGTTTAACAATTTTTTTTTCCATAGATGGTGTTGTACCTACCTAAAAACTCATCACCAACCTAAGGTCATGTACACTTTTGCTATATTTTCTTCCAGAAGTTTTATAATTGTTCATTTTACATTTAGAGTTAATTAAATTAGATTAATTAATTTATTTATTGAGATGGAGTTTCACTCTTGTTGGCCAAGCTGGAGTGCAATGGCACGACCTGACTCACTGCAACCTCTGCCTCCCAGGTTCAAGCGATTCTCCTGCCTCAGCCTCCCGAGTAGCTGAGATTACAGGAATGTGCCACCATGCCCAGCTAACTTTGTATTTTTAGTGGAGATGGAGTTTCACCATGTTGTTCAGGCTTGTCTCAAACTCCTGACCTCAAGTGATCCGCTTGTCTCGGTCTCTCAAAGTGCTGGGATTACAGGCGTGAGCCACCAGGCCTGGCCTCATTTTGAGTTAATTTCAATGTAAGGTGTAAAGTCTGTGTCTAGGTGCATTTCCTTTTTTTTGCATACGGACGTCCAAAATGGAATTGCCTTTGTGCTTTTGTCAAAAGTCAGTTGACTGTCTTTGTGTATGCTTCCTCCTGCTGCGTCTATTCTGTTCCGTGGGTCTATGTCTTTTCTGTGGTCAATACCTCACTGGCTTGATTTCTGTAGCTTTAGAGTAAGGTAGTGGGAGTCTTCCAACTCTTTTGTCTTTAATATTCTGCAGGCTAGCCTTGGTCTTTTGCCTTTCCATTTAAACTTCAGCATCAGTTGCCAATATTGGCAAAATAGCTTGCCGAGATTCTGATTGGGATTGTGTTAGATCCATAGATCCACTTGAGGAGAATTCACACCTTGGCAATGTTGAATTTTCCAATGTAAGGGCAGAGAATGTCTCTCTACTTATTTAAATATTTCATTTCTTTCATTATTGTGTTTTCCTAAGACACAGATGCTGTATATATTTTGTATTTTATTTTTTGTGCTATTATGAATGGTATTTTTTTAATAGTTTCAATTTCCAATTGTCCTTTGCTGATATATATGAAAAAATGAACTTTTGTATTGTAACCTTGCATTTTGTGACTGCACTATTATTGCTTATTATTTTTAATTATTTGGGATTATCTATTAATACATAAACACTGATGCCATCCGTGAATAAAGAGAGTTTGATTTTTCATTTCAAATCTGTGCCTTTTATTTTTCTTTCTTGTCTCACTGCACTAGTTAGGACTTCTACTGTGTTCCTGAATGGGAGTGCTGGGGTACATGCTTCATTTGTTTTCAGCCTTAGGGGAAAGCCTCCAGTCCTCACCATTACGAGTCATGTTAACTGTAGGAGATTTGGGGTAGATTTTTTTTTTTATTAAGTTAGAGAAATTCCCTCTATTCCTAGTTTGCTAAGAGTTTTTATCTTGAATGTGCATTGGCGTTTGCCATACGTTTTTTTGGCATCAATTGATATGACCATATGCACTAACTTTCCTTCCTACCATACAGCATCACCTGTCATCTGACATTCACTAGTTGCAGCTCTGAACTGTAGAGTTGGGCAGCCTATAGGCAACTAGACTTTTCTGAAAGTCTCAGTACCCAACAGAATTTAATTTAGATGCTTTTGGTCTATTGAGGCTAGCTCTATACTAATGTTATATCTGCCACCAGTGGGAGTTTTACCAAAGGAAACGCTAGTATCTGCCACTTCCTAAATGACATCTCAATGAAAATGTTGCCTCCATTACATTCACCACGTGCTTACACTCGTGAATCCCACAGGTTGAGGTTATAGTCAGTTTACATCAGTGGTGTTACAGCTCTGATGAAATATAGCTGTATGTCTACGTTGCCACACAGTTACACCTACAATATTACATTACTTAGAAAAGCTGCCATCCATCTGCATGTGTGACAATGCTCCATAATTTTTGATTCGTCAAAGGAGCTTTATTCCTCACAAACGGAAAAGAAGGAGAAAATATAACAGCTTTGTCAGTATGCTAAGTAGCTTACCTTTCCTCCTATATTTTCCCGCTTTCTTTTGTCCCCTGCAAACAACATCTGTTCACTATATTTTTGGTGCTTCTCACAAATAGAAATGAATAATTCAGCTTGACAGTACAGTAGTCAAACGACAGCTTTAGGCACTATTTACATCCAGTAAATAATTCTTTTTGCAAGGTAGATGGTGGAGACAGACCAGCAACTCCGAGGGTCCAGAAATGACTTATGGGTTTCCTAGCAGACTAGCTCCTGGGGCTAATTGTGACACATGGGAGGGGAAGAGCCTGGGTAGTTCTGTAGAGCTGACTTCAGTTCTCAGGGAATTCGAACAGTGATCTGATTGTTTCTTGAAATATGCACTTGTTGGTGACAGCCACATGTTTATTTGTTTTTCTACTCGATCCCTGAGAACATTAGAAACAATATATATTTAAATAGTTTCCAGCAGGGAGATAATTTAAAAATATTACTAGAATTGTAATCACATGAGAAGTTCTATAAATAATTATATTCACATGATAGCAAGATCCATCAAACAATATTTCATTGCTATCTGTTCTTCTCCAATCTTTACTTTCATGTTATTTCTTAATACAGGGTATAGGACTAATAGCAGTCAATAAATATTGTTTGTTGATTGGTGACTCATTCTGTATTTTCATTTGGAAGTGGAGTTTTAAGTACATATCTCCATAAATATTCAGGTAATTTCAAAGTTTTAATATTCCAGTGAGAGAGAAGTACGGGTAATGTTACCGAGTACATTCTTTCTTGTTTTAAATTAAGTGAACTCCAGATTTTCTGGTGTAACTTAAGTTTCCTGAAATAGTAAAAAGAGCCTGAAAAGATAAAATATTATTGAAGAACAGAGAATTTAGGAGTCCTCATCTGTATTTCTCCAGTTATTTGAATTTCATGAAGGAGTAAAACTAAAAATAAAAGGTTGGTATAAATTCATCAACTTTTAAAATCTGTTTAATTGGAAACAGTTGACACACACTCAAGATACAGAATGTGACCTATTATCACCATCTTTTGAAGAAAGATGCAACATTTAAAGATTTTTGTTCTTACGTTTCTTATTTTGCTGCAGACTAGTGAAAACCTGGTCACAGACGGTCTGCTGCATCTCAGAACTAGCAAAGCCCGCTCACCTGCAGGTCTCCATGAGTGCGAGGGCAATGAGACCTTTGTGTGCTGAGGGCCTGCTGTGCATGGGGCTTTGTGGCATGTGTGTCTGCGTGTGTGTCTGTGGGTTGTGTGTAGTGTGTCAATGTGTGTGGTGCATGCACCTGTGTGTGTGTGTCTCTGTGGGGATAGTATGATAGCATGTGCATCTATGTCTGTGTGTATGGGTGTGTATGTAGCATGCATGGTGTGTGAATGGGAGTGTCTGTGTTTCTGTGTTTCTATAGTGTGTGAGAGTGTGTCTTTGTGTGTCTCTGTTCATATATGTGCATGTGTCTATGTCTGTGTTTAGTGTGTATGTCTCTGTGATCATAACAGTGTGTAT
Organism: Rhinopithecus roxellana; assembly: GCF_007565055.1. NCBI lineage: Eukaryota > Metazoa > Chordata > Mammalia > Primates > Cercopithecidae > Rhinopithecus > Rhinopithecus roxellana. Next base: position 38,204,924 of record NC_044569.1, on the reverse strand, counting down.
ATAATGTGTATATATGTGTATATGTGTACATATGTGCATATGTGTGTAGATATGTGTATCTGCGTACGTATAGTGTGTGTAGTGTCTCTGTGCAGTGTGTGTGTATATAGTGTGAGTGTGTGTAGTATGTGTATGTGTAGTGTGTGTTTGTGTATAGTATTTGTGAGTGTATGTGGTGTGTGCACATGCATATAGGTGTGAGGTGTGTGTGTGTAGTGGGTGTGTGTGTCTTTGTGTGTATAGTGTGTCTCTGTATAGTGTGCATACTGTGTATGAGTGTGTGTGTATAGTGTGTGTAGTATGTGTGTGTGCCTCTGTGTGTATATGTAGTGTGTGTGTTTGTGTGTAGCATGCACAGTGTGTGTCCATGTATGTCATCTGTGTGTGTGAGGGTGTATAGTATGTGTAGTGTGAGTATGTCTGTGAATGGTGTGTGTGCATGTGTGCATGTGTATAGTATGTGAGGTGTGTATGTGTGTGTCTATGTATAGTGTGTGTATCTGTGTGTATATGTGTGCAAGTAATGTGTGCTGTGTGTGTGCACTGTATAGTGTGAGTGTGTCTGGTATGTCTGTGCATAGTGTGTGTGTAGTGTGTGACTGTGTATACTATGTGTGTGTTTGTATGGTGTACATGTGTAGGTGTGAGGTGTGTGTGTACAATGTGTGTGTGTATCGTGTGTGAATGCATATGTGTGTGGTATCTGTGAGTGTGTCTCCATGTGTACTGTGTGAGAGTGTGTGAGGGTTACAGTGTGTGTAGTGTGTGCGAGTGTGTCTGTGTATGGCGTAACGTTATTTCCGATGCAAGCACTGTTGAATGAGTTCCCATGGAGCCTGTAAGGCCTCACCCAGGCCACTCCACCTGCATAACAAGTGCATGTGTGGGTGCATATGTGCATAGTGTGAGTGTTTGTTTGCAGTGTGTATAGCAGCCAGCATGTGTATGGTGTGTGTCTGTGTGTGTGCAGTGTGTACTGTGTATGTCTGTGTGTGCAGTGTATATACAGCGTGTACTGTGTACATGTGTGCATGTGCTATGTGCGTCTGTGTGGTGTGTGTATAGTTTGTGTCTGCATGTGCGCTGTTTGCGTGTGTATGCAGTGTGTGTATGGTGTGTGTCCGTGTGCATGTGTGTACAGTGTGTGTGCATGTGTGTGGCTGTGTACAGTGTGTGTGCAGTGTGTACAGTGTGTGCAGTTGTGTACAGTGTGTGTGTGTAGTGTGTACGTGTGTGCGGCGTGTGTGGCCGTCTCAGGACTCCTGTCCAGGGAGAACACGGTCTTCAAGCCGCCGTCCTCCGTGGGCCGCTCCTCCCGCTGCACCTGGGCCTATGCGCGATGGGGTTCAGGCCAGGACACGTGGGCTATGCTCTGTGCTCGCAGATGGAGCGGCCTGGGGGGCCTGGGGAGGCCGCATCGCGCTCCTTCAACAGTGCCTACTTTGGAAATAACATTCCAAGGGGTCCGGCAGGAAACGGCTGGAACCCGCCTATGGGTCACGGATTTGGGAGAACTGTGGTTGGGAAGCCCACGGGAGCGCGAGGGCAGGAACTCTGGCGGGGGCGGGGCTGACCGCACAGCACCCAGGGCCTTGGGGCCCCGCTCTAAGGTCGCCGGTCGAGACCAGGGTTCTTCCAGGCTGGGGGACTGGAGCGGACTGGAGGTGGCTCCCACCTAAGGGTGAGGGACCGGGAGAAACCCAGCGCAGGTTTGGGGTCAGGGCGTGGTTAAGGCCCAGAAGGCAGTTCTGGAGGAGACCAGTGGAGAGGCCAGAGGGCCCCGGGGTGAGGCCTGGGCGGAGCTGGGGCTCCGGGCCGGGCTGGAAGGTGATGCTGGGGGACATTCTCTGAATGATACACCGCGAGGGATCAGGAGCCCACTCAGGGCCCTCCCTGGACGATGGTGGAACGGGGCCTGCACTCAGGACCCCCACACCAGGGCCCCGGGGCCGTGCTCTGGCCCACACGCAAAGATCCTGCGTCCACGGACCGCTTTCCTCTCCTCCTTCTCCTCGTCTTCATTTGCATGGAGTCTCTTGGGAGAGCGTAAATATCACAGTGACTTGGTCTCCTTAGGCCTAATTCATGTAAACCATAATTAAAGATGGGTTCCCACCTGGCTCGCATCGACATGCAGGTTGCCTTAATTCTTAATTTCCTGACATTTATTTGCCCCTGCTTGACTGCAACGGGACCTGAACCAAGAATCTGATGATGTGTGGAACGCCAGGAGAAGCTCGAATCCCTGCCTGGTAGAAGTTGGTTTTAATTGCTGCCTGAGATCAGCGACAAGGTTGAAAATATTATCAAGCTAAACTTCTCAGTCTAGTTCCACTTCCTCCCAAAAGGATTGCTGTATGAAATTAATAGGATTACAGATAATCCCTGAAAGGGGGGGATTAACACTGAACATAAAACCAACTGATATCAATTTCCATAACACTTGAAAAATCAGCGTCTTGTAGGGGAGGCTGCAGGTTGCCCGGAGACCCTGCTGGGGAGAACACGGATTTCATCCTGTTGACAGGCACAATGACTCCTCCAAAAGTCAGGAAATGTTAGAACGGAGACTGTGGCTCAAAACCCTCTGCCGGTTTAGAAATGCGCTGCTGTTCTTTCCCTGCAATATCTGCAGTTTAATAAGGAGCCCTTATGTGTACACTCAAGGTTGCTTGTAGCTGTCAAAGAATTGGGAAATGAGGGTTCCACTGGGTAATTTTTGGAAGAAAAGAAATATTTCCTATGCAAGCGGTCAGTGTAAAATTTTTTACTATTTCATTTAAACATTTTGTTTTGTGTCTTTCCTCACACTCTCCTCTCTTCCACTGCCCACGCCCTCTGTCTCTCTCCCTCCCCCTCCACGGCATCCTCCTCCTCCTCTTCTTTCTTTCTTTTTTCTTCTTTCTTCTTCTCCTGCCACCCATCTTTCTCATTCTTTATCCCTTCAATAACTTGCAAACATTTTTCCTCATTTCCAACTAGGGTTTGGAAGGACAGTTCAGGCCTTCGAATACACGAAATACCTAAAAGTAACGGGAAGGCGGCTGCAGTGCTCTCCCGGTCCGCAGGTTCACCCACTTTGCCATTTTTGGCGGTGGAGGATATGGATGATGGTGCATCTGTGCCCTGGTGCTAAGTACTCATTTGAATGCAGAAGCAGAGAGAGATCCACTTATTATCAATTTCCTGCATTACTTCATTTCATGGCATTAAAACAACTGCATCCAAGGGGCTCAGCAGTCCACAGCCAAGAGATTGAGAGCTCCAGGGCCATAAGGTAGCAATGTTATTCAGAGGAACACACGACGTCATTTTCTGACTTAGAAAAAAAGGCAACTCACAGGAGACTCAGAGAAGGGGCAGTTCTTCAAAAGTTAGAAACATGAGTGAAAAACAGAGTTACTAAAACAAACAGGCTTATGACGGCTTATGACGCATACAATAGGAGCTCCATGAAGTTGTTAATTACTTCTTAAGAAAGCTACTCCCGTCTCCCGGGTGTAAAGTTTCCTCTCTTAAAGCATCGTAACTTTAATCAACAATGTGTTTTCTATGACTCTCCATGAGGGCAAAACAAATCAGTGTGATTAATCCACACTTCTGTTGCGGGGTCTCCCAACCCTCCCTCTGGTGTAAAAACACATAGAGACACACACCTGCACTGGTTCTCTGCTGGCTACATTGTTTCTCCTCTTCACGTTTCAAGATCGTAGCTCTTGGTGGAAGCATTGGAGTGACACTATATGTACAAATATTTCTAAGCTTATGTTCTTGAGGCCAATCAGCAGATTAACAAAAAATATACATTACCTCTTCAACTCTGAAGCTATGGTCCTATTGTAAAAAAAAAAAAAAAAAAAACTCAGTGAAAACACATACATCTTTCATCTTTCTGAGTAGCCTGTTTTAGTTTTTCAGTTTGAAATTTTTGGAAGACAATACACTAAACAGAGATCTTAAATGACTATTTGTAGAAACATTTAGATGTGCAAAAAATCAAATTGAACAACTTTTAATAATACTTTCGGGGACTGTTTCTTTTCTTTTTTTTTTCTTTCATTTTATTTTACAGGATCTTGCTCTGTCACCCAGGCTGGAGTGAAGTGGTGTGATCGTAGCTCACTGCAGCCTCAATCTCCCAGGCTCAAGTGATCCTTCCAGCTCAGCCTCCTGAGTAACTGGGACTACAGGTGCATGCCACCATGCCTGGCTAATTTTTTATTTTTTGTAGAGATGGGGTCTCACTATGTTGCCCATGCTGGTCTCAAACTCCTGAGCTCAAGAGATCCTCCTGCCTTGGCTTTCCACAGTGCTGGAGTTCCAGGCCTTAGCTGTTTCTTAAGGATCTATCTCAAATGATGCAAAGCAGAGAAAAAAAAAAGGTCAGCGTTTCTGAAGGAAAAGAATAACTGTCTATTACTTGTGAGAGTCATAAATGGAACTATTTGGACTAGGAAATATGGCCCTTGATCCTCAAAGGCCGACCATGGCCAGTGCTTTAAGGTATAAAGATCTTTTTGCAAGAGGGGATTCAGGGGAACCTTGATAACTAACAATAAGACTTAATCTTGTTCAGTAACAGTTATTTCATAAGGAGATGATAAGGTCATAAAAAATTGAGAATTCAATAAACTTTAAGAAGACTTGTTAATATAAATCATTTCTATTTTACTCAAATAAACAGTTTTGAAGCTTCTACTTGAAAATGTAATTCTTAAATTTCAATATACTCTGGATTTAACAAAAACCAAAGGACTGGCTCTGGTAAAATAAGAGCTACCTTCCTTTAACATGTTTATTTACCCAACTTACTCCAGGACCCATGTGTCTCCTAGAGTCCTTCTAGAATGTTCCATCCAGACTAGACGTGAAGAGCATGACGTTGAGTAGTCACTGCAATTTACCGTGTGTTCGGTCTCCACGACACTCTCCCAGGCATTATAAAACGACTCAGAGAACTGACGTGTCCAGTCTCCACGACGCTCTTCCGGGGATTATAAAACAACTCAGAGAATCAACAATTTTGGTTCATTGCGGTTGGTTGTTTAAATTTGTTGCCTCCACATGAAAATGTTTGCCCCTACTTTTCCCCAAACCTCTTCTGAGACACATTTAGGTGTCAGTCTCTGAAGGAGACACAGGAATCACTTTCGTCTCAGGCCTCATACCCCGCTGTGTGTGGTGTGATCCAGTGCCAACTTTCTGGAAGACAATTTGGGGACACGTACGAGAAATGTTTAAAGTGTGCAAAATGCCAACCCAGCGATTGAACTTCCTGAAATGTATCCTCAGAACAGAACCAGACACATACACACTTTTTGCAAATACAGAATTATAAAAGCCTTCTTGTAAACATGTAGTGTTGTTTGAAACAAGTAAGCATTAAAAAAAATCCTGGCTAGTCCAATGTTAGTGGTTATCAGAACTGATTAACACTGCTGTCACTAAAGTTGGTACACGACCCCACACTGCTAAATGTGACTGGCTTAACAATAAACCTAAATTGCCTGAAACGGGGAATTTTTGTGAAGAAATTATGGAGTGGCAGGGCACGAATACTGGACAGACATTGAAGACGAAGCTGATGTGTGTCTGTTGACTGAGAGGACATGTAAGATTTGCTGTTAAGGGAAGAGTTGGTTATGGGACAGCAGGTCTGGGACACCCACTAGGTGTAGGGTGTTCGGGCATGGAAATCCATATCTGGATCTTTCCTGGCCATTGCATGCAGGTAGGAACATATCTGGATGGATAGATGCCAAAATGCCCATGATGTCACAGTACATGTCACTGGGGGTACACAGGAATTTTAAAAATACTTTTCTATGTGTTTGGGTTTTATCCCTCAGTTGTAAATGTAACAATGAAGATTATTTCATTTAAAATATCTTCCTTTTTCTTCAGGTGTATGAGGGCAGGACCTTGTTGTATTCATGATCTTCTGCCTCAATATTCATTGCGGTCAGGTCACAGGATAGGGCTCAACCCTAGCACTGGTGAGCATGTGGCCTGAGGTCTGGTCCAGAAGGAGTTGCGATGGAGCAGGTGTTCCCGACCTCATTTACTGCCCACACCCTCTTGCCAGCAGAGTGGGAAGAACGAGGGAGTAACAAACCCCAACACGCAACGGATTTGATCTATTCCCGGCAAGAGCAGTGATGTCAGAATGAAGGTACAGACATGGGGACACGAGTTTCATGAAATGTATGTCACTTCGCTTTAACTAGCCACAGCAGGAGAGCATGATAAATACTATAACACATTGGGCTGGGTACATGGAGTAGGTGTTCCTATTCAGGGAACGGTGCAGCTACTGGCGTGCGTGGAAGAAGGGGTGTTTCTCAGGTGCAGCAGCCACACGCTCAAGCCTGGTCCAAATCACCCAGTTTCCACATTATGATGTGGATGGCCCGGCTCTTACCTGCCTCCAGCCTCCTGCTCTGGTTTCCCACACAGCAGTTCTCTGCGAGGTTACCAGGGGCTCAGCTTTGAAGGGTCCATTGGGAGCCCATGGAGCTCAGCAGGGTAGGAAATTGCTCCTGTCTGCTACTCAAGGCTCTAAGCCAGAAGGAGGCAGAATCAATTGCAGACATGGTGCTTGTCTTCCAATGTACACTTTGAAACTTCAAGCAGTTTTCTCTCTCGACCCCGTATTGTGGGAATAAAAAGCTTTGCTGCTGAAGAGAGGAAGAGGAAGAAGGACGTTGAAAAAGAGATGGTTTGTTGTCAAGGCTTCAAAACTCTTCCCCATATTTGAAGTGAACTGCAGGTTCCCTTTCTGTGATGTGGCCTCACACCTGCCTTTCTCATTACATTTTGCAGAACTCCTCAGCAAAACCATTCCTTCCTTGGCTCTGCAGGAGGTTGAGGAAGCTGTTGCCTGTTGCTAGAGCAGGACCCCCTCCCATTGTTACAGTGTCACCTCTCACATCGCCCAGCCTTATTTTACGTGCATTTTTGTCTTCTGAAAACAATTCTTTTAAGATCTGCAGTCACTCAAATGAACAGGCATGAACGCACAGTACAGTTTATCGAAATCGGAAAGCCTTCCAGGGGAACAAGCTTGCTTTTGTAAAGTCAAGCTCCATCTTGAGTAACACTTCCCTGTTCACAAGCCCTGGTTCACAGTGTGCTAAGTCATCTCAGGCATGCCAGGAACCTGCCCTGCCCTCCCGTGGCTCTTGGGACCCTGCCAGTGAGCTGTGCTGTTGGCACTGGAGACTCCGGTGTTTCTAGGGACAAATCTCCATGAATAATAGAGACAAAACACCAAGAGCAAAACAAAAACAACCACCAACCTCGTCATAATTCTGTGTGTCTGTCCCTCTTAGTGAATCCCTATGTCTTGGCACCTGTGATAATTATTTCATTGATCTATGAAAAGCTTTGATGGAACACTGGCATTTGTATTGAGGTAGACGCACCAGATGTGCGCTAACCTTTCAGATTTTCCAGCTGTCTGGTGTCAAAAGCCAATTTCCAAAGGAAAAAAAAAAATCAACAGTTAACCCTATTATTTCAGAGCTCAGTGTCAAAATGTCAAAAGAAAGCAGACAAGCCTCGGAGAAGACACAGCGTGGGGTTTCCATTTGGAAGCTAAGCAGCCAGTTTCATGCACTTTCAGAGAAAAGCACCTAAAGCTTTGTGTTTTGATGAGCAGTTTCACACTTTTTCAGACTTCTCTTTTCTTGCCTTGACAGCTGACTGCAGTCACCCCTGGCAAGGAAAAGTTAAAGAGAACCTCAGACACTAATTCCCACCAGGAAGACGGATGTTGAGAAAATATTTGGGGAGAATATTGTCCTGAGTCCTAACCATCCAGGTGCCTCCAACCCATCATATTTATGAGCTGGTTCCACATGAAGAATTTCCACTGTGAGGGGCCAGCAGTGGCATTTCCAAAATTTACAAGGGGTCACCAAACTGGCTGTAGACTTTAGAGCGTCCCTGGTGTCATCCTGGCCCTGACTGGGCAGACAAAGTCATCTTCCTATAGCTGTGCTGGTGAGGTGAGGCTGCCAGATGAAATACAGGACACTGAATACTGCATGCAGCATTTTTATGCTAAAAACTGTTCTTTGCTTATGTAAACATTTAACCAGACATCCCATGTTTTTATTTGCTAAATCTGAAGATCTTAGCCTGAGGACACAGACCAGCCTTCCAGTGTTGACATTCCTTTCCCCAGCTCTGTGATTCCCGTGGAGTCTGGGATGATCTCATTTGTATTCCTGCATCTGATGGTGTGTTGTGGGATAAAGAGTGTGCGTTCAACACGCCCAGTGCAGGGAAGCTCTGAGGACCCAAGCGGCTGCGACTTCTACCCTCCTTGGACTTTTCATCTTTCCAACGGCACCCCTGCATTCTGGGAGGCACTGGGAGGCCGAGTCCTGAAAGGTACAGGAGAGAAGGGGTGAGGCAAAACTCCTGCCTGAAGACGCCCACAGTGGAGGCGAGCATCTGTGTCTGCGGAGAACGCTGAAGCCACTCTACTTTTGTCGTTTCTTTCCTGGGATTTCTCTAAAATCTGAGATGAAGGCTCGGTTTCCTACACGACAGTGTCTTTCTCAGGCAACAGTCAGTTTCTGATGGTGAGAAGGGTTTTGCTGTGTGGTGTGTGAACATTCCTCACTGGGATCAGTGCTCTGTCCATAGATGTGGCAAAGAGCATCTGGCCTGGAATACGTGCGTTTTTCCTGCAAGGAGCTTCGTAGGAAATGCGGGGACTGGGGCTGCCTAGAGGCCATGCTGAACTGCAGGCCGCGTTTCCTTCTGCAGGCCCCATGTGGGAAAAGGCTCCCTGCTCCTGCAAGCCAGTTTTGAATGTGGTCAGTAGAAAATATTTCCTTTTAAGTGGAAAATACTTCCAGAGGCACAGGCAAGACTCAGTCCAAGCATCTTGGGGTGGGACCCCTGCCTCCCCTGGCCCTGGCCCCTCTCTCTGCTCTGAGCACACACATTCCTTCACCGACAGACGTGGGTTCCTTGGAGCTGCCCCAAGCAAGTGCCACAGACTATTTGGCTTTAAACAGCAGGCACTGATTGCCTCGCAGCTCTGGGGGTGAGAAGCCAACACCAAGGTATGTGCAGGGCCATCATCCTTTCCTGGACGTCTCTCAGGGAGGAGCCTTCCTTCCTCTTCCAGTGTCCCGTGCCCCTGCTGTTTCTGGGCAGTGGCCATGTCACTCCAGCCTCCGCCTCCATCTTCAGCAGCCCCTCTCTCTTAAGGATACTGGCCATTGGATTTAGGGTCCACCCTCGTTCGGTATGACTCATCTTACCGTAATTACAACCGCAAAGGCCCCTTTTCCAAATAAGGCCACGTTCACAGTTTCCAGGTCTTAGGACTTGGAGTTGTCTTTTTCGAGGACACGACTTTGGTAAGTACCCCAAGACAACCTGGTACTTACTGCCTGCACCTGGATTGCTCTCTGTGGCTTCCTCGGCATCTGCATCATCTGCGAGGAGCATGAGTGACATTTCTGCAAAGATGGTGTTGAGTTTACCTGAAGCTCTAGGGTTCTTCTCAAGCAAGAAAATGGAAAGTAAACCCAAAATAAAGCAAAGCAACTGCCTGCACGCTCAGACTTATACAAAGTTATGAATGAACAATGATTTCATAAATGTCTGGGTTTGCCAAATCTGCTAAACATTTCTTATGGGCCTTTGTCTATTGCTTTGGAAAAAGCTCTCCTTCCTCTCCATTAGCCTGGCTCCATGTGTGTGCATTAGGCTCAGTGGGAAACGAAACCAAACACAAGAAAACAAAATATGACACATCGTCAACTGAAGCTGGTGGCCCCTGAGCGGCCCTTACGAGTCATGAAGAAAACGAACCAGGCAGCCAGGCGCGACGACTCATGCTCACAACCCTAGCACTTCGGGAGGCTGAGGAGGGCGGGTCACGAGGTCAGGAGTTGGAGACCAGTCTGGCCAATGTGGTGAAACCTTGTCTCAACTAAAAATACAAAAATTAGCTGGGTGTGGTGGCGTGCACCTGTAGTCGCAGCTGCTTAGGAACTGAGGCAGAAGAATCGCTGGAACCTGGGAGGCGGAGGTTGCAGTGAGCCGAGATTGCACTATTGCACTCCAGCCCGGGAGACAGAGCAAGACTCCATTAAAACAAACAAACAAACAACAAACAAACAAAAACCCAAAAAGAAAAAACCAAACAAACCAGGCATTAATGATTTGCTGAACCGATACCCTCCCCGAACACTTCCAAGTTTGCTTGGTTTGTGGCTGGACGTCACCAGGGAGGGAGGGCTGGCTGTGGCCAGGGCACAGGGGAAAGGGCAGGTGGTCATGCCAGCCACCGGCACCCCAGGGTCAGGGCGCAGTTGGCAGTGTCTAGACGTCCCTTGGCCATGGGTCCCCTAGCACCTCACACTTCTTCTGCTAAGCTTCACACCCACGCCCTCCTCAGCCTCTGCTCCTTCGCTCTCCTGGATTCCCAGAGCTGGCTTGAGAGTGGACGCACAGTCACTTATTGCTTCTCTTTGGCACTGGTGAATTTTCTTCGTAGTTTTTATGTGACAAGGGGCTACTGATGAGGGGAGCCGGCCCTCTGATCTGTTACGAGTCGTGCTACTAGGTCAGTGTGAGAAATGACTGGAAACATGTGAGAACACAGTCTCATGGTCCATGTTCAAGGCGTGGTAGATCTAAATACTGGCAGCCAGTCTGCAAATGTGACAAATAGCATGGCTTATGCACCGCGAAAGTCAGGATAAGCAGACAGGATGCAGAGGACGGGACAGCCCGTAAAAGGGAATAAAGCTTCATTATTGGGAAACCAAAACCTAAGCAGGGAAGGGGACTGGGGTACGACTTTATAAGGGGATATGGAACGTAGGCGACATCCGGGAAGATTGTAACCCCACAGTCTTGACCAATGGGGACCTGGGGGAGGGACTTGTGCGCTAGGAGATAAATTACTTGCTGTAGCTGCCGTGGGTGTGCTGACCAGTGGGGAACTAGGGGAGGGACTTGTGCACTAGGAGATAAATTACCTGCTGTAACTGCTGCGGGTGTGCCTGCCCACCAGACACCCCATCTTGCAAGACTGCCGTTAAAGATCTTGTTTCTGTTGTTCTTTGGGTCTCTGAGTCCATTCTTTGGGTTTGGATGGGTGAATGTGTTTCTCACAAAACGTTTTTATTTGAAATAATTACAGATTCTCAGCAAGTTGCAAAACACATACACAGGAAGGTCTCCTGCCTCCTTCACAGCCTCGGATGATGGGTGATGTCCTGCATACCCACAGTGCAGGGTCACAGGCGGGAACGTGACACCCGTGCATCTGTGAAGTGCGGACAGTGGTCTCCAGCTATCCATGCGTGTCTCTGTGCGAGTCTGCGTGGGGGTCCATGCAACTTTGTCACACCTGTCGCTCCTTTCCTCTGCATTATATGCCCAAGAGTGCAACCACAGGGTCACATGATAGGTCTATTTTTAGTTTCAAAAGGAAACTACCAAATATTTCCAGAGTGGTTGTACCATTTTACATTCTTACCAGCAATGTGGTTATTCTCACGTGTATTTTTATATATAACTTTAGTATCAACTTATCAAGCTCCATAAAAATAATGTTACTGATATTTTTATTGGAATCAATTAAATGTATAAATTAATCTAGGAAGGACTCACAAACGGATGAAGTTGAGATGTCCCAACTGAGAACAAGGGTATTTTCTATGTAGTCAATATAATTCTGTGTCTCATAACTGGCTTTAAAAATTAATGAGATATCATGAGAAATTTTAATATTCCTGAATGTTCTGAGAATATGATTTATACAATTAGACACAGTATTCCTTAAGTGGACGTAAATGATTGATTCACACATTCATTAATTTGGTGTCCCTGTATTTTCAGTGTCACGAGGGACACCATGATATGGCGTCTGCCATTCTGTCTCTTAGAATCACCATGTTTGAATTATTGATTTTAATTTGTTTATTTTATCTGAGAGTCTTTATCTTTAGGTGTGGCATTTAACCTATTCACTTTTTAATGTTGTTTGTTAATACAGCTTGTTTTAACTTCTGTCTTCTTGTTTTATACTTATTTATTCTTTTATTTTATCTACTTTTCTGTGTAACCTATAGTGTTTTTGATCATTTTTCTTCCTTGCAAACAGAAAAATTACATTCTGTTTTTATCCTAGAAATGTTAATCTGTACGTCTTAAAAAGATTTGAACTTAAATTGCTCCTCTTATGATTTTTTAAAAAGAAATTAATATACTGACTTTGTACATATATAGTTAGAAATGTCTCTAATTCTTGTTCTTCTTATTAGTGTGTATTGACTTAATATTGGATTTTAGAGCCAGATTACTATTCAGTTATTTAAATTATTATAAATAATTTTTTCTTTAATCATCTTCTCTTAATTAAATTTCATGTTATACTACAATTCTTTGGATTTATCTCACTTTTAGTGGTTTCTTTCCTTACAGTTACTTCTATTATGCTGTGAATTCACCATTCCTGAGGTTTTTATTTATTTACCTTTATCTACTTTTGAAGCATAGGAAGGGTGGTTTATGAGCATCTGCTTCTCTGTGATGCCTGCTCCTTCCCTCCCTTCCTTCCCTTCCTTTCCTTCTTTCTCTCCTTCCCTCCCTCCCTCCTTCCCCTTTCTCTCTGTCTGTTGTGGCTTTTTACTACCACATGAAGGATGGCCAACTTGGATGAATATATTTTCCTCTCAAAAGCCTACCAATTTTTTCCTTCTTGAACCCTAGTGCCTGGCACTGTGCGGTAAAAGCGTAAGATCCATTTGCGGGTCACATTCCTCCCTGCCCAAAGGCTGGCATTGTTTTCCTCCACTCTGCACTTGGTGAGCTCTGTCTGGGTGGAGGCTCCTGCATTCTTACACTGTTCTTGAACGTGGTGTTGTCTTTTGATTTGCATTTGGAAGAGCAATTTTCAATTAGGTAACGGGCATCAGTTTGCTGGGCTGCCATAAGGAAATACAACAGCCTTCCTAGCTTAAACAGCAGGAACTCATTTCTCATAGTTCTAGAGGCTGCGAGTCTGAGATCAAGGTGCCAGCAGGCTGGTTTCTTCGGAGGCCTCTCCGTGGGTGAACGTCGCCTCCCCACCATGGCTACATGTGGTATTTCCTCTGTGTGTGCCTGGTCTTCTCACGAAGACACCAGCCAGATGGGTTCAGAGCCTACCCTGTGACCTCATTTTATCTTAATTACCTCTTCAGAAAGGCCCTATCTCCAAACACAGTCACATTCAGAGGCACTGGGGGTTACGGCTTCAACATATCAACTAAAATGTGAATTTAGTGTACATTTGTAATATAAAGTTGGGGGACACAGTTTAGATCTCACGGGAAGTTAAGGTTTTAAAATTATTTCCTTGGTTATTTTCTCTATGTACTTTTGCCTCTTTAAGTTCTATTATGTAGACATTAGTTTCAAAGTCCAGCTACCTCTCAGTTGTAATTTTAATCTATCTTGTGCTTTCATTGATGGGAGAGATTCTTGTTCTTTATATTCTACTATGTAGTCGATAGCTGATTCTATTGTTTTAAATGCAGCAATGCAGGCTTCAAATTCTCAAGGTTTCTCCTTCCTTCTTGACTTCCTACTCTATTTTTAGATGACTGAGCTTATCGATCTCGTGAGAAAAATGACTTACAAATTTTAAAGTGTTCTGTTTCTTGTGGTAAGTATTTTTGTAGGGGGATATTTGATCTTACGCTACAAAAGAATTATTGCAAGAATCAGAAAAGGACTTTTTTTTTTTCATTCTTAGATCAAACATGAGCCTATACAATAGTTACTGCAAGAAATAGGAATATACTACAAATTTACTCATTTCACTATCACAAAATTTTTATAAAGAAAGCCAAACCCAGCTTCCATTTGGATATTCACGAGCTCAAATGATGATGGGAAGAGCAAAATGAGTGATGGGAACAGAGTCAGGGGCACGTCACAGCATTCCCAGGAGAGACTCCCAAAACCCGGAGGCTGCAGGTGAGAAGAATCAGGAAATGGCTTCAGTGAAGGAGCCTGTTCATGCATTTAAAAGCCCAAAGGGCAGGGCGTGGTGGCTCACGCCTGTAATCCCAGCACTTTGGGAGGCCGAGGCGGGTGGATCACCTGAGGTCAGGAGTTCAAGAGCAGCCTGGCTAACACGGTGAAACCCCGTCTCTACTAAAAATATAAAATTAGCCAGGTGTGGTGGTGGGCACCTGTAATTCCAACTTCTTGGGAGGCCGAGGCGGGAGGATCTCTTGAACCCAGTGGGAGGAGGTTGCAGTGAGCTGGGATTGTGCCACTGCACTCTAGCCTGGGCGACAGAGTGAGACCCTGTCTTAAAAAAAAAAAAAAAAAGCCTTTTATGTATCAGCAATCATCTCCAAGGCTTTCCTCTTGCTCTTCCTTCCGAGTCTGCAGCAATCAACACTGAACCAGAAATGCAGGCGGTTCAGGGAAATGCAGAGGCCTCCCTTCCCCTCTGGCCCTGCCTACGGCACAGGCGGCTCCATGAGGCGTGGGGCCAGCCAGCAAATCCACCACCCACCCTGCCCTTCCCGGGAGGAGAGGACAATTCCAGAAAGGTTCTGGAATATCCAAAGTCTAACGATGCAGCTTGGGCGCATTCTGCATTGTGAGAATCCTCAACGTGAGCCAATCGGCCAGTTATTTTCCAGCAGGTGAGAGCCAGTGATTGAGTGTAACTCGCACGGGTGCCCAGCACTAGAGGCAACAAGGGTCTTTGGAATTCAGTAATGTTGAAATCACTTACTCTCTGGGTTTCACAGAGAGGAAACAGTATCCACACACAAAGCCAACGTGTTTATCAGTTAGCTTTCGCATATGGGTGCGTAAGACTATATGACTTTTACAGATTAACCAAAGAAATTATACTTTGTGGTGTACTCTCAAAAATGTTCTACAATACTAGATCTTGAGCATTATGATAAATTCTGACAACATTGCTACCTGTTGATTATTTTTTCCGTGGCTGCCCAATGTGGCTGTCATTTCTCAAAGGTGCAAAGACAGATCTAAGACTCCCTCAAGGGTCTTAGAGGTGCATTCCTTGGGGTACGCTATGCGGCTGGCTTTCCATGACTAGGATTTCCAGATGAAGGAGACACAGCCATGTGGGGGGCTGCCCTGACTGGGAGTGGCCTGACAATTTTATTCTGTGTTAGTCAGTGCAGGACACAGGCAGTCCCCCCCACCGCCTTTTTTGTTTGACAGAATCTCGCTCTGTCACCTAGGCTGGAGGGCAGTGGTGCAATCTTGGCTCACTGCAACCTCTGCTTCCCAGGTTCAAGCAACTCACCTGCCTCAGCCTCCTGAATAGCTGAAATTACAGGCCTGCTACTACGCCTGGCTAAGTTTTGTATTTTTAGTAGAGACAGGGTTTCACCATGTTGCACAGGCTGGTCTCGCACTCTTGACCTCAGGTGATTCACCCGCCTTGGCCTCCCAAAATGCTGGGATTACAAGTGTCAGCCACCGTGCCCAGTCATTCCCTTTTAAGAGACGGAACAAATCTTCGCAATTGTCCAAACTGAAGATCAGACAGGAGAAGGGTCAGGGATAAGGGGGTGGCATCCATCTGCCCTTGGAAAAGACAGCCACTTTGGGCAGCCACAGGAAAAATAACCAGCAGGGAGCAGTGATGTTGTCAGAATTTATCGTAATGCTCAAGATTTAGTATTTCTAGAACCTTCTGAGAGTGCACCACGATGCATAACCGCCTTGGTTAATTTGTAAAAGTCATGTAGTCTTAAGTATCCGTATACAGCTGAAAGTGCAACTCCAGGAGGGCAGGTGGACTGGTCTCCCCAGAAGTAAGTCCCTCCATAAGGGAGGGGGTAGATTTGAGGAAGTTATTATTTCAGTGATTCTGACTACAGAATTTCCTTTATTCTGATTGTTTTTTGAGATGGGATCTCACTCTGTCACCCAGGCTAGAGTACAGTGGTGCTATCACAGCTTATTGCAGCCTTGATCTCCGTGGAGGGGCATTTGGATTATTTCTGGATTTGGCTGTTATGAGTTAAATGTCGTGAACATCCATGTACTACTCTTTGTGTGGACAGAAGTTTTTGTTTCTCTTAGGAGTAAAGGTCTGGCTCTTATCATTGGGCAAATGTTTAACTTCTAAAAAAGCTGCTGAACTGATTTCCGAAATGACCTGTCCATGGTTCAAGTCATCTGTGCATTAGAGTTCCAGGGACTCCACATCTTCACCTACACTCCTGTGGTCAGTCTTCCTCACTCTAGCAGAGCGAATGGGCCCAGTGTCACCTCGCTGTGGTTTAGCTTACACTCCCCTGACGGCTGGTGGAGCTGACCATCCTTTCCTACGATGTTTCTTCTCAAATCCTTGTGCAATTTTTACTGGGTTGTTAGTGTTCTCATTACTGAGTTATAAAAGTACTTTATATATCCAAGATACAATTTTGTCATCTAATGTATACGTTGTAAACATGGTTTTCTAGTCTGTGGCTTGCTTTTACATTTTCTCAATGGTGTCTTTCAAAGAGCAGAAGTTTTAAAATTTAATAAAGCTCAGTCTATCCATTTTTTCCTTTATAATTTGAGCTCTTTGCATTCTGTTTAAGAAACCTAAAACGATCTGAATTTGATGAATACTTTTTTCTGCACAGAGTCCTTGTAGAATTTTAGGTTTAGCTCTAGAACTCATTTTGCCTTAAAATTTGCATGTGACGCAAGGTGACAGTTAAAGCTCATCTTTTCATAGGATATCCAGTTGATCAACACCGTTTAATGAAAAGGTTATGCATTTTCCAGCGGGTTTCTTGGCACTTTAATTGCAATTCAGTTGACCGTGTGTGTGGGGCTCTGTTTCTGGATTCCATTCTATTCCGTTCATCTGCTTCTCTATCTGTCCACCGATATCAAAACAAACTACCTTGATTAATAGAGCAGAATTGTTAAGACCTGAAGTAAGGTACAATACATCTTCCAGTTCATTTATTTTCTTTTAAAAGTGCTTTGATTATTCTAGATTGTTGACATTTCCATATGGACTCCAGCGGCCAGACTGATCTTTCCTCATCGCCCCACAGGCCTCTGAGTCCCGTTCACTGTTTCTTTTTTATGAGACGGAGTCTCGCTCTGTTGCCCAGGCTGGAGTGCAGTGGCGCCATCTCGGTTCACTGCAAGCTCTGCCTCCCAGGTTCATGCCATTCTCCTGCCTCAGCCTCCCGAGTAGCTGGGACTATAGGCACCCACCACCATGCCCTGCTAAATTTTTGTATTTTTAGTAAAGACCGAGTTTCACCATGTTAGCCAGGATGGTCTCGATCTCCTGACCTCGTCACCCACCCACCTTGGCCTCCCAAAGTGCTGGGATTACAGGTGTGAGCCACTGCACCCGGCCTACCCTATTTTTTTTTAAATTAGCCAGGCATGGTGGCAAGTGCTTGTGGTCCGATCTTGAGAGTCTTTCAGATGAAAGTCATTTTAACCGGGGTGAGATGATGTCTCTTTGTAGTTTTGACTTGCATTTCTCTGATGATCAGTAGTGTTGAGCAACTTTTCATATGCCTGTTTGCCATCTGTGTGTCTCCTTTTGAGAAATGTTTATGCAGATCTTTAAATGGATTATTAGGTTTTTTACCAGAGTTGTTTGAGCTCCTTATATATTCTGGTTATGAATTCCTGGTCAGATGAATAGTTTGCACATATGTCCCCCCATTCTGTGGGTTGTCTCTTTACTTTCTTGTCTCCTTTGCTGTCGCAGAAGCTGTTTAACATGATGTGATCCCATTTGTCCATCTCTGCTTTGGTTGCCTGTGCTTTTGGGGCGTCACTCACAAAATCTTTGCCAGTCCAGTGTCCTGGAATAGACTTTATTTTTAGAATAGTGTTAGTTTCGCAGCCAAGCTGAGCAGAAGACACAGAGGGCTGCCATGCCCCCACTCCACACAGGCACAGCCTCCCCGTCATCGATGGCCTCCGCTGGAGCTGCACTGCAGTGAGTTTTTATTTCAGGTATTGATTTTTCAGTTCTACAATCGCTTTTGGTTCCCTTTTTGCAGTTCCTAGTTCTCTGCTGAGAATTTCTGTATTTTTCCCTCTTTCTGAGTGCATTCCTCTTCCTTGTAGGCAGCACGGTTTGGTCCATGTTAGACACCTGCCGAGTGTGTTGGGTCAGCTGTCAGGTCAGCACTTCCAGTCTTGGTGTTATTTGATTTTTTTGATAGTTTGAGATTTGAATTTTAAATCAAAGTTCATTCCGTAATCATAGGAAATATTCACAAAGTTTCAAAGTGAAGACAAAAACAGAGGTATATAGCCACTGTTCTCTTACACACCTTTTAAATAACGATTCCTATTCTTATTTTGTGGCTATTCTTCCATTTGTTGTTTTATTAATATAAACATTTATCAACACATGCCCTTTTTTTTAGACAAAGGATAATACATCGTATACGCTTTTCCATTTTTGTGGGAACCAAGAGTCGTTTTCATTTTTGCTAAATAAGTGAATAATTTGCAAATTATGGCATAATATTATTGAAAATATTTGACAAAGCAAATAATGGTCTTATTCCCTCATGAGTACTGACTTCAATGGATCAGCATTTTGTCTTATTAAATTACCTAACGTAGCTAAGACTGGGGTTATGTCTTGGTAATGGGATTTCCATTTATCTACTCTGGATTGAACTTTCTGTCATCAACATTGAAATTTTGTTTTAAAAATGAAAAGCACTGCCTTGTCAGCTATCTCCCATTGTGTGGATTTGAAAGAGAGACCTCATTCATTTTTGGAGCTGGAGTTTCTTTAGTTCTGTGGTCGACTTTAATATACTCCCTTAATTTCCTTTTCCCCCAGATCCCTCTTTTCCGGGAGTCTCCAGTTTAGTGAACAATGCTCAGAGACAGCAGGCATCCACTCCTAACCACGAAGGGACTTTAACCAGGAGGCCATGGGCTGTCAGTTCGCCTCCTGCCTTGTCCTGGGTGTGGCCCGAGGAAATGTGTGTCCTGGTGCGGGCTCTGGTGAGCTTGGTGTTCAGCAGTAGTGAGGCTGCAGGACCCCACAGCACCCTCGCCGGCAGAACAAGAAGGAGAGCTTCGGAGACCTTATTGGTGAACATATGGCAGTCTCTGATTTCCTTACTAAATCAGATGATATTACTGGAACTGGGTCATTATGCACACATTGTAATCTATCGTTAAGCCCAACAAAGTAATATTTAGCTAGTGCTTTAATTGTGCTACTGGGATTTATCTCTGCTTTTCAAAGAAAAAAAGTCAAGCGGAAGGGAATGGGGAGAAGAAGCAGTGAATTTTCCGTGTTAATAAAAGAGGTTGTCATTTTTGACAAACAAGGCTGCGGCTGAACAAACCCTTATTCTGAGGAGGGTGGAGCCAGGACCTCTTCTGACTGTGGCTGCAGGAATATGTTATTGGGAAGCAGTGACGTCATGTCCTGGTTGCAGCTGCTGTACAGGAACGTTAACAGAGAAGTGTGGTTCAGATCAACAAAATGAGGTTCAATCTCTATCACTTTTCCACTTGAAGCAAATCTAGAAAATAGATATTTGGCCTCCTGTTCACTTCTTTGGGTCTTTTCTGTAAACACGCTTTACCCAAGTATTATGTCAACTGTCGTTTCTTTTGAGTGGCTTTTGTTTTTTGTACTCAGGAATAAAACGGTTAAAAATCTGTAGAATATAAGAAACACATTCCGTATCAGCATCATCATCTCCACCTAACCCTGAAGGCTACCTGCCGTGGGTGCTTCTTCCCACGGGCAGGGCGGCTGGTGGACGGCGTTCTACAAGGAGGAAGCCTCAGCCTGGAGAACCACTTGCCTTTCTCTGGTGTCAGCTCGTATCAGGCTGTCATCGCTTGTCCTTCAGAGTCATGTACGGAGCGGCCACCCTGGGCAGTCCCGGGCGGAAGAACCACACTGGGGATCGGAGTGGCTCTTCTCTTTCAGGCATGGCTTCGGGTTATGGGGAGGCAGTACCCCCCTGGCTGGAGGAGTCACAGGAGATGTGGGCGCCGGGCTGCCAGATCTGGGAGACACACCTTTTCTTTCTCACAACGTGTTAGCAGAAACCATCCAGACACACTCTGGCTCTGCCTCCAGCAGTTGGAGATGAAACAAAAACAAAAACAAAAACACAAACAAAAAACTCTGTTTTGTTCTGTTTTCAGTCGGGGTTAATAAAACAAGCAACTTATTAAATAGCATTTTGACAGACACAGTGGATAATGAATCCTGTTACATAAAGACCTTTAACAATTAAAAAGATTTATAAGCCCAGCCTGCATAGATGATGCCTGAGGAGTGGGAGTTGTGGGGAGCAGGTGGGACCGCTGAAGTCAGGTGGGGCTATGCAGGCAGGTGACAGTGGCAGGCGTGGAGTAGCCTGGGCTGGACACTGCGTGGCCAGCCTCGGGTGTGGCGACTCCTGGCTGAACCTGGACCACTGTCCTCCCATGCGCTGCTGCAGTCCTGCCTGCACTGCCCCACTGCGGGCCAGGGTTTCCAGGGTCCAGCACGGGGTTCAGGCTGTCTCCTGGGAGGTCGCTATGACCAAGGCGGGGCTGCAGTCCAGAGCTGAATTCTGGGACCTTGGTGCAGAGCCTCTGCTCAGATCCATAGGGAGCAGTGCACACTGCCTGACTGGCCTTTGCTGGACACACTGAAATCCAGACTTGTTTCCACTCTGCACGTGTCTCCTGATACACGTCAGGAAAAGAACAGGGAACAGCAGTGGAAAAACAGGGAAAGATTTACATTTGCCGGGAGATTTGGGGTGGCAGCCCAGGAGGAATGAAGGCTGATTGTGTTACTGTGTTCAGTTTAAAATGGAGGTCTGTGCTGGAGACATAGTTACTAAGAACATGAATGAGTTTTAGAAAGACAATAAACATCGCTACGTTAATTTAGAGCTTGGATTTTTCTGGACTGGGGTGTCCTGGAGCTTGTCTGTACGGTACCAGATTGGTGACGATGGTCACAAGAGGGCTCTGGAGCCTGAAGCTGTTTGCTGGGAAAGAGCTTCTCCCTTTTAGCTGGAAAGTACACAGAAGGTTTTAATGGCAAAGATTATGAAGTATTTCAGGAATTCTCACAGCTCCAAGGAGAGGCTCTCTTCGTAGCTGATTTCTGTTTGAGAAGTTTTAGGAACATAAGCCCAGGAAAATAAAAGCAGTGGCTTCTAGGAGCCTATCCTGCTGCGGCTCTGAATACAGACGAGAATGTGGATGTGTGGACGTGGCCTTCTTTGCCTGATTCCAACCCGGGGAGACACAGGTGAGATAGATTTCATTAGTCAGTATTATATATATTCATAAATGATTTATTTTCTTAGGATTAACTCAAAACTTTCATCTAGAGCAAAGGCAAATGGATTAGTTGTGAAGTCTCAACTACTCAGGCCGGCTCCCACATGGTCCTAAACGAGTCTCAGTAATATTTCCTCCTGCTGAAAAAATTCACACATCATTACACTAAGGAAGAAACTTAGTTTCCACTAAGCCACACAGTTTGCCACTTACATCTCTAGGAAACCCTCGGCTCTGCTGGACCCCGTCCAGTTCTTTGTTAAGTAGTCCGCATTTGAAAGTCTTAGAAATCTCACCTATTGTCACTGGCCACACATCAGCTACTAACCTCAAGGATTAGCACGTACTATTTCATTAACCCTGAGAACAATCCTGAAACGTGGGTATGAGCTATGTTTTGATATTTTGAGCATTCGGTCAGGAATGACGAAACAATTTTTTTTTTTTCTGTGTACTCTGCTACTTCTAGAAATAAACGTGAAATAAATATCTAATCCTACCTATAGAATATTTGTGATTATTCACTTCGTCTGTTGTTGGAAATCTGAGCTCCAGCGTTCCTGTCCATTGTCAGCGAATGTAGGCTTCTTTCTTCATTTATTTATAATTTTTTGCATTTTTAAGTCTGTTCAGCAAGATAAATATCTTGAAAGAATTCAGTCCTGTAAATATCTGAGCGTGTCCTCCAAGAAAACAGCTTCTCATGTTTTTGGAATGCAGCCAAACTTCCGTCCATGTTTTGTTTTTTTGGCATTGAAACCAAATTTGAAGCCGTAAAAAAAAGAAGAAATGAGAAAAACAAGGGGAAACCACCTCTAGTCACCATAACTAACTTCTTATACATGGAGAGGAGCATGTTTCCCAGCAGGTGACTTGCTCCTTCTAGTTCGCTCCAGATTTAACTAAGAGAAGTAGTCCGTGGTTTCCTGTCCAGGGAAACCCAGGAACCAACAGGTTGTCCTGTCTGCAAATTCGGCGCAGCCCCGTAAGTTAAAGCACTCCAGCTGATTTCCAAAACTTCGGAGTCATTCCCGTGGGGGATTGTTTGCTGGGGCTAGCGACTAACTTGCATTCTGTGCTCCTAGGCTGCTTCTGTGCTCGAACAGTTGTGCTGAAAAACATCCACATTTACCAAAGTCATCTCCTGAAAAGGGAGCTCTCGCAATGACGTGTTAATAGCACCGTTTTATACAGCACAGCAAATTTAGCCGATCCCTAAAGGCACAACAAATTTTGATATATTCTGCTTCTCTTTAATGGTGCTTATCTGTTTGGTATTTAATTTGCAACTTGTTATCCATTACTCATGCTGTTTGCCAATTTCTCTTCTGTTTTTCATACCACTGTCAAATTAACTTGTTACTGGAATGTGCCTGGAAAAGGCAGGTGCAGCTCAAAAGAAACTGGTTTGTCATTTGAATTTCTCTTTGCCTGAGTGCTTCATAGAACTTTGGCATTTTATAGATTATAAGTCACATTAGTGCACAGCAGGATTTACTGCTATTATCACAAGTCAGTCTATGTCTATCAATCAATCATCTATCTATCATCTATCTATCAATCATCTATATATCTATCGATCATCTCTATTAATCATCTATCATCTATATATCATCTATCATCTATCAATCATCTATATATCTATCAATCATCTCTCTATCATCTACCATCTATCATCTATCAATCATCTTTGTATCTATCAATCATCTCTCTATCATCTATCATCTCTCTATCATCTATCATCTATCTGTCTATCTATCTATCTATCTATCTATCTATCTATCTATCTATCCATCTATCTATCTGATCTACCTAAGAGGATATTCTTTAAAGCATTGATTAACTTGGTTTGATGATTATCCATTTATTCTTACAAGAGAGAGAGAAGTGGGAGGAGGTACAATAGATGTTGTGATTTCATTTCATTTAAAATAACTTCTTATTTGGAAGAAACTATGATATTCAAAAAGTTTTTCAGTTGCAGAAGAAAAATATCTACCTCACCTGTATACATTCTTTGTATTTATTGTGACTCCACAAGTTCAGAGATGGTAGTGACAATATTTCATATTGTTGTGAGAGGCTGCTAAATGTGTGTATTTATGTATGGTTATGTGTATATCTGTGTGCTTGTGTATTTCTGTGTGTCTCTGTGTATATATCTGTGTGTGTGTATCCCTGTGTTTGTGTGTGTGTCTGAGTGTCTGCCTCTACCTGCAAGCGTGGGTTTCTGTATGCACACGTAGGTACCTGTGTGTATGTGTATCTGTGTATATATCTTTGTGTATCTGTCTCTCTCTCTGTGTGCTCATGTATCCATGTGTGTATCTGTGTCTATCCCGGTGTGCTATGTGTATCTGTGTGTGTCTACTTCTGTGTGCACATGTGTATTTGTGTGTTTATCTCTGTGTGCATCTACGGGTGTATATCTACAGGTCTGTGTATCTATCTCTCTGTATATCTGTGTGTCTGTCTGCTTCTGTGTGCATGTGTGTATCTCTGTGTGTGTATCTGTGTATCTGTGTGTTTGTGTGCATATCTGTGTGTGTCTCTCTCCCTGTGCATGTGTGTGTCTGTGTATGCTTGTATGTGTATCTCTCTCTCCCCCTAACCTTGTGTGTGTGGGACACAGGCTGTCCGATCAGCCCCAGCACCCAGGCACAGTCAGAATGGAAGGGCACGGCCCAGGAAGAAGAGCCATGAGGACGCCACGGGTGTTCTGGGGAGACGGAGCTCAGCCGCCTGTGGACACAGCCTTGGGCTGGGCACTTCTGCCTCCTCCCTCTGCAGACCTTGGGTGCTGGAGTTGTCTGGTTGTCTCTCATCCCCCACCCCCAGACTCTCTGAACATTTGTGAATAAAAAGGGGATTCCTGGAAACTGTGCTTAGCTCTTTGTCAAGATGAAGACAGCAGAGGAGAGATGGCCATGTCACCTGCGTCCCCTTGAGCCTTCCACTGCTCTAGAAAACACCCCTGGGCCACCAGGACTCCCTTTATCAATAGAATCCACCCAGCAAGCCTCAGGACATTCCCCCCGCCCCCACTGGCTTTGAGGCACACACAGGAACAGTGGGCTCGGCTTTCATGTTGCAGACACAAGCGTGTCTGTGGCTGCACATGGTGGAGGGAACGTGAGTGCCCAGTGCTCCCTGCCAAACAGTGGCAATGGGGAGCAGCTGTTCCCAAACTTACAGTTGGGATTTGCCATTGTTTGTCTGCATCTACCTACCTGTGTCTGTCCACATCACCTTGGCCTACATCTGCACCTGCCTGTGTCTGCAGCCTCACCCCAACGCATACCCACATCTGCGTCACCGGCCCCTGTGTCTGCAGCCGCACCCACACAGATGCCCAGGTCCACACTCGCACCGCGTGCCACCTGCATATTCACGTCCTCTGTCCCCTTCTGTCTGAACTCAGATCAGCTCCACACACTGTCATCAGTGTCTGTACCACCCCCTTCTCTATTAGTACACACATCTATCACACAAATGCGCGTGGGAGCCAGTGTCAGGCCACATCCTTGGTGCTCTCTGGAGGAGCTGCCCTAAGTGTTTGTGTTGTAAAGAGGATCTTCCAAGGTGGACCCTCAGGCTGAACAAAAATGAAATAGTGTGTCGTGTCATGAGCTATTCTTCATGATTATTTCCCCCGATTTGGAAGAGATAGAGAACCTCATGTCTTCATGGACAAGCAACCATTTGACGCCTATTGAGTGCTTGTCATAGGGTTGAGAAGTTGCAAGAGTCTCTTCAAAAACAAGATCACGGCACAGACCAGGGCAGTGTGTGAACCCCAACAGGGAAACCTGAGTAAACATCGCTGAGGGCTGTGTTATGAGAAAATACAAAGATAGAAGTAAAAAAACTTAAGTGTGAAAGAATTGATGAAAAGAGGGAAAAGGTTACTGATGGGGTTCTGAAATAGACCAAACGTCCTAAGTCATTTAACTTTAATCACCCCTGCTGGGGAGAGGCCTGGCCTACGTCACTGAGAGACCACTTCCAGCCTCGGTTCTGGGATTTCATGCATAACACTACGTTCCTTCTCACACTTGCATGATTATTGCCACCTTTTTATGAGAAACGAGCTGTTAGTACCAGGCTTACCTCTGCTGGGGCAGCTGCCTGCAGGTCTCTTCCCAAGACACCCGCGTTCGTTCAACAGTTTTCCTTGTTGTCTTCTGGTCTGAATAAAGTGGGCAAATAGAGTTGTCAACGAACCTCACCCATGACCTGAAAAGCCAGGGCATTTTAGCCGAGTGTTCCGGTCACTGTGGAACATTCTCAGCTTGCTTGGACGCAGCCCACCATCCACGAAGATCAACAGGTTAGGGACACCTGTGCCTGTCTCCGTGTGTGCGCACATGTCTGCATGTGTCTGTGCATCCCTGTGTGTGTGCACGTCTGCGTGTGTCTGTGCGTCTCCGTGTGTGTGCACGTCTGCATGTGTCTGTGCGTCTCCGTGTGTGCGCACATGTCTGCATGTGTCTGTGCGTCTCCATGTGTGCGCACATGTCTGCATGTGTCTGTGCATCCCTGTGTGTGTGCACGTCTGCATGTGTCTGTGCGTCTCTGTGTGTGTGCACGTCTGCATGTGTCTGTGCGTCTCTGTGTGTGTGCACGTCTGCATGTGTCTGTGCGTCTCCGTGTGTGTGCACATGTCTGCATGTGTCTGTGCGTCTCTGTGTGTGTGCACATCTGCATGTGTCTGTGCCTCTCCGTGTGTGTGCACATGTCTGCATGTGTCTGTGCATCCCTGTGTGTGTGCACGTCTGCATGTGTCTGTGCATCCCTGTGTGTGTGCACGTCTGCATGTGTCTGTGCGTCTCTGTGTGTGTGCATGTCTGCATGTGTCTGCGCATCTCTGTGTGTGTGCACATCTGCATGTGTCTGTGCATCCCTGTGTGTGTGCACGTCTGCATGTGTCTGTGCGTCTCTGTGTGTGCATGCATATGTGTGCACGTCTGCATGTGTCTGTGCATCTCTGTGTGTGTGCATATGCAAGTCTGTGTGTTGAGGTATGATTGTGTGTGCCTGCATGTACATGTCTGTGTGTCTGCTGAATTCCAACCCCAATGCACACCCACATCTGTGTGTGCCCCGTGTATGTGTCTGTGGGCATGTCTGTGTATGATGTGTGTGTCTGTGTTTCTGTTTGTGCATGTGTACACACACCCGTGTTTGTGCCTATGCATTTGTTTCTGTGTGTGCACACATTGGTGTATGTTTGTGTACATGTGCATGTCTGTGTGTTGTTAGTGTGTGTCTGTGTTTTTTTGAGTGCACGTATGTGCACATCTGTGTTTGCCCATGTGCACGCGTGCCCTGTGGAACTGGGGAGGTGGGGGGAGCTGCTTTACATGTGAAGGTCGCTCCCCATCTGGCTTCAGCAGCTGTTCCCATGTGGAGGCCGTGGGAAGGCTTCAGGCAGTCGTTGACCTGGGGTGGGACTGACCACACAGGACGAGGGCTTCTCCTTGGCACAATCTTTGTTTGAAGTGACTGTGCAGTGACAGGGACTCTGGGCACAAAGGAGGCTCCCAGGCTCCCATCCCTGGAGAAGGTTCCTGCCAGCCCGGATGGTCCCTGTTCTTTGCGCCAGCGGAGTCCCTCGTTCTTCAGCATTGCAGACACGAGTTTTCTGTTTGCTCTCTCGCTCCCTGCCTTCTCCACTTCACTTTTGCAATTCCCACATATTTAATAAGTGTTCTGCATTACGTTTAAATCCATGAACAACATAGATAAGCTTGAGCCATATAAAATGGCTGATACCTACGAAAATAACAGTTTCGTATGGTTCAGCCTAATAGGTACTTATGCCTCATAATTGACTAAAACACAATTTTAAACTGAGCAAAAGTTGCCAGAAAGGAAACTGACAGTGAGCCATTGCCGTCCTCCTCATAAACGAGTGCTCCAGCTCCCCTGCGTGCAAGGCTGGCCTCGGGCTTGTGGGGCCGGCGTGGGGCCTTCATGCTGGTGCAGAGGTGCTCTGGCCTCATCTTCACTGCTGGGAAGCCACCTGCGGACCCCCAGGGGTTCAGCTCTGTTCCTTCTACAAACCCACACCCGCGGTGCTGTGCTCTGCCTTGCTGTGCGGGCAGGTTCCCGCCGGGAGAAAGGAGCAAGGTGGGCTCCATGGCCCCATCAGGTCCTGCGGGCAACCATGTGTGGGGTGTGCAGCAGATGGCCAGCCCGGCTCTGTGGGCAGAGCCCTGTGGCACGTGTCCTGACTGCCTGGCTTGCACTTGTTCACATTAACCAGATGTTTGGGCAATTTCTTTATTATTAGGGACTTACGCATCTCTTCATGTTGGCAAACAACTACACAGAGGACCAATTCGTCCTTCTGCTAGTCACCCTTGACGTAGGTGAGATCAGAGCTGGCCCTCTTAGGAACGGTGACATCAGTGGGCCATGTCCCTCCTCCAGAGGTACCTGCATGCCTGGGCTGTCTGAGCACGCGGATCCCCTCAGCCCTGCTTCTGTCTCTGTGCCTCCCCTCACTCCCTCCCCACTTTCTCTCTCTCCCGTTTTCATCCTCTATCTATCTATCTATCTATCTATCTATCTATCTATCTATCTTTCCCTGTCTCTCCCTCTCCCATTCTCTCTGCCCCTGTCCCTGTCTCCCATCTGGCTCTCCCATGGCCACTCAAGCTCAGGTCCCAAATCTGCCTGATTGAAATGCGCTTATCCTTTCTGACACTAGGAACGTCCCCGGGGCTGCTGTAACAAAGCGCCACAAACTGGAGCTGAAAACAACGGGTGTTTGTTCTCTCCTAGTTCTAGAGGCCACATGGCCGAGGTGTGGGCAGCTGTGCTCCCTGTGACAGACTGGGGTCCTTCCCGAGGCCACACATCCGAGATCAAGGTGTGGGCAGCTGTGCTCCCTGTGGAGGTTCCGGGTCCTTCCTGCCTCCTCCAGCTCCTGGCGCCACCGTGCTCCCTGTCTGCCACTGCCTCCCTGCGAGGCCCGCCTCTATCCTCACACTGAGTCTCCCCACAGCTCTCTGTGCTCAAACTTCCTTCTTCTTATAAGGACACCAGAGACTGGATTTAAGACATCTGCCAGGACCTTATTTCCAAATAAGCTCTCATTCACAGCTACTGGGGGTTAGGAAGTCAAAGTATCTTTTTGGGAGACAGAGCTCAACCCAAAACATACAGCAAAAGACAAAAGAATAGGAAATGTCAGTGGAGTCATTTGTAGGAAAATGCAACTTGCTGCCCCTTCCAGCCCCGAAGGCCCTGCTTCCAGGACAACGCCTGGGCTCCGTGCCTGAAGGTGCTGCTTCCGGGACAATGCGCCTGAAGGCCCTGCTTCTGGGACAACGTGCTGGGCTCTGTGTCTGTCGTCCACAGCTTTAGCCCCCAGAACAGAGGGCCACAGCGGATGGGTGGTCCCTCCTCAGGGCACAGCCACAGGCTCACCTGCGTATGTGCCTCCTGCCTGGTTCCCAGGAAACGCCGGCTCACTTCTCTACAGCCCGGTGTCAAATGGTGTTCATCCACGGGAGTTACCAGGAGAAGGACGGTTATCACAATTCACTTCATTAGGAAACTCAGCCATCGGCTTCCCAGCCCTGAATGAAATGCTAGAGGCCTGACGTTCAGAAGACGGCCTCTTAGAGAATGGACCATACCAGGAGGGTGGAGTTTGATGTATTTGCATATTTTTTTATTAGGGACAAGTGACCGTGGCATTCTGTCTGTTTAATGGGATCTAAAGTTTGGAATAATCCCTCACTGAACACGATGGAGGGCTGTTTCCACCTGGGATGAACTTCATAGACAAGCCACCTAGCAGACTGCAACATCGCTCATTTTAAACTGGGGTTGGGCTGAGCGGGATGAAGTGCAGGTACAGCCACGTGACCCATGCGCTTCCCTCCAGGATAACGTGGTTCTTCAATGACAGTGTCCAACGTGAATATAAGGAATGAAAATCTTGTGGATTTCGGGAAGTTTACAAAATCCAACTTGGAAAACACTGGTTGTATTTTGTTGATGAAACACTTGAATCCCATCATCAAAACATAAAGGTCTCCTGTTTTGTGGCATATCTATACACACACACACACGTGTCTGTGTTTACATATTTGTGTATGTATAAATACATGTGCATGTATCTGTATGTATTGCTTCATTTCCATCTGATTTCCATCTGCCATTGTGTGGTGAGGGTAAAGTCCACACATGGAGATGTAAACGGCGAAAGCTCAGAACGGTCTTGGCAGAACGTAGTGCGGTCACTCACAGCAAAGCTGCCTCTAGCCAAGGCGTATCTTCAGTTCAGGTCTACAAGGAGAACAGAATATACTTGTGCTCTCTGATACAAATTCATTGCTCTCAGCGAGCCCTCACCCTTGCCCCGCCGCCACCACCCGCAACCCTCTGCCTCTCTTTCGGGAATCCAGTGTATCTGTGAGGCAAAGATTTATCTCGCGGTAGAGGTAAAACGAGAAGACACATGTGTTTAAAGCCTTTTTAAATGGAAAACCTGTTTTCCTAAACACAGATGACACAGCTAAG
The DNA here is from genome assembly GCF_007565055.1 of Rhinopithecus roxellana. Taxonomy (NCBI): domain Eukaryota; kingdom Metazoa; phylum Chordata; class Mammalia; order Primates; family Cercopithecidae; genus Rhinopithecus; species Rhinopithecus roxellana. The sequence continues at coordinate 38,175,059 of NC_044569.1, read as the reverse complement.
ATCACCTTGTTGCTGTTTCTCTCTATTAACCTGGTAATTTACTAAATTCTTTATACAGGACAGAGTCCCCTGAAGGGAAAACAATATCTGGAAGGGGTCAATTTGGCGATATCAGCATGAAAATGTGATTCATTTCGTGTCCCATACCAGATAGATTATCAGGATGTTCACCTGAAGCATGGGGCTGCCCTTATCTCCCACGCCTGTGCTTTTATTCCTAAAGGGAAACATTTTGAAAGGGGGTGGGCTGCGCCTAGGGAGGGGGCCACTCTCTTTTTATTGGCATTCAGTCCTTTTATCTGTTTGACTTATTTGCTAAAAGTGTCACAGACTTCTGGCTTGATTACACCTGAGGTCCCTCACTTTCGGCTTCTTCCTGGTGCACTTTTTGGATTCTTGTCTCCCCTTCTAGAAAGGGCTTTGCTAGTGGGTTGGAAGGTCGTCATGCTGAACGTCTGCAGTCCTTTTAGGTGAAGGAAAACCTGCTTCCACCTAAGGAGAATCTAGAGCAAGCTTGTCCAGTCCACCACCCATGGGCCACATGAGGCCCGGGATGGCTTTGAATGCGGCCCAGCAGAAATTCGTAAACTTTCTTACAATATTATGATAATTCTGCAATTATTATTTTTTTAGCTCATCAGCTATCATTAGTGCTAGTGTATTTTATGTGTGGCCTAAGACAATTCTTCTTCTGATGTGGCCCAGGGAAGCTGAAAACCTGGACCCCCCTGCTCCAGAGTGGAGAAAGCCGAAATGAGTGCCCAGGAGGGGCTGGGCGAGCTGAGGGTGAGGTGCTGCTCAGGGCCATGAGGGCACAGGCACCATCTCGGCTGCGTCCTGGCCTGGCTCATCTGCGTCTTTCCCGTTGGAAATAGGGCCATGGCAGGTTTGCGAGGGCCTCCCCAAGCACAAGATTGCCACACGGGGGGCGGATGCCCTGAGCCAGGAGGGAATGTGACGCTTTAAACCACCACGTGCTCTCTCGGGCACACGGGAGTTCATGCGCCTAAGCTTGTTGCTTGCTTATTTAAACCTGATAATGTCTCAGGGAAACTGGAGCTCTCTAAGTCAACTCAATGTACCTTTCTCGTCCCTGTGGTCATCGTTGGCATTAAGAGACACGTGTGGTGATGTTTCCCAGCATTCTTGGAGATTTCTGGGAGTCACAGTCCCCGCCTGCCTTTCTGGGCTTTTCTCCCTGCTCTCCTTTGGTGGCCACACAAAGCTTCTCGGCCAGGACTGGTCTGGGCTTCCCCTCAGGGCGGCGTCCAGACTCTCTCCTGCCTGCACCACCTCCTCCACATCCTTCCTGTAAAGGCTGCAGTCACCTGGCAATGTCCACTTCCAGGGAGCCTCTGCGTGCCCGGCTCCTCATGGCTGTCGCTCCGAATCTTCTCAAAGACATCATCAACCATGGTGGGTATTTCTCATGTGAGAGACAAGAAAACTGAGGTTAGCAAAAACCAAGCAACATCAGACCACCACAGCATAGCAGAGCCACGCACACGCAGGTAATCCCCAGGTGTGTGCCAGGCTACAGCTGGCCTCTCCTTCACCTCCTTGGGTGCTCTCCTTCGTGGGGCTCACGGGAGGCCCGGCGTCCAGAGCAGTACATGGGGACAATGGAGATCCTGCATCCATGGGGCAGGGAGGGAATGCACAAAAGACAGGCATGTAACACACACATGCACACACGTGCACACACGTTCACACATGAACATGCATGCACACACATGTGCACACATGTTCACACACGCACATGCATGCACACACACGCACACAGACACACACACATGAGCACACACACACGGGTGGAAAGAGTCAGTTCCAGAGAATGAGATTGGAGAGAGGTGGGGTCACTGGAACTGCAGAGGAGCCCTGAGGCCTCCTGAGGGGCATGGATCTGGCTGTAAGTGGTAAGGGGAGCCACTGGGAAATGTCACGTGGAGTGTGGAGAATGTGATTTATGGGTTGAGACAAGAGAAGACTCTGGGAGTTAAGAGAAGGAGCAGAGAACTGGGATCAGGGGCATTCCACCAAGGCAGGTTAGGGACTGTAGCAGACAGCAGACATGGCCAGAGAAGGGCCAGGTGCAGGTGGGGTGCAAAGCCTGAGACTCCTTGATGAATCAAGTGTGGGATGTGGGAGAAGGAGAAACCCCCAGAGTCCTCCTGGCGCCACTTGCTCTGAAAGCAATGACTGGGAAGGGCAGGATGAGAGGGTGTGAACCAGGAGCGCGTCGCAGCCACGTCAGGTGTGTGTTTGAGAGGCCTGTTGGCACCTTGTGGGCAGGCTGATGCAGAACTATGGCTCCCAGCAGACAGCAAGACATGTGGCAGAGAGTTTGGAACCCGGGAAGCAGGAGGAGCTGTGTAAAGCCTTTGGGAGGATCACAATTGCCAGGGGAAGATGTCAGCTGCTGTCCTCAGCAGTGGCAAGAGATACCATCTCTGTGACGCTACCCTCTTGTGTGCAGAGGGAACCAATGCCGGGAGAGTGCAGGGAGCCAGGAGCACCGAGGGCGAAGGAATTCTTCCAATATCCTTGATGTGTCAGAATGGTGTCAGGCTTACAGAAAAATCGTGAGGCAGTGCAGGGAGTTCCCACCTCTGTTGCTGATCTCTTACATGACAGAGCATTGACCTCCACGTGCATGAAGCGGTATCCATGCTGCTACTGAAGGAAGTCCCTGCTTTCTTCAGACTTCTCAGCTTCCCCTAACACCGCCTTCCTGTTCCAGAGCCTGGGCCAAGACCCCACTGCAGCCCGTCCTCCTGCCTCCTCAGGGCTCCTTGGCTGGGACGGCCCTTGTATTTTCAATGCCTGTTTGGCAGGGCTGCTACCTTCCTTTGGTGTCTGGCTGCCAGCTGGTCCTCCACAGTTTAGGCCAAGTACTCCTGGAGGTTTCTGTCTGGCAGACTCCTCCGTCTGAATCTAATGCACGTTTCTGAAGTTTATTAAACAAATTCCCAAGAAGCATCAGTGTTGGACACTCTAGGTGAAGTCAAGGCTAGCCTACGGCTGCAGGTAGGAGTCGAATCCTCCTTGGGGTCCTGAATGGGTGCTGCCAGCACCAAGTGCTGTCAAAGGGGAGCCTCGCCTGATGGAAGGCAGCGTGGGTGCCCTCCAGCATGCACCTGCTTCTGACTCAAAACTAACCCAGGTATGGCCTTCTGTATGAGAACAAACACTGCGTCTTCTGGATTTAAACACGTCCAGCCTAAAATCCACAGGAATGCTTCTAGTGCAGGCTTCCTTCCTCTGGTCTTCAAAAAAGGGGACGTCGCTTCTTTCAGTCTCATCTCTCTTACCCGAGAGACTGCAAAGTTTCCTGAAGTTCTTCTTTTAATATGTAAGACATAGGTATGGAAGATATTTGAAGGTTTGAAAGATGCAGAACGAAAATGCTCCTTCCATTCACCTCTCCCGGATGCCTTTCTCTCCCCAGAGGCAAATACTGTTCGCCACCGGAATGACCTTCTGGAGACATTTGCTGCAGGCCTGGAATGCTGTGGTCACATAATACTCCATGTTCTGAATGCTCCCTCGTCTGTTTCCGTTCATTACTCAGGCTGTCCCCCAGGCTTGTGCTAGGGTGAGCAGAGCTACGGCGACCATCGCTGCACAAGTTCTATTGACTCATGTGCGTGCGTCCTTAGGACCTGTGTCTACAGGGGGAGTGGTTGGGCCCTGGTGCATCCACTTAAAATGCTGAAACACATTTCCAATTTTGATAGCTGTTACTGAATTAGCTATGGAGACTGCATGGATTACGACATCTGAGTCATTAATGGCGCCCCGTCTCCCCAGTGTGGCCAATAAGTGTGTCTAGGTCCTTGCCAATCTGATAGATGGAAAATTGTATGCCGATGCAGTGTTAATTTGCATTTCTCATGTAATAAGCGAAGTTGAGTATTTTCCATATGTTTAGGAGCCATTTTTATGTCTTTTGAATTTCCTGGTGGTTCACACATTTTGCCTATATTTCTATTGTGTTATTATGTCTTCCTCTTGGTGATTTGTAGAAGCTCCTTGCAGTAAGGGAGGCAGAGCTTTCTTTGTGATGTATGTCATAAATATGCCGCCTGTTTGTTATTTCTTCTTTGCTATTTTACGAATCTTGGCAATTGGAAAACTTCTCTTTTTATAAAATTGAATTCATCAGTCTATTACTTTATGGCTTCCGGACTTCAGAAATCGGATTTTCCTCTCAGGGATTGGGAACATTTTCCAGTATTCTAGTATCCTATTTTGATGTTGTTGTTTTGTATTTGAACCTTTTATTCAATGTGTAATTTATTTTGATGTCAGTAATAAGGCAAAATTCAAATTTTTTTTTCCAGATTGGCACCCAGGTTCCCTGAAGTATTTTTTGACTTGCCTTTTTCTCAATGATTTGAAAAGCCACCTTTATCGTAGAGGAAAGCCCTGATAGAGCATTGGATCTATTTCCGGCTCCCTGGTCTACTTCACTGATTTATCTGTCCATCCGTTTCTATGGATAGGACACTTCCACTATGGTGCATTCTCACATCTGGCCTGTGCCATCCCTCTTTATCACTCTTTTTCTCATGCCAAACATTTTCTGAATATTATTTTACAGTTTCTCCCTTATTGGGATTGCATGTCATTTTAAAATTAATTCAGGTGGAAGTGATATCCTCACCACAAGCACTTCTTCTCTAGAGAGTGGCTTTTCAGGGGTACAATATGTTTTACATATTCATGGAGTACATGCAAGTGTTCGCTACATACACAGGAAGTGTAATGATCAAGTCAGGGAATTTGGGGTGTCCACTCGTTGAGTATTTATCATTTCTCTGTGTTGGGGACAATTCAAGTCCTTTCTTCTAGCTATCACTCTGCTTATTGTTTATTTTTGTGTGTGCTGTGCAGAAGCATTTTCATTTAACGTAGTTCCATTTGGCTGGTTTTGTTTTTGTTGTCTGTACTTCCAAAGATGTAGCCATAAAATCTTTGCCTAGACCAACGTCCTGAAATGTTTTTCTTGTATTTTCCTCTAGCAGTTTTACAGTTTTGGGTCTTATGTTTAAGTTTTCAATCCATTTTGATTTGCTTTCTGTATGTGGTAAAAAACTGAAGTCCAGTATCATTCTTCTGTATATGGAGACTCAATTTTCTCAGTACCATTGATTGAAGAGGATGTCCTTTCCCCAGTGTATGTTCTTAGTGCCCTTGTCAAAACTGTTTGTAAATATGTGGATTCATTTATGAATTCTCTATTCTTGTTCCATTGGTCTATGTGCTCTGCTTTTATACTAATATCATGCTGTTTTGATTACTATAGTCTTGTAATATAGTTTGATGTTGGGTAATGTGATGCCTCTAGCTTTGTTCTTTTTGCTTGGGATTGCTTTGGCTCTTTGGACTGTTTTTGGTTTCACACACATTTTAGGATTGTTTTTCCTATGTCTATGAAAACTGATGTTGATATTTTTATAGAGATTGCATTAAATCTGTGGCTTGCTTGGGGCAGTATGGTCATTTTAACAATATTAATTATTCTGATCCGTGAGCATGGAATGTCTTTACATTGTGTCCTTTTCAATTTCTTCCATCAGTGTTTTGTAACTTTCCTTGTAGAGATCTTTAACCTCCTTGGTTAAATTTATTCGTAGGTATTTTATTTTAGGGGAGCTATTGTAAATGGGATTACTTTCTTAGCTAGTTCATTATTGATATATAGAAATGCTACTAACTTTTCTGTATTGATTTGCATCCTGCAACTTCACTGAATTTATTTATCACATCTAAAGAGTTTTTGGTGGGGTCTTTCGGTTTTTCTAGATATAACATTGTATCATCAGCAAAGAGGAACATTTTGACTTTCTGTTTTCCAATTTGGATGCATTTTATTCATTTCTTTTGCCTGATTGCTCTGACTAGAACATTTAGTACTGTGTTGAGTAGGAATGGTGAAAGTGGGCATCCTTCTCTTGTTCCCAGTTTTTAGAGGAAAAGCTTTCAGCTTTTCCCTATTCAGTGTAATGTAAGCTGTGTTTGTCATATATGGCTTTTATTATGTTGAGGTATGTTCCTTTTATGACTAGTTTGTTGAGAGTTTTTGTCATGAAGCGATGTTGAATTTCATCAAATGCTTTTTATACATCTATTGAGATCATCATGTAGTTTATATCTCTTATCCTGTTGATGTGATGTATCATCTTTATTGATTTGCATAAGTTAAAACATCCTTGCATCCCTGGGACAAATTCCACTTTATCATGGTGCACTATGTTTTTGATGGGCTGCTGGATTCAGCTTGATAATAGTTGTTGAGGATTTTTGCATCTGTGTTCATCAGGGATATTGGCCTGTGGGTTTTTTTGTTGTTGTTGCCTCCTTGTCTGGTTTTGGGGATTAGGGTAATGCTGGCTTTGTAGAATGAGTTTGGGAGAATTCTCCCCTCTTCAAATTTTTGGAATAGTTTGAGGAAAATTGGTGTCAGTTCTACTTTGAAAGTTTAGTAGAATTTGGCGGTGAAGCCATCTGGTTCTGGACTTTCCATTGTGGGAGATATTTATTACTGATTCAATCTCATCACTTGCTATGGATCCACCCCGGTTTTCTCTTTCTTCCTGATTCAAGCTTAGTAGGCTGTATGTATGCAGACATCTATGTTTCCTCTAGGTTTTCTGTTTGTTAGTGTACAGTTGTTCAAGGTAATCTCTGATGATCTTCCATATTTTTGTGGTATCAATTGTAATGTCTCTTTTCTTCATTTCTGATTTGGATCTTCTCTTTTTTCCTGATTAGCCTAGCTAGCAGTTTATCATTTTTGTTTACCTTTTTGAAGAACCAACACTTTATTTCATTAATCCTTTTCATTCCTTTTTAGTCTCCATTTCATTTAGCTCTACCCTGTTCTCTGTTATTTCTTGCCTTGTATTAATTTTGAGTTTGGTTTGTCCTTGCCTTTCCAGATCCTTCAGTTGCATCATTAGATTGTTTATTTGAAATTTTTCTACTCTTTAAATATAGGTGTTTATTGCTATAAGCTTCCCTCTTGGTACTGTTTTGTGGTATCCCATAGGTCTTGGTATGTTGTATTTCATCTTCCGTTTGTTTATGAATTTTTAAAATTACCTCCTTAATTTCTCCCTTGACCCAATGGTCATTCATGAGCATGTTGTTTAATTTCCATGTATTAGTAGAGTTTCCAATGTTTCTCTTGTTTTTGATTTCTTGTTTTGTACCACTGTGATCTGAGAAGATGGTTGATTTGGTTTTGACTTTTTAAAATGTATTGAGACTATTTTTTTGTTTCCTGACATATCATTTATCCTGGAGAATGTTCTGCCTGCTGATGACAAGAGTATATATTCTGTAGCTATTGGATGTAACATTTCATAAATGTTTTTTAGTTTCATCTGTTTTAATATACAGTTTAAATCCAACATTTCTTTGTAAATTTTTTATCTAGATGATCTGATGCTGGGACAGGGTGTTGAAGTTTCCAACTAATATTGTATTGGAGTACACATCTCCCTTTAAATATAATAATATTTGATATATACATATTTTATATATATATATAAATGTGCTCTGATGTTGGCTGCATATATGTTTAGAATTGTTATATCCTCTTGCTGAATTTATTCCCTTATCATTATATAATGACCCTTTTCACTTTTTTCTACTGTATTTTTTTTTTTTTTAATTATACTTTAAGTTCTGGGATACATGTGCAGAACGTGTAGGTTTGTTACATAGGTATACATGTGCCATGGTGCTTTGCTGCACCCATCAACCTGTCATCTACCTTAGGTATTTCTCCTAATGCTATCCTTCCCCAGCCCCCCAGCCCCCAACAGGCCCCAGTGTGTGATGTTCCCCTCCCTGTGTCCATGTGTTCCCATTGTACAACTCCCACATGACATGCATGCCTTACTGTTTCTTTTTCACTCTTTTTTCTTTATTTTTGACTGACTGGACTATTTCAAAGGAGCTGTCTTCAAGTTCTGAGGTTCTTTCTTCTGCTTGATCTAGTCTATTGTTGAAGCTTTCAAATGTATTTTGTATTTCATTCAATACATTCTTCAGTTCCAGAATTTCTGTTTGGTTCTTTTTTAATCATATCTATCTCTTTGGTCAATTTCTCTTTTATATCCCAAATTGTTTTCCTAATTTCTTTGTATTGTCTTTCAGTATTTTCTTGTGTCTCACTAAATTTCTTTAAAATTAATATTTTGCTTTCTCTTTCTGAGGCTTCCTAAATTTCTTTTTGATTGGGATCTCTTGCTGGATAATTGTGCTTCCTTAAAGGTGTCATAGCTCCTTGTTTTCTCATTTTTCTTGTGTCATTACACTGGTATCTGCACATAGGGTGAAGGAATAGCTTCTTGCAATTTTTGGAATCTGCTTTCCTAGAGAAGGACATTTTTCTGAAGATGTGTCTGTGGTATTGGTTGGGTAGGGGACTTTGGCTTTTATTCTGGGTGAGAGCGGTAGTATAGTTTCTATATGACTTCTTGGCTATACACAGCATCAGTGGTGTCTTGGGGGTGCAGTTATTAGTGGAAGCTGTGGTGAAGTTTTGCTGGACACTGGGATGCCAGGTCAACTAGTCTTCAGGGCCTAGTCATGGCCGTGGTAGGCTGAGTGTGCCTTTCCTTGGGTCCCTGGGTAGTGTCTGCTGACCACTATTAGTGGGTCTAGATAGGCTCGTTCTTGGGCCTCCAGGTTTCTTGCTCAAATGGCAGTAGTGACAGCAGAGGGCCAGAAGGGTGGGCAGGTTCTCAGGCCCCCAGGCTGCAGGTATGGCACAGAGGATGGCAATAGCAGTGGCATGGTAGTGTTAGTGGTGGCAGCAATGGGCTGAAAGTGCCAGTTTCCAGGCATTCAGGTTGTGCATGCAGGTAGGGGCCAGCTGTGGTGATAGCAGAGTGGCTGGGCCCACCCAACCTCAGGCCTATGGGAGGAGTGGTCAGGTGCCAGTGGTGGTGGATGTGTTTGGGCAATCCCCACGCCCCCAGACTGCATACTCTGGCATGAAGTGGGTGTGAACTTGCACTGGGTGTGCTTGTCCTCAGGCCCCCAGTGGTGCGTGCAGGTGCTGGCTGTAGGCAGGGGTGAGATGATCTCCAGGCTCTGGCAGAATGCTCAGATTGCGGGTGTCAGCATCTGCACTGTGGCCTCTGGGGAGGGAGGGGTTGATTTCAGTGGCCGCTGAAGGCCGGTGGGGGTTGGGGGATGCACACTTGGCTTGCGCCTCTTCACCAGTGGTGGCAATTTACATGTCACTCGCATCCCAGCCCTGGCAGCAGCAGCTCACACCCACTTGCACTTCAGCCCCAGCAGTGGCAGCCCACGATGACAGCAGCTGCAGGTGGGGCACCCTGCCTGGTCACTTGAAATGCATGGCGGCCCCACTGGCAGTGGGGTGATGCTGCTGGTGGCCATGCCTCAGCCCTGATGCTGGTGGTGGCAGCTGCACACGGGAGATGTCCGTGGGGTTCTAGGGAGGTGGAGACACAGGTGCCACAGGACAGGGCACAGTATGTTGGGGGCTGGGCTCTCAAAATGCTGCTTTGCTGTAGCTGTTTAGGACTTGGGGTGTGCGTGGGACCTGGTGTGAGCTTCCTCTTTGTGGCAGCACTGCGACTGTCTCCAGGCAGCTTCCTGTGTCAGGTTCCCCTCTAGCAATGGTCGAGGGGCTCTCCCGTGGCCAGGGATGCAGGAGTTCACAGTAGGGCTGTGAACTCTGGGGGTTTCTCCTTTACCCCTTCCCCACATCGGGACATGTCTCTGGGCTCCCAGCCCATCCTAACCAGGAAAGCTGCCTTGCTCTCCTCTCCCTCCCTGCTGGAGAGGCTTCCTGTCCCTTCTGTGTTCAGCTCCCGTGTTCTCCTTCATATGATCGACTTGAAGTGCGGTTGTCTAATGACGACTTTTGTTCTTTGTGGAGAAGGCAAGTTGAAGATGCCTCTAGTCAGCCATCATGGGAGCCCCTCAGAGTGTTTTACTCTTTGAAGTTTTTAACTTTTAATGCAGAAAAATTTCCACTTGAAGCATTCAGCCAAGTTCTAAAGATATCGTCATGTCTCCTGCTGTATCATGTTAACTTTTCCTCATTGTATTCATCGGTAGTTGATTATTTATGGAACTGTACTGATGTTGATGTTGTACTTTTTACCTTACTGAATTATTTCACAATTTATAACATTGTTAGGTGATGTTGTGTGTGTGTGTTTCCTAAGTAAGCAATCCTGTCATCTGCAAATACCACTTTCCCTGACTGGGATCTGCAAGTACCTGGTCCCTGGCTTAGAGACACGTTTCATTCACTGCCAAATGCTTGCAAACTGGTCCTTAACTCACCTCAGTTCCAGTTTTCCCTTCTCTTCCCATCATAACCCCCACACACGGCTTCTGCTTCTTGGCATCGGATACTTCTGGTTCCCGTAACTCATTTATACGTCACTGTGGAGCCGATGACAGGGTTCAGGACATCGGCTAAACTCCAGGGACAGAAAAGTGCAGGAAACGGACCTGGCTCTTGGTGACCTCTCCATCTGGGTTTCAGGTGACTCCCCCGCATGCATGCAAGGGACTCCTACTCCCTGGTGTTTCAGTTCTGGGCTTCTCCCACTTCTGTGCATGCCAGAAATGCCTGGACACTACACCTCGTTTAGTCATGACAGGGTCCCTATACAATACTCAGTGATGCCTGGACATCTTATATCCTGTCTAGTCATGACAGGGTCCCTGTAACAATACTCAACACAGTGTCCATTTTATAGAAGAAGTGGAGATTTGTGACTTGTCTTTGTTCCATAGGCAGTAAGTGTCAGACCTGGACTTCAAACCCAGTCTGTCTCCCAAGGTCGCCCTCCCTCTAAGGTCTCTAATCCTCAGCCCCGCATCCCTGTCCTCACTCCATTACCTTAGAATCCTTCTCATGCTACCACTGCATGGATATTTCAACTTGGATTTCCTTTCTGAGCTTTTCCCTCCTCAGCTCCTATTCCTTCCTCCCCTTGCCTTTAAGTGTTTGCTTTTTAAAGACATGTGTGGACACGTAGCACCATTGTTCCGAACCTACAGATGAATTTCTGTTACCAACAAAGCACATTTGCCCACATAATGACATTCCCAACTTTCCATTCTCTGGCCAGTTTCCTCTTCCAGCCTTATTTTCCACTCACTTTTCCCAGACATCCTTTAAACACCCTCTTTGCTGCCTGAACTTCCCTGACAGGGACCATGTCATTCCAGGACGTGCCTCCACATTTGCCTGCCTCTGTTTAGATTCTTCTCTCTGACTTTATCTCCTTCCCTGCTTGAAAGACTTCACTCTTCTCAAACCCAGCTGAATCATTTCTTCATGTATGAAACAATCCTTCACAGTTAGACATAACGAACGTTACGTGCTATCCACTGCGTAAACATCACCTTGTGTGGATCTTAATGACTTGTCCATAGAGCTGTGCCCTGATGAGAAGTTGAGCTTCAGCTGGGCTCGGTGGCTCACGCTTGTCATCCCAGTACTATGGGAGGCTGAGGCAGGTGGATGATTTGAGGTCAGAAGTTTGCGACCAGCCTGGCCAACATGGCAAAACTCCATCTCTACTAAAAACACAAAATCAGCTGGGCGTGGTGGTGCACACCTGTAACCCCAGCTACTCAGGAGGCTGAGGCAGGAGATTAGCTTCAACCTGGGAGGCGGAGGTTACAGTGAGCCGAGATCATGCCACTGCACTCCAGCCTGGGTGACAGAGCAAGACTCTGTCAAAAAAAACCAAAAAGCTAAGTTTCATTTTTTTCAAGCAAAGATTGTGCATTACAGTAGCTGGCATTTTGGTAAGTACTCAGTAAGTGCTTTATTATTAAATGAAAATGTTATACATTATTTTGCTCCCTGTCTTTGTAGGACATAAATGACAGCTGTGAATAAAACACATGCTATGTTCTCTGTTTTGCTTATTGACATGGAATCTAATTGTCATGTTGTAATGTTGAGATTTCTTCATTTACTTTTCCAGAGTAATGACTCCTCTGTCTTGTTGGTGGGCATTTTATGTTGCACAACAGCAATTCATTTTATGTTACATAACAGCAATTAATTTTCTCAATTCACAGATAAGGATACAGAGTTACAACTCACTACAGTTAATGACAGTTTCCAGCAACCCAGTGTGGCCTCTGGGGACAAAGCTCCCAGGGACAACACCGCAAGAAGCATATCAATTACCATATTCAATTCAACAAATACATATGTGTATATAAATTAATATGTACCAGACATTGTTGTAGGCACCAAAGCTATAATGACAATGTTAATAATGCAGCAGTCATATAGGGCTGGCTGTGTGCTCAGGGCTTGAAATGTTTCAAATCCTTTAATTCTTAAGACTGCTCTTTGAGACAGGTGGTGTTTTACATGGTCTTATAGGACAGTCCCCTGTGCCATAGGGTGGTAATGGACTACAGCCACATGACGTAGTGAGTGGAGAAGCTGGCCTTGGAATTCTGATGTGCGGTGCCCACTTAACCGTGTGATGTGAATGTTCTCACGTGTGGATGTGCTCACTAGTGGGAGGCGCCCACATGTGGATGTGCTTATGTGTGGGCAGGGCTCTCATGTGGACAGCGCTCTCATGTGGACAGCGCTCATGTGAGGGTGGAGCTCTTGTGTGGGTGGAGCTCTCCTGTGGATGTTGTTCTTGTGTGGGTGGAGCACTCGCGTGGACAGTGCTCATGCATGGATGTGCTCATGCGTGGACGTGCTCATGCGTGGATGTGCTCATGTGTGGGTGGAGCTCTCCTGTGGACGGTGCTCACATGTGGACGGTGCTCTCGTGTGGATGGTGCTCTTGTGTGGATGCTGCTGGTCTGAGACACACCAGTCCTCTGCCTTCAGGACAGCTTACATGGTTCGTAGATGTCTAGACACCTCTATGCCTCTAGGAGATTATGTTCTACAATCTCCTTTGTGGAAATTCTCTGAATTCAGGACCCATATCTGCTTTTCATCACTATAGCTCAGTTGTCTAGCACCACCCTGGTATATTTTAGATGTAGTAATTATTTTGCCAAATTGATTCGAATCACACTAAAAACCAGAGCAGGAATTTGCAGAGTTTGTCTAAAACGTTGAATACCGTCTCCACTGCTCACAGCTCACGGCTGTGGAAGGCGGTTATGATTCTCTTTTGTGGCACAGGATTTCCTTTTGGGGCAAGAGATGAACTGTTGACTCTCCAGGAAGAGAGCGTCCGTCTCTCCAGTGTGCTTGGAATTCCAGTCGAGGAGTTCACTGAGAAGCAACAAACTCACGTCTTAGCCTGACCAAGGAGAGACTGAATCACGGACCTGTGGGACTTCCACCAGGAGCAACCTGCAGGGGAAATTCTCCGTGCGGAGAGATGGTCTCAAACCAAAGAAAATATGCTTCAGTGATGAATTTTATCATTAAGCCTGAGGGCTTGACATCTGAGAAAGCCAGGGGCCGTGGTACATTTCCTTCAGTGTTGCTGTGTAAATACCTGACAGTCAGACAGCTCCGCTCCTCTCAGGCCTGCAGGGCGCAGACCACTGGCCCCGAGGTGTTCCGGCAGATCCTGGGTGGGAGCCTGGTCTGCAACCAACGCCACACAGCACCCAGGCGCTCCTCGGCCAGCCAGGTACACTGTTGCCATCCAAAGCACACAATACTGGTGGTGTCAAGAGAGTGGACTTCAAGACAGAAATGCTTCCTAAAAGTTGTTTTCAATGGGTGAAAATAGTCACACACTGACACAGGCTCCTTTAGGACTGATCCTCTAGCTTGTCATGCGACCCCTCCACCATATACTGGAGGCTAAAGGAACCAGCATGAGGTCAGTATTTTCCGGCGAGGATGCATGTAGTTACCCCAAGTGGTGTAAAGTGAGAGGAGACGTGTGTCACAGCCTCTCTGTGGTGACTACGACCCTCCTTTCTGCTGTGAAGTCGCTGGTTATTTTTAAACGCGAGTGACTCAGGATTGTAAAGTTGGTACGTGGCTGCGGCATGGGACAGGGTTGGCTCTGCGATGCCTTGGGATGTCTGAGCGTCATGGGCTTCTCTAGTGAGAATTTTTTTTTTTTCCGGAACATGCAGTTATGCTCCCTGTATGTGAGAATAATCATAGGAAGCATTGCTGGGGTTTTCAGTGAGAGATGATCAGAAAAGCGCAGGTGGCCGCATCGCACTTTGAAGAGGAAGGGGAAAGCCATGTTGCTTCCTAGGGACCCACAGAGCCACTGCCTGTCTGGGGACGGTGAAATGTGTGAGAAAGCAAACCCAGAAAATTCTCATATGCATATGAAAAATCACCACATGAAAAGGGGCTGGGGATTAGGACAAGATAAATTTATGCCCAGCTTTGCACATTCCATTGACAAATTTGCTGTTTTTGCAGTTGTTGCCTCCGACCTCCTAGTTACCGAGGGGATGACATTAAAGTGGAGAAAATGGCTTATTCTGTGCGATAAATTCAAACAGAGATGACGCACTTCGCCCACCAAGTATACCTAAGAAATTGTGGGGAAATGCCAAGCATTTCACGAGAAAGCTGCTGTGAATTCTGGCGCTGGCGGCTCGAGCGATTCCTGCAGAGGAGAAAGGTCTCTTTGTTCGAGCTCAGCTGACTCTCAGCGTGTGGAGTATCTGCAGCTGGGGGGGCGCATGGAAGCTGAAGCGAAAGAAAGGAAACCGGAGATGTGACAAAGCTGGCACTAGAGGGCTGAGGGCGCAGGAGGCCGCTTTGACGGGGCCGCAGCACGCGGAGCTCGGGCCTGGGCCCTGGCTCGCCTTCCTCCTTGCCACCGGCACACTTTTCTCTGCCAATGGGGTGCCCTTCCCTGGAAAAACCACCGCACAGCGGGTCATGGGGCAGCAGAGAAGGGCAGTGGGTGCCCCCTATTCAGAGCGCCGTCACCACCACCGGGCCAGGGCTGCCAAGAAACACGCATGGACTGTTGGCGGTGAGGCCAGCATGCATCTTGATGACAGCGTGATGGGGCAGAGCTCTTGATTCAGCACATCGGGAAACAAGAGAGGAGGAAAGTCTCTCCAGCAGACGCTGGGAATTTGTTTTGGTTTGGATCACATTTCATTTGGAAAAATAAAGAAACACAAAGAAAAAAGAACACACACACACAAATTCTCAGCACTCAAAACAAAATGAAACAGGTCTGGCCTGCTGATGGCACATTTATGTGGAGTGGCAAAGGCTCCGGCGGTGGCCCTGATTCAGGTCGGGGGTGGCAGGGAGGGAAGTTGTTCGGGGTGGGGAGAGTGCGGGGGTGGGGGGAGCAGGACGGAGACCCCCGCACTGCGGCAAATTAGTCATTTCACAGCCATGTTCACACTGTAGAGAGCTTTCACCAGGGTGACCCTTGGGCGCCAGGAGGGAGGAAGGTCAGAAAGGCCACCTCTGCTGCGCCTGCTGCACGGCTGCCCCTTTCCACATCAAAGCCTCCCGCCGAGAGTTTGTGGCAGCTCTGTCCTCACTGCCCTGTGTGACAAGCTTGGCACACACCTCTCCCTGGCCTTCCCTCGTCTCAGTACAAGGTGAGTTTCCGAAGTGCCTGTGTGGACGCAGGGTCTCTGCAGCTGCCGGACGCCGTGCTGGGGTAAACTTCAATGCCTTCTGGCCTCCCTGCCCTGCCAGGTTTCAGTCTCTCCTGCCCGAGCACGTGTCATCCGCCTGTCAGAGCGGCTGCTGATAATCCCTGTGACAGGGGCAGTATTGGCCTTTTTCAGTGAGAGGTAAAGATTATCCCTGCGTGATGACGGGAAGGCAGTGCAGGCCCGTCCTGCACTGTGGCTGACACCATGCTCTGTGCAGCTGGCATCCTCAGGTCCCTCCTGCTCTGTGGTCAATGCCACAGTCTGTAGAGCTGGCAACCTCGGGTCCGTCCTGCTCCGTGGCCAACACTGTGCTCTGTAGGGCTGGATGCTCAGGGTTGAGTAAGGCAGCAGAGAGTGCAGGGGCGGCCTCTGACTCCAACAGCTCTAGACCTCAGAAGGAGTCTAACCTTAGGCCCTGAATCTCCCATGGACAGTGAGGACGTTGCGTGCTGCATGGGTGAAGTGACCCATCTGGGAGCTTAGTTCAGTGAGTCCTCACGCAGTTCCTGAACTCTGCTCTCCTCTGGGAACTGCTCCGTTCTGTCTCATGAAGGCAAATGGTCCTCGTTCCTGCTGTCAGTCCCCCGGAACATGGCATCTCACCAGGCCTTGTTCCTGCTGTCCGGTGTCCCACCAGGAACATGGTGTCTCACCAGGCCTACTTCCTGCTGTCAGTCCACTGGAACACGGCGTCTCACCAGGCAGCCTCAATGCTGTTTGCACATGGGTCACATTGATGTTGGCCGAAGGACACACTGGGAAACACAGCGGGGATGGGCCGTTCCCACTGGAAGGGCGTCCACTGAAACTTCTTGGGAAGCCTTGCAGGACAGGCAGAGCTCATCTGTATGTGGGCTGTGAGAGGGGGAAGGTGTCAGAGCCAAGGGGAAGGTGCCAACCGGGCCAGGGCCAGAGGGTTTGGTGCACGTGGGCAGCACACACAATGCAACCCTGAGGAGCCTGGGGCTTGGAGAGGGTCAAACCCCGGGAGCCCCCGGCTCCCGCTCCCCTGGGGACATTCCTATCTCATCTCAGAGACACCACAGGTAGCAGGGCTGGGGCAGGACCCATCGGGTCTCCTGCCTGTCCGCAGTGTACCCTCGGCTCTGTTTTACTGCAGACGAGGCAAACACCCAGAGGCAGCCGCAGCAGCTCTGTGTCAAAGCGAAGCCGGGTCTGCCATGGGGCTGGTTCCAGGACCTCACCATTGCGTGCTTCTCGTGGCCAAGCAGGCCCTCTGCACAGTGCCCTGAGCCAGCCTGTGTTCGCCAGGAGCCAGCAGGGGGCGGGGAGACCCCTGCATCGCAATTTCCTTTTCTGGAGGAAGCGGGTGAAGAACAGCTCTGAGGGCAGTGGGGCTGCACCACGGGGTGGGAACGGGACCCCAGCGCCCCCTCTGAGCCCCACACGTGGGAGGGAGGAGGAACCAGGAGGTGAGGTCTCAGCCGGAGCAGCTCCTGCATGCGGGGAAGGGGTCCCTAAGTACCGTGAAGTGCTCACTCCCAGAGAGGCAGCGGCAGATTGCCTGAAACTATGGCAGACAGAGCCGGCCAGAACGTCCCCATCAGGCCGAGCACGTGGGGCCTCGCTCACCCTCATCTGGGGCTTTAATGGAAGTTTTAAGTCAATGGGAAATTCGAGCTTCGAATGAGCAGTGAATGCGGCCCAGAGGTGGTGCAGGGTGCAGTGGTGTCAGCAGAGCCACAGGAGGTGGGTGAGACGGCCATGCCCTGTCTTGGTAGAGCAGGCCAGCACTAAGGATCCAGGTTAATGAGATGGGCACGCGAGGGGCTCACCTGCTTCTCACGCTAACGTGCCCCGCAGTGGCTGGAACGCGTGAGCTGTGTTTGGTGTTGAAGATGCGGGATGAGCAGATGAAGCATCCCGAGGCAAACACTCAGAGGCAGCTGCAGCAGCTCCGTGCCAAAGGGAAGCCAGATCTGCCATGGGGCTCTTTCCAGGACCTCACCATTGCGTGCTTCTTGTGGTCTGAGGCGTCCTGAGGCTTGATGTGTAAGGGGGCCTTTCTGTTTATCTCAGTCTAGTGTGGAGGCTGGTTTCAGGGTGTGCAGTTTCTCTGTGGAACCATGCTCAGGGCAGAAGGCCGGGCGGCAGAGCCTCTTCCTGCCTCCTGCCAGTGCCTTGGGCAGGGCCTGGAGAAGATGCCCAGCCAGGGGTTGGAGTTCAGCTGCCATGAGTCCATGGGTCACCCTCGCCTCTCACAGGGCCGCTGGTGCTGGATCACACGGAGCAAAGTGAGATTTTGTACAAAGGGGCTCTGGGGCAGGTGCTGTTCCAGTTCACATCTTCAGCCTCTTTCTTGCTCTACGGAAAGGTGAAAGTCCATTGCACCTCTCTCTGGCCAAAACGCGTGCCCACGTTGTCACCTTTATTATTGAGAGCCCATGGTGTCCACGCCACAGTCACATCTGTGGCATCACGCCTGCTTCCTGGCAGACACAAGCTGACACCTGGCAGCAGAGGTAACATGTGGAGACAGCATGTCTCGCCTTTGTGGTTGCTTTTCTGTGTTAGAAAAGGCCCCACCCTGGTGAGGTGCTTGGGGGCGGGTGGAGTGTCTGCTAAAGAGGAGGCCATGGCAGCCGACCTTCCTGGAAACCTTCACTCCGGCAGGTGAAGAAGCGGGGGCTGTGGGGATGTGGCCGGGGTAATGCAAGGCTGAGCAAAGGCACCGAGAGACCTGGCACTGCCTGTCAGAGTGGCTTCAAGAGCTTTTAGAATGGGCGCCTGGAGGCTGCACCCACACTCACGGAGGAAGCAGCTCTGTCTTTTCCAGCGTGAACTTGCTGGGTTTGGCCTGCGGGAACCCGGTGAGATGGTGAGAAGGCCAGGTAGCGCCAGCAGCACACCCATGGCGCAGGCCTGGCTTCCTGCCCAAGCGGGTGGGAGGTGACATTGCAGAATTGAAGCCAGTCAGTGCCTGACGAGATGGCTGTGAGGGCATGGGTCCTAAACACACACATTCCGTCTTCACGGAATCTCTCCTGGACCTCCAAGTGCTGCTTGAACTTCTGTGTGCTCCCTCCAGGCCGCCCTGTGAGACCGTGGTCTTGCATCTGTCTGTTCACTGGGGCCATGAGCCACCCTGACCTCTGCCCCTGCCCTGGCCGTTCAGGTTCTGACTGGGGCACCGTCACTGTGTTGGCATCCCAGGGCTGCGCTGTAAGGGGGCACCATGACAATACTAGTCACTCTCTTGGCCCCAAGCTGAAGGCAGGGCACCAGGGGCCGTGGGCACCAGGGGCCGTGGGCATCAGGGGCCGTGCTCCTCCGCAGGCCTTAGGGGATGCATCTCATTGTCTTCAGCTCCTGGTGCCAGCGATCGTGCCCACATCACTCGCCTGCCCTGTGGTCCTCCGTGCTGTCCGGCCTCCTCTGCCTCTCCATAAGGACACTGGTGAACGCCGGTAGAGTTCTCCAATAACCCGGGTTATCACCCACCTCAAAATCCCTAACTCAAACTCCTCTGCAAAGACCCTTTCTCCACAGAGGGTGACGTCCGCAGGCGCCAGGATTAGGACCTGGTGCTTTCCGGGGCTGCCAATCAGAGGATGCAGAGTCTCCTGTGCCTCCACGTCTCCCCTGTGCCCTGTTTCCTCTGGTGGATGCCAACAGCACCCCAGCCCCTGGGGCCTCCCACTAACTCACCCACTTTGGCAACTCCTGCCCAAAAACATACACAAATTTCTTTCATTCCCCACAGATGGACTTGCTGTGCCACATACTGGCCTGAACAAGGGTCGTTACTACATTCGGGTGACCACTGACTGCACCCAATACTAAGGCTAGCAGCTGTTTAGCAGCGTGCTGGGCAATCTGTCTAAGCGCTGCCCTATTGGTTTGGGGGCCTTGAACAGATTTCTGAAACTTTCCACATGTTGACTGCTTCACCCGTGGAGTGGGCATGATCATCGGACCTTCCTCAAGAGGATGACATGAGACCGGGCATGTGAAGGCCTTGGCACGGTGCCTGGCGCTCCCTAAGTGCCTCATGTGCATTAGCTCTTACCAGCCCAGATCAACGGCTGTGGGATTTTGGATTCTATGGGATCCCCAGAGTCAGGCTCACCATGACACAGCTTCTTCCCTCATCATAAGGATGATCATATACATAAAAGACCTGCATTTCTTGGCAAAGATTTTGGGCATTTTCTTTAGACAATAAGGATGATTGTTGACTAGGCAAGCAAGGAGCGGCCCCTCCACCGTCTTCCATGGGGCAAGTCAAGCCCCCTGCCTAGAGCAGAGGGAGGGTTTTTCATCCTGATACTGCAGTGTCGGCTTGGCAGAAATACAGTGGACAGCAACCACATTGCCGTTTAATCACCTGCTCTCCAGGTACCTGCTGTCTATGTGTGTCACGTTCTGTTGAACTTTTAGCTCATATCCATGGCACAGGTGGTTCTAGGCCTAACAACGCCCAGCACGGCGGGAAGACAGACGGAAGGTGGGGGTGCAATCAGGGACGCGAAAGGCACAAAAGTGGTGCAAGACACGGGCTCTGCCTGCGTGATCCCAGGGCCCTTCAGTCGTGATGGCAAAACAATGTTGTCCTGTCCCTGAGGGTGGAGAATGTCCACGGTGAACTACAGGGCACTCCCAGCTTCACAGATCTTAGGGCTGTGTCAGAGGCGGCTGTGGCCAACGTGTTACTGTTTTTCATCAAAACACAGCGGGCCACAGTGCAGCCCTCCCTTTCAGCCTGTCTTCTACTCCATTCTCTTGAGACAAAAAAATTTTTAAAACGGTTTTAAAAAATGGTAGCAAGTGATGTCTCACAGGGCTCACTGGAGGGGAAGTAGCTGATTGTGGATGCCTTGAGGGAGCTGGGGACAGGAGGCGAGGTGAGACCACACCTCTGTGCACCTGCCCTCAGTGAACAGCAGCCAGGCCTCGGCCTGGCCTCATTCGTGGGCAGTGCTGCCAGCACCCCTGAGGGCTGGGCAACTCTCAGCCTCACAGGCTATGGTCCAGGGTTGGCTGGCACGGAGGTTAGAAGGGGGCCTGTCTGCTTTTGCCATAAGTAGTGGACAAGAAAACACGCTTTCTTCACAATGGGCCGTTCTCTTCACCCAAGGTCTGGGTTTATGAAGAATTAAACTTGCATGTTCCTACATCCATTCGGAATCAGCTGGTGCCTCACCGCCGTGCATTGTGGTGACCCAGCTGATGTGGAGACAGATGTGGCTGGAGGTAGCGTTGCAGAGGCTGGTAATAAAAGCTGTAATCATCTGGAATATCTGCCAAAGGGCGAAACTGCAGTTTGCCCAAGAGGCAACGTGTCGACGCCCTTTTTATGTCACCCCCAGCGCCCACCGAGGCCCTGGCATTTACGGCCCTGACAGCTTGTCTATAAGAAGCCCTGCTTGTGAGGGATTTATAACTCAACCATAAAAACTCACTCTGAGTTTAAGGCTGGCATGCAGGGACTCAGCTCGGAAGTGAATTAATTAATGAATTTCTCCTTTCTTTCATCAATTTGACTGACAACGTTCAAACATACCCCTTGAGATGTGATCTCAACAGATCTCATAAAACAGAAACTTTAGGCTTGGCCAATGCCTGGAATGAGAGGACGCTGGCAGAAATCAGCCGCCCTTTAGGAACGGGGGGAATGGGAGTCGGTCCTGCGAGGGCCTGGGAGGTGCCACAGGCTGTGGCTGACCTAACAGAAATATTAGGGGTCAGGAGACCTGAGTTTGAGTCCAGAGCCTGGCCAGGGCTCCTCTCTGAGCCTCTGCAGTTTTGTGCAAGTTTGGGATCCTTTTTCCCTGCCCAGTTGTCCCCGAGGTGCAGGAAAAGGGAGCTGCCTTCTTCCTTCCCACTTGTTACTGCTCCTCCCTTGGGCTGGTGTTTCTCAGCAGGTAAGGTAGGGAGGGGTCGCTGTGCCTGTGGCTGGTGGAGGCCCTACATGGCTGGCCTGTGCTGACCCCAAGCTGACCCTCCAGACCCCATCCCTCCCAGCAGGGCCTGAGTGAATAACTTGTTTGTCCCGGAGGCCAGGGTGCACTCTGCCTGGAGTGGACGAGCTTCTGCGTGCACCTTGGGGTGGAGGTGGCGGCCGCGTGGCTGCAAGGCTGCTCTTGGCTGAGGTGAGAGCTTTTCTCAGCCTAAAGTTCTGTGACCAGTGCTCACAGCCGTGACACTGTCAGTGCAGTGGAAAATCCACCAGGATATTTGTGAGTTCAACATGCTGACTCTAAAGCATTCCCACGGCATTCCAGTCACCCAGCAGGAAGAAGCGCTGAGGGGGCCTCGCTCAAAGAACAAGAAAGGCCAGCACCTGCCCTGGGAACCTGTCCTCAAAATTTCACGAGATGACCTTTCCGTGTGGTGTACCCCAGAGGCGTTTCACCAGGGCGATCCTGACACAGGTTCCTTCTGTCTGGGATGGGATCTGGGCCGTCCTGCGGTGATGGCGCCATGTTCAGGCATGGCCTTGTCTTCACAGAGGGTGACTTTGAACACTGGGCTGGGAGTCATCGACTGCCCCTCCACGGAGACAGAGACTCCGCGGGCACCGAGGCTGCAGTCCTGGGGCATCTGCCTGAGCTGTGGATCCACGATGGGGCTGAGCAACTCGCGGACGCCTGAGACCCAGGTACGAACACAAGGAAACAGAGGTAAGACCTTCAGCACGAGGGGAGACAAGGAGTGGTGCGGGGGGAGGACGGAGGGAAGAATGAAGGATGGGAGGCAGTGATGGGCGGCAGGGCTGGGTGCACTGTGCCGGCTCCCGCTGTGCCACAAGCATAATCTCAGCGGGAGAGTGAGTCCAGGGCTCCTTGCCAGCAATCCTTTGAAAATATTGAATTATAGAAAGAGATAGATAATAGGCAAATGGACTCTTAAAATATGGATTTGCACACACATTACGTCTCTAGGCCCCAGCCTCTTTGAATGTCAGCTAATTCAGCCATGGTCTAAGATTAAATTGAAAAATATATATTATCACTTGTTCCAAGAGGGAAATACGGCACTGGCTGGGGGTTTGCCAGCCCCCAGGAAGGCCACGTTTTGGAGGCCAGAAGGCGAGGTGCTCCTGGTGTCCTCTGCGAGGGACTCTGTGGGGGACAGGAGGGGCCTGGCCAGCAGAGTCCCTGAAAACAGCAGAGGAGCTTCCCCGCCCATTCTGAGGGACAAGAATGGGAATTCTCCGCCCGCTCTGAGGCACAGGGACCTGTCCTCGCCCTCTGTGCACCCTGGTGCTGCATAGGTTTGGGGGCACTTGAGTAGGGGAAAGAGTGGGTCTGGGGCAGATGGGAGAGCCGTGCGCTGACTTTGCACTGGCCTGGGCCATGGCACCCTGTCTGAGGCTCTCTTGACCTGACGTCAGATGGGATTTTTGTTTCACTGTTTGGTGGTCCGCACCGTCTCAGCACTGCTGGAGTGTAGGGTGATGTTCCCCATGTAGACACTTGTCTGGCCAGGCGGTACGGCTGTGTCCTGACAATGCAGGAGAGAGACCACTGGTCTACACCCTCGGTCTTAGACTTCCAGCCTCGCAATTGTGAGAAAATAAACATGTGCTGTGCAGGCCGCCCAGTCTGAGGTCAGTTGTTTCGGAAGCCCTGGCAAATTCATGGGGATGCAGCACGGCAAAGTTGCGGCCTAAAGGCTTTTTCAGTCCTTGGAACGTTCTCATCCTTGTGGAGTGGCAGCAAGCTCCGTACGTGCTTCGCGTTCTGAGATTCCAGGCTTCGTCACTCGTTCGTTCACGGACTTGCTCTCTGAGGCAACACGCAGTCCGGCACTGGCACCTGTCCTGTCCACAAGAGCAAGGGCTGCAGAGCTGGGCAGTGGCCATCCCACGTCCTGAGAGGAGCTGAGTGCAGCATCCTCAGTTCCAAGAGGGGCTGGGTGCAGCATCCTCTGTTCTGAGAGGGGCATGTCGGCTCTACGCTGTTTTTGTCCCCCTCCATCCTCACCATTTCACTGCTTGGCTGGCACACTGGGACACCCACGCACTCCAGTGGTGCCATCATCCCCTCCACGCATGGCATGTCCTTTATGCTGAGTGCCCAAAGTTGTTCCCACCCCAGTAGCCAGGCTCCAAAACCACGTCTCTGGCCCTCAGGAGCCACTGTTTCTCCCTCGCCTCCCCTGAGTCCTGTGTGTGGCCCAGCATCTGTGGGCCGTCTCCCCCGCCATGCTTAGGGATGTTCTCAGCACATGAACAAGGCCACTTCCTCCATGGGCATCTGTGAACCCTGCTGGGCTCAGCTGCCCTGCCCGACCCGCTGCTTCCCCAGTAGGCTGCCCTGCATCTGCTGTGCACCTGGGCAGGTGAGTGCTGGCTGCTCCAGCCCTCCTGAGTTCTACGTGGCCCTCTCTCCTCAGCACTGAGCAGGCAGGGTCAGGGCCAGGCTGTGGCCTCCTGGGGCCCCAGCTGACCATTCCCCCGGGAGCCCTACAACCTCAGCCCTGCTTCTCTACCGGCGAGTCGCTGGGAGTGGCACTGCCCACTCCTTCCCGTGAAAGCACCAAGGCTGACTTCGCTCTACTGGGGTGACATCCTAGGGTGCCGCCTTCCAGGGTCCTGGCCCTGGATGCTGGGAAGGCTGTGGTCGATTCCCCTCCAAAGCTCACTCATTCAGGAAGCTGCACAAATGACCCACATGCCTTGTTTTCAAATTCTGTTAGAATCTGCTCTTAAACTCTTTTCCGAGTTATTTCATAGAAAATGAAAGGCAACAGTCCTCACAGATCTCTCTCTCTTACGGCTAATTATGAGGGAAATATATTGATAAAAACAGAACAGCGTGTTTTTTTTTTTTAATGAAGAGTATTTTGGAAGAAAGAAAATGTTCATATAAATTTCCTTTAAGGATTAAAAAAACAGCCCTATATGGCTATCATTCTAATACATTTAGTAAAATATTTGTACTCTTCTTTCCATGAAGATTTATAATCAGTTGAAGTATGTCAGGGAAATAAAATAAAAAGGGACCCCCCCATAATCCATTAGTCTAAGAAATTGTCTTAAAAGCAGCATGTCATTATTTTAGAGTTAAACAGTTAAATGTTTTTATACAGGAACATCAAAACTATATATGCTTCAAATACCAAACCTTTTTTTAATGGCTTTCAGATAAAACAATTTATTTATGCAATTAACAACAACATGCAATTTCTAATAATTAGCAGATAATAGTTATCTGCAAAGTACTTTATAAAATTGCCTTTGAACTGCATTCGTTCTGTGGGGAATCACTGAAAATTGGACTATAAAATTACCAGAAAATGTACTGCATTAACAAGAATTTTCTGTGTTCAGTTTCTCTTCAAATTTATGGGCTTGAATATTTGTAAACATTTGGTTTCATAGACAGAAACCCTATCACATCACCTCTCTAAAAGGGGAAAAACACATTTTAGTGCATTTTGTTGTTTTAGAATTTTAATTTTCTTGATTTTAACTTTGCTTTCTCTTCTCTTCCTCCCCTCCCAAACAGGGACATTATTTTGTTATTATTTCTTCTTTGAGAATTAAAAAAAAAATACTAATATGTCATTTTTATTGGTATACATCAGTTCTTTCTAATTCCCTTTTATAAACAATATCATAAATTCAGTAATTGTAAAGCCTTCCTATTAAACTGAACTGTCTTTGAAGAAAGAACAATAAAAAACATGAGAGAAACGTGTTGGACGAGTATCAAGAGGACACGGGACACACAAAGGGTATTTTCTGCCCCTTCTTCGTATTTTCAGAGAAATCTCCGTAGTGCCCACCGACCAGCAGCGCAAATGCGTCCTGCGCGCGTGAAAACGTCATTACTTAAAAGCATATTTCCATCCTGTTTCTGATGGAACATTGTCTATTAATGGACTGTGATAACACAGTTCAAATGACAGATCCAGGCTCACGTTTGCCAAGATGCGAAGATGAAGCCACGGATGCTGCTCACGTGGCCTGTGGCCTGGCCCAGCTGAGCCCCCAAGGGCCAGATACAGCCTGGAAGCCGGCTCCGCCCCGGCCACGGTGGGAGGACTCCCCAGTCCTGTTGCATCCACAATCTGGATGCAAATCCCACGCTGGGCCTCAGCGAAGAGGTGGCTGCTCTTGTTTGCCAAGGCAATTTGCTGACTTCTAGCAGGAAAATGGCTTTTCACCATATGAAGTGGAAATGTGGGCATTGCCAGGAGAGAAGAGATAAAAGCAAAGTGGTTCTCAAGCTGGTTCCTCTCTGGGTGACCTGGCACGCTTGTTCTCACTGTGAAAACAGCTTGGAGAGAAAGAGTAAGGGGATTTTATTGTATTGATTTAAGAGGAAAATGCAGTTTTCATGTTTCACACAGAGCCTGTGTGAACGAGAAACCTGCCTCCTGCTCTGAGCTCTGGATGTGTTTCCTGGAAGCAGGGAGCCAGCGCCCCTGCCGGTTGCCTGCCTGGGCCCTGCCGTCCCAGTCCTGCTCTGAGCCCTGGAAGTGTCTCCTGGAAGAGGGGAGTGCCCTAGTGGGGAACCTGCCTGGGCTCTGCAGTCCCAGTCCTGCTCTGAGCTCTGGAAGTGTCTCCTGGAAGAGGGGAGCCAGCGCCCTAGCCGGCCGCCCGCCTGGGCTCTGCAGTCCCATAGAAGTGGCTCCTCCTCACACTCGCAGCTCAGCTTCCAGTGCTTGGGGGCCGAGGTTCAGATGAGGTTAGAAAATGATCAAAAGCCATTTGCTAATTTTATGCCATACACGTAGCATATGCAGAGAAAAGACCCATGTTTAGTACCTGAAGGTGCCCCGTGAAGCAGGTACGGCATATGTGAGCCCTCCGAGGCAAGGCTCCCCACAAAGAATGCTGACTGCCCCGTAGGAGACCCGGCCATCCCAGGCCCATGGTCTGCGGCTCTGGAACCTTCTACCATGGCTGGCTCCTGGGTGGCCTCCACATGTCCTGTCCCCGATGCCCTCTGACCGAGGATCCACCAATGCGACCACAGGCAGGAGGCTGTAGGGAGGACCCTGTGAGGCCTGGCATGGCCCTCAGCTCCCAGCTGGCCTGGGCCAGGGCTGACTTCCCCTTAACCAGCCCTATAGTAGTGGGTTCAGTGGCATCCCCCAACAACCACGCCCGCACAGAACCTCAGAGTGTGGCCTTATTTGTAAACAGGGCCTTTGAAGATGGACTTGGTTAAATGCAATGATGCCAGAGTAGAGTAGGCCCCGATCCACAAACTGCTGTCTTAGAGGAAGGTGGCCACATGAAGCCATGGAGACACCCCGTGGAGAAGCTGCGTGGCCATGGAGACAAGATGGGGCGGTGAGGCCACTCACATCATGGCACCCAGTGACTGTGGAGCCTCTGGAAGCTGGAAGAGGCTGGAGGGGTTCTCTCACGGAGCCCCTGGAGGGACATGGCCCTGCCCACACCAGATTTGGGGCCTCTGGCCATCATCATACGATGGCAGTGCTTTGCTGTGGCAGCCTCCAGGAAGCCGCCTCCAGCTTCCTGAGCCTGGTCTCTGCTTTCCCCAGGTTCTCTGCTCCATCCCCAGGCTTCTCCAGGGTCCCTGGTCCTGGCTGCCATCTGCATCCAGGGACACCAGTTGTTTTCCCAATCAAGCTTCTGGTCCTTGGAGTGAGAGGGCCGGGTTGGCTGCATTTTTGTATTTCTAGAGTCTCCAAAGAGGACACGGGGGTGGACGAGGTAGTAACGGTGACACACGTGACAGTGATGCTGACAAAGTGATGGGATGGCCCATGTGAAGGTGACGCTGACTCTACTCGCTCTATCCCCACCCCAGCAGGAAGTTCCCAAACTTGGCAAACGTCGGTGGTGGGAGAGGCAAAGCGAAGATGGGGAGGAAAGGCAAGGAAGGGTAATAAAGCAAATCTAATTCCCAACCTCGGTCTCAGCAGTCATTCATTGCTGACCTGGAGCCCGGACTGTCCCACACTCCTGGCTGGCTGACTCATGTGTGGTGGGATGACTCACATGACTGGAATGACGCATGACGGTGGGGTGACTCACTGAGGAGGAGGTGACTCACTGAGGGGGAGGGTGACTCACTGAGGGGGAGGGTGACACACATGTGGGGGAGGATGACGCACATATAGGTGATGGCGACGTGTGTGATGGTACTGGTGACACGTGTGAGGATGATGGTGACATGAGGGTGACCCTGATGTACATGACAGTGACTCTGGCGCATGTGAGACACTTACAAGTGGCGTCTCTGGAACCTTGGGCTTAGGGCTGCCACCCTGTACCCTCCTCAGCCATGGTCCTGCTTGCTGTGTGGGACACGGGTTCCGGGCCTTCCCCAGTGCAGTGGCCCCCTTGGGGTAAGGCCCAAGCAGGGCAAAGCCTGCAGCTGCCCCAGGCATGCAGGTGTCAGATGGACAAAGGGGTGGCGCAGGTGGCATGGAGCTCTCGCTTCCTTGGGAGCCTCCCCACGCCTCTCTCTATGCACACGTTTCCTTCTCCACTCCAGAAAATGTGTTCTTGAATTAATAAAAAAATCAGACTGAATGCCTTGGAAGAGAACAGCGAATCTGTACTTTAAAGGTTATTATTACCTAGGATCTTTGCCATTGGTGACACACTTAGACTAGGAATTTTCAATTTTGTCTGGAATGCCAGGTGTCCTCAGCAGTTCAGCCAGGGTCCAGGTGCTGGGCATTTCGGGTGTGCCAGGCGTCCTGGGTGTTCGGGAATTCCGGGCATTCTGGGAATTCTGGGTGTTCCGGGAATTCCGGGCATTCGGGCGTTCTCGGCATTCCGGGTGTGCCAGGCATGCTGGGTGTTCTGGGAATTCTGGGCATTCTGGATACTCCGGGGGTTCTGGGAATTTCGGGCATTCTGGGTATTCCGGGCGTTCTGGGTATTCCAGGTGTGCCAGGCATGCTGGGTGTTCTGGGAATTCTGGGCATTCTGGATATTCTGGGTGTTCCGGGAATTTTGGGCGTTCTGGGTATTCCAGGTGTGCTAGGCATGCTGGGTGTTCCGGGAATTCTGGGTGTCCTGGGAATTCTGGGCGTTCTGGGAATTCTGGGTGTTCCGGGAATTCCGGGCATTCGGGCATTCTCGGCATTCTGGGTGTGCCAGGCATGCTCGGTGTTCTGGGAATTCTGGGCATTCTGGATATTCCGGGTGTTCCGGGAATTCCGGGCATTCGGGCGTTCTCGGCATTCCGGGTGTGCCAGGCATGCTGGGTGTTCTGGGAATTCTGGGTGTCCTGGGAATTCTGGGCGTTCTGGGAATTCTGGGTGTTCTGGGAATTCCGGGCATTCGGGCGTTCTCGGCATTCCGGGTGTGCCAGGCATGCTGGGTATTCTGGGAATTCTGGGCATTCTGGATACTCCAGGGGTTCTGGGAATTTCGGGCATTCTGGGTATTCTGGGCGTTCTGGGTACTCCAGGTGTGCCAGGCATGCTGGGTGTTCTGGGAATTCTGGACGTTCTGGGAATTCTGGGTGCTCTGGGAATTTCGGGTATTCTGGGAATTCTGGGTGTTCCAGGCATTCTGGACGTTCCAGGCATTCTGTGTGGTCAAAGCACCTGAGGATGCCGCATGTTGAACTGGGCCTCAGCAGAGCTAATCTGCCAGTTTGCTTTCAGAGACGCCTCTGAATCTGTGAGTTGCTTTATCAATGAATTGCTAATTCCCAAATTGATTTACAGCCAATTAATCTTCGATGAATTGACCCAATGTCCAGTCTTTCACTAGAATTTTTTAAATTAAACTTTTAATTTTGAGATAATTGCAGATTCACCTGCAGTTGTAAGAAACAATACAGGGGCACCCATGCACCCTTTACCCAATTTTCCCCATGGCAGGCTCCTCAAAACCGTGGAACATCCTCACCCTGGGGATGGCGACAGGGCCACATTCAGACACAGAGCTCCCTCCAAACAGGTCCCTCCAACATCCCTTCACAGCCAGCCCACCTGCCCAAACTCAAGCTCCAGCACCTGTCATTCTGCAACCCATTTCTCTAGCTTATCGTTTCAAGAATGCCCTATGAGCGAAATCGTGCAAGGTCTAACCTTCGGGCTATACACTGCAAAACCATTTTCTTTCAGCATAACTTCCTGGAGAGTCACATGAGTCATTACATGTGTGTTCCTTTTCATTGCTGAGTAGTATTCCACTCATGCCCAGTCGTTTATCCATTCTCCTGTTGAAGAATGACTGGGCTGATTCTAGGTTTTGACTGTGCTGTTTCTATATGCATGCATATTTTTGTGTGAGCCTACATTTCCATTTCTCAGGTCAAATGCCCAATGTACCACTTGCTGGGCAGTATGGTGGCTTCATATTTAGTTGTGTAAGAAATTGCAAAACTTTTCCAGAGTCACTGAACATTTTGCATTCCCACCAACAGTGCATGAAGGATGTAGTTTCTCTGAATTCGCAACAGCAGTTGTTGAGATATTTTTGTTTTTGACATTGTGATGTCTGTGTAGTGACTTTTCATTTGGTTTTAGTTTGCATTTCCCCAGTGGATTATAATGCAGAAAATCTTTCCATGTGCTTGACCTCATCTGTATATTTTCTTTAGTAAAATGTCTGTTTATGTCTCTTGCCCAGTTTCTAATTGGACTGTTTTCTTTTTTATGTTGAGTTTTGATAGTTTTTTTTTTTTTTTAAGTTCTAGGGTACATGTGCACAATGTGCAGGTTTGATACATAGGTACACATGTGCCATGTTGGTTTGCTGAACCCATCAACTCAGCATTTACATTAGGTGTTTCTCCTAATGCTATCCCTCCCCCAGGACCCCCCCTCTTCAACAGGCCCTGGTGTGTGATGTTCCCCACCCTGTGTCCAAGTGTTCTCATTGTTCAAATCTCACCTATGAGTGAGAACATCCAGTGTTTGGTTTTCTATCCTTATGATAGTTTGCTCGGAATGATGGTTTCCAGCTTCATCCATGTCCCTGCAAAAGACATGAACTCATCCTTTTTTATGGCTGTATAGTATTCCATGGTGTATACATACCACATTTTCTTAAATGATGTGATAATATTTGTTGAGGATTTTGCGTACATTCATGAGTGATAGGTGTTTGTAGTTTTCTTTTTTGTGCTGCTTTGTCTACTGTTGGTAGCAGGGCAATAGCAGATGCATAAAATGTGCTGGGAAGTATCCCCTTCACTTGGAATTTCTGGAAGCCATTGTGCAAACCTGGTAGTTCTTCTTTGGAGTGTTTGGTAATATTCTCCTGTAAAACCATGTATGCCTGGAGATTTCTTTGTGGGGAGTTTTTGTTTGTTTGTTTTTGTTTTTGTTTTTTGAGATGGAGTTTCGCTGTGTTGCCAGGCTGGAGAGCAGTGGTGTGATCTTGGCTCACTGCAACCTCCTACTCCCTGGTTCAAGTGATTCTCCTGCCTCAGCCTCCCAAGTAGGTGGGATTACAGGCACATGCCACCACGCGACCACCTAATTTTTGTATTTTTAGTAGAGACGGGGTTTCACCACGTTGGCCAGGATCGTCTTGATCTCCTGACCTCATGATCCACCCGCCTCGGCCTCCCAAAGTGCTGGGATCACAGGCGTGAGCTACTGTGCCCAGCAGGAGGTTTGAAATTATAAATTCAATTTTTATAATGATTATCAGATTATTCAGATAGTTTGTTTTGTCTTGATTGAGCTTGGTACCTTGTGGTTTTTAAAGAATTAATCATTTTCTTCGAAGTTGTTGAATTCATGCATCTAAACCCATTGATAATGTTCTCTCATTATCCTTTTCCTGTGTCTGGGATTTGTAATGATATCCTTTGTTTCATTCCTGACATTGGTGATTCACATCTTCTCTTTTGTGCTGTGTTCGCCTTGTTGGAGGCTTATGAATTTTACTGACTTTTTTTCAAATCATCAGTTTTTGGTTCATCACTCCTCTATTGTTTTTCTGTTCTCAGTTTTATTGATTTCTGCTCTTATCTTTATAATTTCCTTACTTCTGCTTACTTAAAATTTATTTTACTCAACCTTTTTCCTAGTTTCTTGGGGCAGAAATTAATAATTTGAGAACTGCCCTACTTTTTCCTCCACTTCAGCATAAACATTTCAATGTTATAAATTTTCCTCTCAGCATTGCTTTAGCTGCGTTCTGTATATTTTGATATGTTTTTTCATTTTCATTCAGTTTTATATATTTGTATTTGCTTTCAGACTTTGTCTTAGATCTGTGGCTTACTAAGAATTGCATTCTTAATTTCCAGATACTTGAGATTTTCCTGATGTCTTTCTATTTGTGATTTATAATTTGATTGTATTGCAGTCAGAGATGCTTGTATAATATCAATTCCTTCTGACTGGTTGAGGTTTGATGGTGGCACAGGAGATGGTCAGTCTTGGTGACTCTTCCAGGCATGCTTGGAAAACACGTGTATGCGACGCTTCTGCTGCTGCTGTTGGCTGTGTCACATACCATCAGATCCTGTCGGAGAATTGTATTGCTCAGCTTCTGGGTCCCTGCTGACTTCATATCTGGTAGCTCTCCTTAGGGAGGGAAGGGAGAGTTAAAGTCTGCAAAGATAACTGTGGATTTGTCTCTTTCTCCTATTAGGTTTAAATATTTGCTTCATGTATGATGAAGCTGTATTTTTTGTTGTGGATACATTTATTATGTCTCTATTAGCCAGTAAAAATGATTCTGGATCTTTTTATAATTAGGTAATGTCATTCTTCATATCAAGTATTTTCTCTGCTCTGAAGTTTATTTTATATTAACATAGCTACTCCTTTTTATAATTAGGTAATGTCATTCTTTGTATCAAATATTTTCTCTGTTCTGAAGTTTATTTTATATTAATGTAGCCCCTCCTCCTTTTTTGTTGTTTTTAACATTTGCACAATATTCCTATTCTCAACCTTTTACTTGTAACCTACCTGTGTTGCAGAATTTGAAGTGGGTTTTTTTGAAAACAACATGTAAAAGATGAAGTGAGCTGCAGGGTAAAGATGGTAGACCAGGCCTTCTAGGAAGTGACATTTACAAAAAGTCCTTAGTGACACAGAACACAGCAATTTAAGGTGTTCACTCTTGTGAGAGTTGGGGTGACTCAGGTGGGCAGAGTCGATTTTCTGAAAAATCCTGAAACTATATTGAAGAGCTTGAGGTTTAACTGAGAGCAATAGAAACAATCATTGAGGATACTGTGGAGGAGACAGTGTGATGAGTGATGCACTTTAGAAATATGTCTCTCATTTCTGTAGCTGAGAAAAATCAGTGCAGGGATGTCAACTAGGAAGGCATTGAGGTGTGCTGTGAAGCACCTGAAGGCAGTTTTGATGAGATATTATAGGACTTGGGGTGGCTGAGGTGCCTGGAAGTTGCAGTGTTGAGGAGTAGCAGGGAAGGCCTAGGTGACTGGGGCTGAGGGGAGTGGAGAGGCAGCCCTAGGTGGAGGAGCAGAGTTGATTTGCAGGGGAGGAAGGAAGCAGGGGTTAGGGTGCATTTACTTAGTGGGCTCTGGACTTCCCCAGGGGACACAGGGAGTTGGCTGAAGATCTCCAGAGCAGGAGAATGATGGGCGTTTCCAGATTTGCAGGCAATAATTGCTCAGGAGAGTGAATGAGGTCACTCAGATGGGAGTGTGCAGGGTCAGAAGAGGGGAGATCTTAAGGTTGAAGGGGAGGGAAGAACGAGAGGAGAGTACTGGGGAGAGGGAGGCCAGAAGGAGAGGTCAAAGGTAAGAGTCACAGCCCTCAGTCAGGTCATGAGCTTCAGCCAGGGGATGTTGTTATTGACCCTTGAGAAGACAGGCTTAGGAAAAGGGTGGAGCAGAAACCAGCGTTGAGTGTGTTGAGCTTCATCCAGGTGTGGGCGTGGAATTGGTGGGACTCTGCACTATTTAAAGTTTTGACCCTGAAGACTGTGAGTGTGCATAATCCAGGTGGGTGTCTGGCAAGCCCGAATAGGAAGAGGTTTCCACTAAAGGAGCTTTGGTATAATCAAGTATTGTAAGGGGTCAGAATTCAGCTGGAGAGAGGTTCCTGGGCCAGACTATCCTCCTGCTTGTCTGTTCACTGAGGAATTGTAATGTTTGCAGAGAGCTTTGCCATCTCTTGCTTTGTTTGCCATTTTCACCCAGGGCTGATTAGACGCACGAGGTAGGGAGATAGGCTGGGGTGCCTGGGGCCGTATAGGAAGAAAATGTGCAGGAGATCCTGAGAATTATATATTTTGGGCTTCTGAACTAAATGAACAAATTGCATAATTTCACTTCCAGTTGTCCAGTGTCATATAGGCACAAGATATTTCAAGATCCTAGTGAGTTAAGTGTACTGAGAAAGCATGTTGGAAAAGCCATCATTTTACCCAAAGACAATGGAAAATATCAAGAAACAAAAAAATACACATATTTCTATTCCATCAATTATTTTAGCCATCTGGGGCCGAGGATACTGCCTTCTCCACATCACCTCATCGGTGGCTGGAGGAAGAGGCATTGGTTTTGAAGCATGTGACACCTCTTCCCACCCCACTGAACCGAGATTTCTGTGATCTGATGTATCTCTCTCTCCACCATCCTGGGCCTCCCTCGTTAATGTTCTCCCACATAACGAGGAAGACGAGTGTTAGGCATTGGCAGTGAATCCTTGTCATCCATAAAAACTGAAGAAGTTGGGGTTTTCCTATCATCAATTAATAAAGTATCCTGTTGGTAACACTAGTTTTTCATAATAATGCAGGTTGTTGCTGAAAAGTGATTTGGTCACTGTACATTATTTTCAATAACAGAACTTAAAAAAAGGTCACCAAAATAGGGAAATACAGTACATGCTGATGAAGAAGAGGATGGGGAAAACTAACGACCTAGATTTTCTTTAAAAATCATAGTGGAATGTCAGCGCTATGGCTCTGGGAGCCTTGCTGATGCATCTTTTCATTGCCTTGCCCCTTGCTCCTGTCGGCCATCCATCAGGAGGAGGCTGCAGGTGCACAGCATAGACTTGGCCACCCATCAGGAGGAGGCTGCAGGCACAGAGCATGGACTTGGCCACCCATCAGGAGAAGACTACAGGCGCAGAGCGTGGACTTGGCCACCCATCAGGAGGAGGCTGCAGGTGCAGAGTGTGGACTCCTCCACCACTGCCTTCCTGCCACACTGAGACTCTGCAAATGAGGATTGGGATGCAGGACTCCTTAGTGGGACAGCCCTTTTCTTACACAGAACTACTTGATTCTGGTCGCATTATTTAGCCCATGAGAACTTCTTCTTCATTTTTAAAATATCGGCCTGCTTTCTTCACAGAATTAGATTATTTTTAAATCACCTGCATCTACATCTGCATCTATCCACATGCATTATCTGTAAAGTATAAAATTGCATACAGGTGTGACTATTAATGTTATCTTTGAACATCATACAACAATACAAACAATATAGGACTAAGCACCAACATGAGACTGCAGATTATGGAAGCAAACTGTCAGAGGCCTGAGGAGTACGGACTGCTTTTGAGATCTTGAGCAAATAACCAAGCTGCTCTGAATCCTTAGTTTCCTTGTTTGTGATATGAAGGGTTTGGATTATGTGTTCCTTCCACTTCAGTGATTCTTTGAGTGGGAAAAGCTATAAGTGGTACAGGAGTTCAAAGAAAAAGAAATCAATAACGTGAGACTAATATGAGGCAAAAAGGAATAAAAATTGCATTGGAGAGAATAGAAAAAAGAATGCAATGAAGTACATCAGGACACAACAGAAGGGAAACCAAATTAGGCTGAAATAAAGCAAATCTTCCATTTAAAATGGTGACTGATTTGCCCTTTTGCGACTTTCCATTTGAATACCGATGAGAATGTGCTCACCAAAGACAGTGGCAGATTTGTAAGGCCAGGGAAGTACTCAGGACTTGTCAGTAGTATATTAAGTAAAAATATACTATTACCTATTTTTATTTCAGGAATATAAGGGTTTTTCAAGAAAGAGAAATCAATTATTGCGATTTTTACATTCAAAGTTTAGACTAATAAAACCTGATACTATCTTGACAGACGTTAACAAAACTCAACATTCATTATTATTAATGATTCATAGTAAACTTAGAATAGAAAGATATGTAGTACTGGAAAGATACCAGGAATAGAAGGAATAATTTTTTAGCCAGCATCATCCTTAATGGTAAATACTGGCACAAGGTTTTAGACCTTGAGGGAGGCAATCCAGACATTTCTGTAGGGCAGGATTTTGCAGATTTAGTGCTGTTGGAGTTTGGGGCTGGATGATTTCTTGTAGTCAGGGCTGTCCTGTGCACTGCATGGTGTGGAGCAGCCCCCCCGGTCCCACCCACCTGATGCCAGTAGCACCCCCTGTCCCAGTTGTGACAACCAAAAATGCCTGTAGATATCGCCATATGTCTGTGGGGACAAAATCATCCTTATTGAGATTCTTGTTGTAGGACAGTAGGCATAAAACCTTCACAAATTCCACAGCAGCCCTGTCATGTGGACTCTGAAAAGTGGTCCAAGTGCCCAAGGAATTGACTTTGATATTACCGAAGTTCAATTCATTTATATTTGAAGAGCCACATGTGGTTAATGTGATCCCATTGAACCACTCAGGTTTATGATGCCAAAATATTCCACTTCTAGAAAACCACACTAAACCCCCATCAGAGGTATGTTCAAAATGCTTGTTCCTGGCAACGTAATTTTTGTTAATGAAAACATTAAAATGATTCAAAGTATAGCAGTAGGAGCTTTCATCACAATGTTTGTTATGGATAAGTCAGGACGTGAGGGTCTGGGAAGCAAAGTCAGTTTGTCAATCCTGACACCAGAAGTGATTTTCTTTGGATTTCATGTACAATACCACCACCAGGCAGGGTCTGCCCTTTTGGGAAGTTATGGATTTACCTTCATATAGTTTATTTTTTACCAATTTTAATGGTCTCCCACTATTGCACCCCTTTGTTCAGACTGGCAAAGCTTCTCATTACAGAAACATAATTACATGTTTTTAAGGTGCTTTTGTCCGTTTAGAGAATTCCATATTATTCTAAGTGAGTCAAATATCAACTGAGAATCGGGTGAAGAGAGTAAAGGCAAAAAGGTTAAGAGGAAGGATGACTTCACAATCTTCTAGGAAGCAACCTTTACCTTCCATAAGCAAACATTGTTTGATGACTGCCTGCCGTAAGTGAACGTCGTTTGATAACTGACGGCAGTAAGCGAACGTCGCTTGGTGACTGGCCGCGGTAAGCGAACGTTGTTTTTTAACTGGCTGCCGTAAGCGAACGTCGCTTGGTGACTGGCCGCGGTAAGCGAACGTTGCTTTTTAACTGGCTGCCGTAAGCGAACGTCACTTGGTGACTGGCCGCGGTAAGCGAACGTTGTTTTTTAACTGGCTGCCGTAAGCGAACGTCACTTGGTGACTGGCCGCCGTAAGCCAACGTTGTTTTTTTAACTGGCTGCCGTAAGCGAACGTAGGTTGGTGACTGGCCGCGGTAAGCGAACGTTGCTTTTTAACTGGCTGCCGTAAGCGAACGTCACTTGGTGACTGGCCGCGGTAAGCGAACGTTGTTTTTTAACTGGCTGCCGTAAGCGAACGTCACTTGGTGACTGGCCGCGGTAAGCGAACGTTGTTTTTTAACTGGCTGCCGTAAGCGAACGTCACTTGGTGACTGGCCGCCGTAAGCCAACGTTGTTTTTTTAACTGGCTGCCGTAAGCAAACGTTGCTTGGTGACTGGCCGCCGTAAGTGAACGACTCTTGTTAACTGGCCGCGGTAAGCGAACGTTGTTTTGTGACCGGCCGTTGTAAGAGAACATTGTTTGAAAACTGCCCGCATGTAAAGCACAGTATTCACTCAACTAATATTCTGGGAGAGTAACGATTGTATTTGGGGACTTTTGAAGTGGTCCAGATTCTGAGATTCTTCTTTGGAACATATTTCCCAGGCTGTCGCCATCTGCACTGCCACTCTTCCGTCTCCTGAAAGACATGACATAAGACACTGTGTGATTCTGAATGTTGGATGGGTCGCAGCGGACAGGGACCGAGGCCAGGATCAACGTCCTCTCTGCCTGCCACTGCCCTGTAGCTCCCGCAGCTGGGCGGCCGGCATGCTCTGTCTGAGAGGACAGAAAGGCACCCCTGAGCAGCTGAGTCCCCGTGTGGTGTGCTCTCTGATGGCGCATCCCTCTGACAGCCTGCCTGCCACCCGCAGAGTCCCCCCTTCTCTGGGGACACCATGTGGCTCTGGCCATGGCACCATTCTGATGACAGAATCAACATCAGCATCTGAGTTAACCTCAGATACAGAAATCTTTTCCTAAAATGGCTTGCTTTTAATTCTACCTTTAACATAATGTGATGTTCGTGAAGGTCTTCCAAAATAAGAGTGAAATCTTGGAAAGGTCATGTGAGTAACTGGAAGCTAGGAAGAAGGGGGAGCCCCGACGTGGCGGAACTCAAGTGATCTTCCAGCCTCAGCCTTCCAGATAGAGCATTTTTAAATGACAGGTTTTTTATTTTGTGTGTGTGTGTACATAGTTGAGAAAAAGCAATTATTATTGAAGTTAAAAATAATCTGCCTAATTTCAAATATCTTTAGGAGATGTTAGAAGATAGAGAGGCACCTTCTCAATGATTTAATCAGGTAATTTAACCATCTTAAAAATATTCTGTGCTGGGCACAGTGGGTCATGCCTGTAATCCCAGCAATTTGGGAGGCTGAGGCGGGCTGATTACCTGAGGCCAGGAGTTCGAGACCAGCCTGGTCAATATGGTGAAACCCTGTCTCTACTAAAAATACAAAAAATTAGCTGTGTGTGGTGGCGAGCGCCTGTAATCCCAGCTATTCAGGAGGCTGAGGCAGGAGAATCGCTTGAACCTGGAGGCGGAGGTTGCAGTGAGCTGAGATTGCGCTATTGTACTCCAGCCTGGGCAACAATGGTGAAACTTCGTCTCAAAAAAAAAAAATTCTGCTTCAACATGGAAGGTTTGAGGTTTGTATGAAAATACAGTGGTAGAGGGTTTGCAGGGGAGGGGGTGGCAGTTTTTTTTTTTTTTTAATTTTTTGGTTTTTTTCATTTTCACAACCCTAATTCTTATATCAGGAACATGAACTATACAGATAAGTGACTCAGTTTTTCTCTTTACTTAAAAATGGAGTATTCTCGTATCATGTAGTTATAGGCAAATTTTTTGAGGGAGTGTGTATCTGTATTTAGTATTTGGTGTATATACTAATATAACAAGATGTATTGCTTCCAAGATTTAGTGAGTTCAAATCAAAATTCATGTCTTATTTCATATTCATACAAAGAAGGATACACCCAGACAGGATTTTAGAGAAAGGCAAAGAGGATGTAGCTGAGGAATGCAGAGAGCAAGCAGTGTCTATGCAGCTCTTGATGATTAGTAAACTAGTTATTGACTAAAAATTAGTAAAACTGTTTTGTGATACATATATAGCCAATGAAATCGCTGTTGTTTCCATACAAAGAAACTAAAAATCAGAAAGTTTAAATGACTGGC
This sequence comes from Rhinopithecus roxellana, assembly GCF_007565055.1. NCBI lineage: Eukaryota > Metazoa > Chordata > Mammalia > Primates > Cercopithecidae > Rhinopithecus > Rhinopithecus roxellana. Next base: position 38,135,996 of record NC_044569.1, on the reverse strand, counting down.
CTTTGCCAAAAAGAGATCAAAAGATTTAAATACAAGGAGAAGAAGTGCCGGATGGGGAGACGCATGTGTCCCTGAGCTTGGCATAGCAGATGTTCTCACGGGTGCTCCTCTGTGTTATCTCCGTGGCAGCCTGGCAGGGCAGGTGTGGCCACTCCGAGTTGCAATTGAGTCTCGGGGACCCACGTCCAGGGCTGACAGCGTCCAGGGACCCTCGTGCTGGGCTTTGAGGTGGGAGGTTAATCCCAGGACTCCCCACTCTTAGCCTTGCACGTTTCTCACATCCTCATCCTAATCATACCTTTCTAATGTGAATTCTGCGATTATTCTTAGTATCCCCTTTGCCTGTGGTCTTGAAATGAACAGTTTTCCAAAATAAAGGCATGTGGTGAGAAATCCTAAGTCTATTGAATGTGCTGATGGGCAGAACTACGGATTAAGACTGCCCGTCACACTGTTTAATCTGGAGCCGTGGAGAATGCAGGCAGAAATGCCCCATCGTCACGGAGGATGCAGGGAAATCGAATGTGAGAGTCGTAATTGTGTTTTCCTCGCCATTCTACTCCTTGATCAGTGGAGGTAATCACTCAACACAGTTAAGACAGCTAAATCACATTACCAACCTGCTCAAATTTGCCTGGCATATTAACTGCCTCTTCGAATTGTGCTCCATGCGCAGTGCTGTCTTCTCTCTCGGCAAGGTTATTGACATGTGTTCTTAACATTGCAGGATGTTTTACTGACTTCATAATTATTCTGTGTGTGTGGTTAGTTTACTTTATATCTATGTGTAAGCTTGTTTTATGCTCTTTAAAAGGTAATAAAACTAAATTATGTATGATTCTCCAAGAGAAGAGAGGGTCTTAGAGAAGAGTGGAGAATTCTGACTTCCATTGTCTTGAGTCATTCATTTCCAAAATATTGAATTCTCACTGTCTGCTCGATGCTACAGGGAATTCGAGAAATGTGACAGAGAGGTCCTGCCTTCAGAAAGTTAAGGTAGGGTAGGGGAGATGAGAAACAGCAATCACACCTATTTAATAAAATGCGAGCATTGCTACAGGTGATGCAGAATAAAACTGGAATTCAGGGGAGAAACCATTTTTTTTTAACGTCACGATTCACGGGAATTTTTACAAAGGCAGCATTTAACTAGATTTGGAAAGATATGCACGATTTTAAGAAACAGAAAAGAGAGAAGAACATTTCTGAGGAAAGAAAGAAAAGGAGAAAGGAACTTCTTTTCATGGGGGATGAGTGCTGTGTGCATGAATAGATGAAGACACAAGCCCGAGAGCACGGCGGACAGAGATCTGCGAAGCCCCCACAGTCAGGTATGGAGACTGCCCTGCAGCGGTGACCCTGAAACCCCAAATTATGCCTCTGGCTTGGGACTCTGATGAAGCCGGGTGTAGTGCTTGTTCTGCTGTGTGTTGATCACACAATTTCCCTTCCTGATGGGAGCCCCAGTCTCCTGATCTGTCGAATGGGGTTGCAAACAGCCCCATCTCCTGGTGGTGTGGGAGAATTCAGCAGGAGGACGCATGGGAGGGGCTGAGCACACTGCTTGGCTCTTGGTAAGTGGTCATTAGGCCTGAATTGTTTTGTGAGGGCCGGAAACATCCTGGATATGCAGCGTTGGTGAGATCACTGGGGGCGGGTGTGGACACGGAGGAGGTGGGGCCTGCACAGAGCGTGTAGTTTGCTGAGATCACTGGGGGCAGGTGTGGAGAGGGAAAAGGTGGGGCCCACACAGAGCGTGTAGGTGAGGGGGTCAGCAGGGCGGAAGCTGTGTTGGGGAGAGAAGGGAGGACCCTGTAGGCCTGGTTAGGCGAGGACACAAGAGTTCATCAGATAGTGCAGATGGCCCACGTGAGCTAAGAAAACTCAGACATGATGCTCAGAAGTGATTTTAACAAAGCAATTTTTATAAAGTTATGAGAAGGAAAGCAAGCTGGGAAGTCTAAGTAGGAGTTCCTGGTAAGGGAGTAACAGTGACAAGAGACAATGCTGGAGAATTTCAGTGGTAAATCACATACACACACATACACACACACACACACACACACACACACCCCAGAATAATATGGTGTTAATTGCAGGGTCCAAGAATGTGTGACTGAAGAGCTCTGGAAGGACCTGTGCACACCACAGGCAGTGCGGAGGAGTCCAGGGAAGAGAGAGGAGCTCAAGCTGGAGGGCGGGCAGAGCTGAGGGCACCAGTGGAGGCTGGTTTTGGAAAGGAGGACAGAAGAGCTGCAGCTAGAGAACAGTTTTAAGGAGCCAGTGATTTTACTTCCTGTAGCAGTGCCCAGCAGGGACTCAGGAGACTTGAGCTCTCACCTGGGAGGCGGCAGAGTTTTCGTGCATTGGACGCCACCCTCCAGTTCTAACACTCAGAGGTCTCGGTGGAAACGCAGGAAAACGATCTCAAGGCCTTTTGAACATGAACACATTGTTTCTGTGTGGCTGGCCTTTCATTTTCCTATAATTCTGGTTGGAGCAAGAATCATTTAAAAAATACAAACACATTTTGAATTTTGTTAAATGCTGCAGTTTAGTATTACCCTAAAAGAAAATTTTAATTGATTTGATTGGAGAGACTTTGTGCGTTAGAACTTATGATTCAGCTTTCCAAATTAAGCTGCTACTTAAAATTCAAAATGCTATTATAGAAGGTATGCAGGAGCAGCGTCTACGCTGACCACCTGCTGGTCTCTCCTCTAGGGAGACTTCTGGGGAGGAAGGATCCCTGTCTGGAGACGCTTCCCAGCCATGTGGGCTAGCAGGAGGCCTGTGGAAGGGACGGCAGGTGCACCTGGGAACCTCTGCATGGTCCCTCCAGGCACACAGACCTGAGCCTTGCCCACTCTCATTTTGCAGGAGAGCAGCATTTGTGTTTCCAGAGCCTTCCCTGAGAGGGATGCTGCTGGGGGCAAGGAACGGGGAGATGGTGATGGGAACAGGCTGGGATAAAGGCAGGAAGAAGGTAGAGGGCAGCGAGAGCCAGAGGGTCAGTGCTGCTCTGGGAGATGGGGGATGGCCAGGGACTCGGGGATGGGGGGCCTGTCCTGACAGGACATAGGGGCTGCTAGGCCCACCCTCCTGGTGAGCTGAATTGGACTCATTCAAGGATAAACTATTCTTTCATGTGAGGGCAGCACTACTCCACCAACAGCCAGCGTAGTTTTTGTTTTGTTTTTCTCTTTTAAAACACTCCTATTACAAAATATTCTTATTAGGGATTATTAGGGAGATTTAAGCATCCAAGAAAGTAGAAAAAGATAACAGGCCTGCTACCCAAACATACTCACTGTGAACATCTCACTGTATATTCCTCTAATGATTTCTGAGCACAGAGTTTTGATGTGTTTATATAATTATAATTCCACACTATTAATACATTTATTTCCCTCTTTGTACTTAATGTATGCACATTTTTTCATGTTATTGGTGTTTTTAAAAATCACAAATTTTGCAGCATGGTGATAAGTGCATGAAGAGAGTGTTTGCTGCTTAGCTGAGGGAAGGGTGGTGCAGTGGAAATAATGGGTGTCCCATATGGGCTTGGACATTGCCATAAACTGTCCAAGGACACACCTAACAGGTATGTGATTGAAACTGTCCCTTACACAGCAATCAAAGTCAATTAACAATGAATTGATGTGAGAAAATGGTAAGCCCCCCAATCCAAAGCAACTTCTCTGAGGTTTAAACTTAGATTGTGCAGCTGGAGGTGGACCAGTGGAACAGCCATTGCAAATCAAACGGAGGAAGAGTCAGGCCAGCTCTGGAGGCTCAGTTGCATCCTCGTTAACTGAGCTCCAGTGATCTAAACACTTAGTAAATGAAATTGATGGGTCTCAACAATGGAATCGATGTCGGTCGGGACAACAAATCAAAGCCCGTTGCAACACTGAGATTCTGTACCAGCACCCCGGGTGGACCTTTGGGTGTTTACTCCAGAAAACAGTCTCAAAAGCAAAATGTTGTATTTCCTGTAGCGATGCATCCACATTTTCCTGGAGACGAGATGATCACATACACTGGGGAGAGACTAGCTTTTACATGCAAGTTGCATAAATGTCTGCAGAAAACAAACAATTGTGTGTTTCACATTTGAAATGGGGGGCTTGTGAAGTTACTGATATGTTTTCAGGGCTCTGGTAGATTCTAACATAATCCTAACATGTAACCTACATTTTAAATGTTAAGACACGAATGTATTATGTCAATAGAACCATATGCATCTTATGATGGTGGGATTAAACAGTATAAGTCAAATTTTAGACACATTATTCAACTCATAGCATCTTATGTATTAGTCTGTTCTCACACTGCTAATCGAGAACTTCCCAACATTCGGTGATTTTTAAAGGAAAGAGGTTTAATTGACTCACATATCAGCAGGGCTTGGGAGGCCTTAGGAAACTTATAATCATGGCAGAAGGGGAAGCAAATACAGCCTTCCTCCCATGGTGACAGCAAGAAGTGCAGAGTGAAAGGGGGACAAGCCCCTTATAAAACCATCAGATCTCGTGAGCACTCACTCATATCAGGAGAACAGCATGGAGGCAACCGTCCCTGTGATTAAATTATCACCCACTGGGTCCCCCTGTGACAGACGGGGGTCATGGGAATCATCAATTCCAGATGAGACTTGGGTGGGTACACAGCCAAATCATATCCTCTTATATTCTCAGTAAGGATTTTAGAAAACGATATCCTTTTGGCCAGCTCAAACATAGTTTCCCGGAGGAATGAGGTTGGTTTTTAAAAGGTTGCTTATGGAACCTATGCATGAGGGAGCTCCCAGTGAACACGCTAGCAGAGATGCTTCTGTGAGTTGAGGGTAAGTGGTGCTTTCAGTTACCACCCAGAGTCAGCCAAGCACAAGGTGAGGGCACCATTCCCACACCAGCCAGAGGTCCTCACTTCCAACGAGAGCCACAGGTGTGGGGGCCTCAGGGTCCCTCTCCCTTCAGACCAGTGGGCTACACATTTGGGGGTCCCCATAGGTTCCCCGGGGTTTGATGCTTCCCCAGAACTACTACAGATCTCAGGAGAGTGCTCTATGGATGATTACAGTTTTAAGGCGAATTGACACAAATCAGGACCGATTGAAGGGAGAGAGGCACAAGGTGGCATCTGGCACTGGGAGGGATCCAGTCATGAAGGTGTTGTCAGCTTCAGGACCACCTACCCTCCCAGTGTTGACCATGGCTGGTACATAGTGTGGCCATCCGGGAATGTTGTCACCCTTAGGACCTGCTAGTTACTGGCATTGACCGTGGCTGGTACGTAGTGTGGCCACCTGTGAATACTGTCATCCTCAGGACCCACTAGTTACCAGCATTGACCTTGGCCATGTGCATAGTGTGGCCACCTGGGAATGGTGTCATACTCAGGACTTGCTGCACTCCCGACATTGACTGTGGCCATGTGTAGAGTGTGGCACCTGGGGACACTGTCATCCTCAGGACCTGCTACGCTCTCGGCATTGACGGTGGCCATGTACATAGTGTGGCACCTGGGAATGTTGTCATCTTCAGGACTCGCTAGCCACCAGCATTGACCATGGCCATGTGCATAGTGTGGCACTTGGGAATGTTGTCATACTCAGGATCTGCTACCCTCTGACATTGATCCTGGCCGTGTGCATAGTGTGGCCACCCGGAAAGCTCACTGAGCCTTGAGGCCCAAATCTCAAGGCTGGAGTGACCAGCCCCACTTCGAATCACCTTCTTAGCATGAACTCTCAGGTGGGGTCCAGGGCCTCACCACGCCCAACAGAGACACTCCAGCCACTCTGGAAATCCCAAGGGTTTAGAGATTGTCGCCTAAAAGCCAAGGCAAAGGCAAGCCTCTCTTTGGTTCTTCATAATTACTAAACTTAAATTTTCCACCTGTCTTTATCCTAATGTTGCATTAATGTATCCAGGGAGAACATCAGGAACAAAATGAAACCCTCCAGATGGATTCTATCCCGTATCAGAAATGGAGACTCTCTCGCTGGGCCAGGTTGAGAAGCCCCATTGACTGCCAGAGTATCTTGAGATAGCAGTGCTGGGACAGATGGGGTCAGGTGGCCATGGGGGCAGATGATGATGGAGGCAGGTTACGATGGGGCAGGTGACACACTCATCTCAGGTGCAACATTTAAGTGGACTCCAAAAAATAAGTCATAAAAATATGCAAGATTTCAATGCAGTTTTAAAAAAACAAATGTATGCAAAAAGTTATTATAATAAAAAATCCAAATTGTGAAAAGAGACAATCTGTAACAATGTCCTGCAGAAGCCATATGGGTGAAATGAAAAATCAGTCACGCTGATCTCATCTTTTGACATTTGCTTTGTGATTTGCTTTGGTGTGTATTCATTTTACTTATTAAACCATTGCCTTCAATTTGTATTTATTTTGATGACTGAGAGTTTTGGTGCCTCTTAAATGTCATGTCTGAGGCCAGCTCCCCTCCCCCACGCCCTGGTCCTGCTGGAGAGAGAACGACTGCAATTCTGTTTGCTAATCAGAGTTAATGAATCTGCTCCAGCAGCAGACGGGGAGGGTGTGCTTGAGTTTATTTCCTAAAGTTATTTGCTCAGGAATGCTTATTGAGCACCTACTGTGAACCAAGTCATGTTCTAACCCCCTCAAGAAGTTTGGAATCTAGTGTGAGATGAAGATGTCAGGACCTCATAGCACAATAGAGCCAGGGCAGTGACTGGGGATGGAGGTGCACACCTCACCTTCACAGAGGAGGTGGCAGCTCTGCTGAGCTTTAAAGGAGGTAAAAGTGTGCAGGAGATGATGGGTTTTTGCGGAAGAGGAAAAGAGAGAGTGGCAAAGAAGGGGAGGGCTTTAGTCCATGCCAGGGGATACCTGAAGTAGTTCATTTACAAACAACATAAATGTACAGCTCTCAGCTCTGGAGGCTGGAAGTCCAGGATCAAGATGCCAGCAGACACTGTGCCTGGTGAGAGCTGCTTTCTACTTCATAGCTGGAGCCTTGTTACAGTGACCTCACATGGTGGAAGAGGCAAAGGGCTGGCAAGCCCCCCAGGCCTCTTTTATAAGGGTGCTAATCTCATTTGTGAGGGTGGAGGCTTCATGCACTAACCAGCTGTAAAGGCCACACCTCTTAATACTCATGCATTGAGAGTTAGGTTTCAACATATGGATTTTGGGGGGGAATACGGACATTCAGACCACAGCAGGGATGGCAATCTTGCAAAAGGCTGGGGTTGAGAATGAACTTGACACTGGTCTGCAGTGAGGATGGGGAAGACCACTGGCAGCTGTGGGCAGAGAGAGCTGTGACTACCTGTGCGGGACTGGTAGCTCATCCTGCCTCTTGTCTCTGAGAACTGTGCACTGAAGTTCATTAAAGTTCATATAGCACAAAAGATTAATATAGCAAAAAAAATTTTGAAATAAGTAAAGGAGATAGGCAAGATTAGCCAAAATTCATATTAGAAAAGACATATTTGAATATTTTTAAAAATGAGGAAGTGGGACAGCAGAATACAAATTAATTAATAAACCAGAAAAAAATAGCCCAGAAAAGAAAGCTACAGGAATCCATTGATGCAATTTTATCTAAGTTTATGAGGTGAACATTTATTTGGTATGGGGTCATTGTTCCTCTCTCTCTCTCTGAATATATGTAGGAATAGGAGAAACTTACTACAAGCATTCTTATTTGAGTGCTCTTTAAAGAGACATATAATTTACCTTTAGAACAAGCATATGACCAATATTTTGTTGCTGCAGATGTGTGTCATCTTCAAGGCATCTGTATGAGTCTGTTCTCACATTGCTATAAAGAACTACCTGAGACTGGGCAATTTATAAAGAAAAGAAGTTTAATTGACTCACAATTCTGCAGGCTGTATAGGAAGCATGGCTGGGGAGGCCTCAGGAAACTTACAATCATGGTGGAAGGGGAAGCAGGCATGTCTTACATGGCCAGAGCAGGAAGAATAGAGAAGGGGGAGGCAGCACACTTGCAAACAACCAGATCTCATGAGAACTCACTCACAATCACAGGAACAGCAAGTGGGAACTCTGCCCCCATAATCCAGTCACCTCCCACCATGCCCCTGGTCTAACACTGGGGATTACAATTTGACGTGAGATTTGGTCTGGGACAGAAATCCAAACCATATCGGCGCCCTTCATGGGTTCACATTGCCTCTCCCTACCGCACGCACAGCCCCCCATGATGGCTCCCCAAAGACAAGTGACATAAAACATGACAACTATGTTAAAAATCTGTGGAAATGTGCACACCGGCACATTGAAAGCGGTTGTATTTGGATTGTGAAACTAAAAATATTTTTAATTTTCTACTTTCTACAAATTTATATTTTTCTCTAATGTTCATATATTACTAACATAAAAAAAGAAAATGTTTCTCCTATTTATGGAATACTCACACTAATATAGTTATAGATAATAGGAAATAAAAAACATTTTTCTTTATTCTCTTCCTGCTTTTATTCTTACTTGTTCTCTTTTACATCTAATATCTATCCCAGCCTATTTCTGTTTCTGTTATTCCTTCCTTTCTGTATAACTGTTTCATACTGCAAAACGCAACTGTGAATTCTATGAGTCAAATGTCTCTTCTATATTTGTCCTTCAAGTTTTTCTGTTTGGAAGCATGATAAATAATCCTGGAACATGGGACGTTTGAAAAACACAGACTGAAGAAACCTACGTGGACAAAGGAAACGTGCCAGCTTATCTAGGCTGCACCCTAGTTACCCAATCAAATGCTAGCCCAGGAGTAGCTGCAAAGGTATTCTATAGAGGTGATTAAGACAACCAGGTGGCTTAAAGCACAAAATATCACCCTGAATAATGTGAGTGGGTCTCACCCAATCGGTTGAGGCCTTTAGAGCAAAGAACGTGGTTTCCTGGAGAAAAAGAACTTCTTAAGTCTGCAACTTCAGCTCCTGCCTCAGTTTCCACCCTGATGGATTGTCCTGTGGGTCATGCACTTGTCATCCCTCACAATCACAAATATATATTCTAATATATATTCATATTTCAAATGTGTGATTATATGCAATATAGACAATAAAATCTCAAATATATTTCTTATATGCTTTACATATACTAAATACAGTATACACAAGGAATATATACTGTAAGGAATATATGTAGGATTTTATTTCATATATCTATATGCTATATAGTATGCCTAATGTTGTATATAGTATATATATTATTCTATACATATTGTATTTATCATAATATGCGTATTACTCCTTATGTTGCATATATTTCTTATATTGTGCATATATTTCTTATGTGTACTATATACATTATATTATTCCTTACATGTAAAATTCCATTTGCTTCTGTTTCTCTGAAGGATCCTGATTCATACAGATGGACTCCTACCTCCCAGACCACATAAAAGCTAACTCAAGATGTTTGCCTGTGCAGGTAGAAAAAATAGAGGGTTTCCCTAGATGCAGGTAAAGAAATTACCTCTGCAGGCATCAGTGTTAAAACTGTATTTTTGAACTATTCCTAGTCCATTTGTGGACACAGTCTTTCCATGAGTGTAATACAATTTTGTCCCTTGTTTTTGTTCTAATACGAGAGTTAGAATAACAAGGGTAACTGCTACAGGACAAGAGAGATCAACTTACTTATTCAAAGCAGGATATGTAAGTGCACAGCTGTGTGATTCACTTATAAGTAGAAGTTGCTAATATGACTTTTAATAAACAGTATTTTATTAAATCAGTATTTAATTAAAACAGTATTTTGTTAAATTTAGCAAATCCTTCCTAATCATCTTTATGAGGTTTCATTTTTGTTTTAGAATAAATATAGAATCATGTGAATTCTTCCTACAAAGGATCATGTCATAATCTTACATTTTACTAAGGTTGTTTGTATCAATTAGCACTAAGTCCTTTACATGTAAATTTTAGACTGGTGTAGCTTCATAGAAGTTTTGGGAGTGAAAATAAATCCAGTAATATTATCCCATGTCATAGAAGAGGACCTACTCAGAGGAGAGAAAAGCTTGCTTGAGCAAACATTGCAAGTTTCTGCCTGGCTTGGCAGTAGAATGCAAGTTTGCTGACTTGTAGTTCTCGCCTCATGTATCTGCCATTGCCAAATTTTTCTCTCATGACCTCGAGTGACATTCCAGCCTGTTCCACCCCTGAGGGAACTGGTACCCACATGTTGGAAATCTTTCATTATACAGAACATCTACATTAGGTACTAAAACAATAAAACTCTGGATTATTATTATATTATACTGTGCCCACAAATGGCATAATTACAAACCAATCCCTAATTCCAGGGAGTTCAAAGAGGTCAAATGTTTAATTGAAATGGAATATTTGAGCTAAATTGCTAGTGCAGTACTTCAATATTATTGAAGTACTAATAAATACATTAAAAGACTGTTAGCAAAAGTACTTCCTGCTGAAGAATGATCATCTGAAGAACAACATTAGCTCATTTTGTAATATGCAGAGAGTGTTGTTTCAAGCTAATTAAATGCCAAGCATTTTTGATAGCACTTAACAATATGTGGTTAATTATTATTATGCAGGGTTTGTTCTATAGCATTAATTATGATGAACTCATTTGGCTTTTATAAGGATAGGGAGTATGCTGGTTTGGGAGGTGCAGTGCTTATGATGCTTGGTTGTAATTTAGATTCAAATTATTAAACTTTGGAGCTTTACAGAAAAAACTAAAGAGTTTTCAAATAGATTCTAACACTGAGTCAAAAAATATAGTTTAGGAAATAATCTTACTAGGTTTGACATTTTTATATGATTTACCATACACTGAAGAGTGTCATCATGATGTAAACCACTGTGAGAAGTGCACGTGTGAATGGAGCCACAGCCACACCACCTGGACTCAAGGACTCTGTTGCCTGTGCAAGCTGAAGAATTTCCGATGCCCTAATCCACATTCCCATGAACTCTTTACCATGAACCGTGTCTCTCTGAGTCCTCTCTCTCCAGGCGGACACAAAGCTTCCCTTGCTTGCTGGGGAGGTTCTTACATCCTGGGTCAAGGATCCTTCTCTCCCCGAAGAGGTTTTGAAAACTTGGATGCATCAGAATTCAGCCCCAGACACCCTGATTCACGAGGTCTGCAGTGGGATTTGGAAATTGTAGTTTTAAAAGTGGGTAAGTGCCTGGGGCCTGGGATTGGGTATGGGAAGTGACTGCAGATGGGTGCCAGCTGTCTTTCTAGGGTGAAAAGGATGTCCTCGAATTCAGTTGTGAAGGTGGTTGCACAGCTCTGTGGACTTACTAAACATCATTGAATTGTACACCTAAAATGAGCACATCTGATGGTCTATAAATTACATTTTGACACAGTGAGTGGGTGACTCTAGTGGCAGTGGTGGGCAGCCTTACACCCTGCACAGGGAGGGATGTGGGTGGGGGGCTCCATTGCAGCCTTGGGGCCCATTGTCTGCCCCTGCCTCACCTGCTTGCCTCCTTCCCGGGTTCAGAGAAGAACCTCGGTGCACACACCTCTTCAGATCTGCCCAGAATGCAGAGTCACCTCCCAGCTCAGGCTTGCTAGATGGTGGCCAAGGAGCTCTGAGCTCGCAGATGGAAGTGGGTGCTCTGCCATGCACTGGCTGCAGCTGGAAAGGCCCTCGGATCTGACCTGATCCTCATCTGCAGATCTTGCTTTAAGATGTCTTTTGTTAATACAGTATGTCCATGTAATTAAAGGGTGGTGATTTCTAGCAATTTGTAGTGTCATAAACTTTTCATCAAAATGCAGCATAGCTGTTGGAAAGTAACTATCTTTAAGCAGTGTTTGAAGCCAGCTAGAGGCTGCTGTGGCATCAGTCAGAAGGGATGCCAGAAGAGAAGCTGCATGTGAGGTTGGCACAACCCCAATTACAAAAGGAAGCCCCATCTCTGACAGCGAAGCCACCACACATAGCGTCAGGTTTCCTCAATAGCTTGTGGTGTCGACAGCGCCCCTCATTGTTTAATCCTGGGGGCATCGTGCACTGGCACAGCCCCTTCCACTCCCTGTCTTAAAAAAGCGATCCTGATGACCCCAGTCTGAGATGCTGGGGGCTCCGTAGCAGCCTCATGGAGAAAGCTGCTTTGACACGGAAGGCAAGGATGCCCAAGTTCCAAGGCTCATTTTTGAATGTCCTACTAACAAAACCATTTAAAAGGGCATGTTGCAGAAACTCTTCTCTGCAGTCACCATGAGGGTATGTAAGTAGAAGGAAGGTTTGTTTTAACAACAACAAAGAAACCCCACTATTATTACCAGAATAATATCTTCCATGAATTTCTATTGAGGTTTTCTGAGGCCTGAGTTCTCTGGGGTGACCAATGTGTTTCATCAAAAGCAAGTACATGGCGCGGAGGAAGGAACAGGCCCCGCCCCGGGTCCCATCCCTGGTAGAGACGTTGGTGTCAGGAGGCCTGGCCCCCGAGGAGGCCTCAGAGCAGCGGTGATGACTCCATCTGTGTTGAGTTCACTTTCTTCTTTCAAAGCCCGTGCCACTGGCTCTTCGTGCATCCCTGTGAGAATTTCAGGGCAAGTGTTATTTGTGGGCTAAGTACAAAGGCCAGGGGGGGCTCACACGGTGACAGGTGGCAAAATTAGGCCAAAGGCCTGGATTCAGAGGCAAGAGTAGGGCCAGGCAGCAGGGGGGATGAGGCCAGGAGGGCCCCTCCCCCAACAGAATAAGGTGGCCACACAGCAGGTTCCACACGTGGGGATGCTGTGACTTCTGGCATCTCGCTCTGTCTTGCTTATTTGCTTTCCTTCTACTCACAGGAATCTTCTTATTTCTTATTTCTCCACTTTACATGTTTTTGCATTATTTTAGGAAATACTAAATGAAGGAGAGAGGAGGGGAGGACAGAGTTTACAGGTGACATGCAGTAAACTAAAAATCACTGGGCATTTGGTCCAATCCGCCTGGGTCCACCTCCGCATCCCCAGTCTGCGTGACGACGGTGTGACTTTGCAAAGCCACGCCACCTCACTGTATGTTTCCACAGTGGGGAAGCAGGTGTATTGTTGTGCGGCTGAGGTTTTGTGAGGATTGAAGATGGTAAAGGGGACAGCTTCTTAGTGTGCAAAGCGGGGCCTGGACCTGGAAGAAGAGCTTTCAGGGCACCCTGTGTGTGTGCATGTGCGTGCAAGGAGTGAGCTGGGCGCTGGGCTGGTGTGCCCCATCCTCCCGTTCCTCTCCGTGTGCACCATGAGCAGTACCAGTGGGTCCCAGCTGCCTCGCTTAACCATGAGTGGGGATATCTTTCTTGCCGCATAAATTGTTTTTGCTCCCTGGGAACTTCCCACTTTTAGGCAACAGCATTTCAGTCAAATGCTAAAACAATTTCTGTGAACATAGACTGAGCCTGATGGCTCAGGGACATCATGAAAAGTTCTTTTCCTGTACCCCGTATGGTTAGAAGAAATTAACACTGTTAGACAGCAATACAGGTATACAGCAGTGTGCAGCATAAATGAACATCAGCTGGGAAAACACAATTGTGCAGTAGTCTGACACAGTTGGAAATTTCCATTCATTGATAAGTTCTTAAAATAAATGGAAGAATCAGGTTTTTACTGTGTCTGATAATGTGTTGTTTTTGAAATTCAGGTTTACTTCTAAGCTATTAATAGTTAACTCAGACCTACCCCCTCTACTGTTAATTACCCGCAGAGAAAGGCAAATAAACTCACGTAGACCAGTATATTACTCTTCCTAAACATATTGGTAGAATAAAAATGCCTATGGAAACCATTGCAGGAAATGCTGAATGCTCATTTTGTCTCTATCTGCTCTGTTAGATGTTGACTGACAAAGAGTGCAAGGCAAATACTGTTAAAACATTAAATTAAACTGATAATGACTAGAGATGGTATAATTTTACACTAGAGTAGAATGGCAATTAAGAACGTATTTTAAAAAAATATTTTAAGAAAAACGATCACACTAGTTACACTAGAATTATTTTCATAGAGAGGTGGTGGTTGAGATATTAATTAAGATAAGGTGGCAAATCCCAGCTGAGATTTGAGGTTTCCCTTCGGGATCTAAGTGTGAGGACTACAGCAGCTCCCAAGGCTGGGTCTGATGACTTTCTGAGTAGGTCGCTTCCACCGTTCCACCCTCTCCCATGAAGTCTCAGCCAAAGCTGCTTTCTGGTTGCAGCCTGGACATATACAAATGTGCATGTAGAAAACGATCGATGCATTTATTAGATTCAAGCAAAACTTGCTGATACAAATAAACGATTTCACACACTTTGCCCTTTAAACAAAAAGCACAGGCTATCACAGGAACGTCTGTACTTCGTGTTGCTATTGTTTTCAGACAGTAATTCACAACCCTCACAACCCTTTGTGAGGCCCTGAGGGCTTGCACTCAGGAAAGACTCCAGGGGATATGGCTGCTCCACTTCTAAGCCGCTCCATTTCGGTCTTCATAGGAGCTGAAGGTCTTAATTAGTGTCGCCGCGGCTGCTCAGCAGACACATGAAGGGCGCCTGCATCTGCCTGCTGTCTAGTGTTAACCACCAGAAGAAGAGGAGATGCATGGGGTCCAAGCTGAAGTTTGGGGCTTGGGTTGACAGACGGCGTGGATGTTTCTGATGTCGTGGAAGGAGCCACTGATTTCAACCCAGGCCAACTCCCCGAGAGCTAACTCCCAAAGATGCCCCATCCTCACGCCCCCATGCACAAGAAATTATCTGTATATTTTATGTTCTTTAGAAATTTCTCAAATAACATAAAGGATGCATTCTACATTATTTATAATTCCCTCGGATACATTTGGTAAACTGATTACTTATTAAACAGTCTTCCCATTGGTTTATTTTTCTCACCTACAAAATGAGGGTAAATGTTCTTCTCCACAGACTCCATAAGAAAGTTGTAAGAATCATATGAATTAATACCTGAAAACAAGTGATGTATGACACAGTGTTATCTAGATAACAGTAATCATCGCCACCAGAACTATCATTGTGTAGACAGAATACAGCTTGGAACACATGCACGGATGTCTTCGTAGAAGTTTCCATTTTTTCCATCAAAATGTTCATCGAAGTGTATTGTATTTTTTCGTCACCAGTCTCTTTGGAGTGCCCAGTCAATAACTGATACAAAGACAGTTGTTTGTGAGACTCAATAAAGCACAGAAGAAAAATGCTCATGAGTGAAATATTGCATCAGAGCTGAGAGGTCAACGAGTTGAAATGTCGGGAAGGGACGCAGGGAACTCGAGGGTCTGTGGTTGTGCCCCTGTGGGTCATGGGTGACAGGATTTCCCGAACAATGTCCGTGAAGGGCAAGGTCAACTTGCGGCGAGACGGAGGACTCGTTGGCGAGGAGAATGCGCAGAGGCTGAGGAGAGGCGGCTGTCCAGCTGTCCTCGGAGAATGAACAGAGGCTAAGGAGAGGCGGCTGTCCAGCTGTCCTCCATAAGGACTCAGCATGTAAGTTGAAGTTTTTCTCTTGACTTTTCCAGACTTTTGGACCCAAGCCTTATGCTTCCTTTAGCAATTTTGTAATTCTTGCTTCCTTGTACCTCAAATTCAGTGGCACATAGAAACTGACAGGTATGTTGTGGGCTTAAAAAAGAAGCAATTAATAATATACACGTAGCATGTTTATAAATCCTTGTTTCCTGAGCGATTTGTTCAAGCTAATAGTGGGGGTCGTGGGGGCTGGGCATTAAATTAGAAGGTATTGCCAGTCCTTGTTGACAGTTTAAATGGCAGGGGTTTATGGAAACCGTGCAACGGTGTTCTAAACTGACCGCTTCCCCAGCCAGTGGACGGGCCATGGTCAGGCACATGTTCTGTGCCCAGTCTGCAGTCTGGCTGGATTCATCTCATTGAATCAACTCAAATCATGAATCTATGTAACTATGTGCTGATTTATTTATGCGATGCTCTCCTCCCCGAGGGGGCTGCCTGGGAAGGTGGCGGGGGGTCTTCCTCCCATGAGCTGAGGGCCTGGCATGCACATTGCCTCGTGCTCAACAGCAGACGTTTGACCCCCTGGAAGATCTACCACAAACCTGGCTGTGGACAGAACCCCCCGAGCCTGCGTGCTCTCCTGCTGATGGAACTCATTCCAGCCCAGCACTGACCTCCAGACTCCTGCTATTAGGATGCCAGATTATCAGTATTATCTCCTAAGAGGAGAATGTTTCTTAAGTTTTAAAAGGAGTCCTGTTTTGTTACTGAAAGGAATTAACACAAATATATGAATCAGAATTTTCTACCTTTGTAACTCAATCATGAAAAATCTTGTATGATACATCTGGATTGGCAACAAAAATGTATCCTTTTCTGAGTATTAGAGCATTGTTTCTTTATACCAAAATAATTCTTCACGCATTATCCTAAGATTTTTTTTAATGTCAGAAAGAAAATATGCACAACATAATTTTCTCTTATCTGGTAGCACAACAGAAGAGGAAAGGATGTTTTCTTCCCTCATAGGAAAACACGCATGTCTGTGGACTCTCTCTTAGGAGGGTCTGGATGGTTTTCACGGCTCCTTCATTTTCATACGATAAAAGGGGTTTTCCTCCAGCCACCTTACACTTTTGTATATTATTCTGTTTATAGGTAGACACTTGAAGCTCTATCTACAATTGCAATCATTAGTATCTAGCACTTACAAATACCCCTTTAAGATGCTATTTGATACCTTCTATAGTCTTGGAGGAAACAGTCTG
Source organism: Rhinopithecus roxellana (assembly GCF_007565055.1). Taxonomy (NCBI): domain Eukaryota; kingdom Metazoa; phylum Chordata; class Mammalia; order Primates; family Cercopithecidae; genus Rhinopithecus; species Rhinopithecus roxellana. Next base: position 38,119,258 of record NC_044569.1, on the reverse strand, counting down.
GATACTCCTGTTTCCAAAGCGGCTAAATGTATTACAATAAATTTGCTTTCTCTGTGCTGTGGAATTGGAAACCTATAAGATGGTGAATAAGAAAACTGATACCAGTGCTTATCTGTCTGAAAGCTAGTGGTGTTAGGAAGCCCAGTAATTGAAAAATGGATAGCATTGATATTTGAACCTTTTTATATAACCTTTGAAGTGTAAGCCTTTTGGGGAATAAATTGCTTTTTGTAACAAGAACAATGTCAGATCCCATATTTAGAAAGCGTGCACTTAATTCATTTTCAGACGAAGAAACTCATGTTGTCTTGTTGGGAAAAACATTGCAAAATGGATTAAGCTTCACCCTGGAGAGATGATAACCTAATATAAATAACTGCAGGCTGATCTGTATTAGTTACTGAGCAAATATTGCCAAATAGGACAGGCGACCTTCAATGGTGATTGATCTAGGATAAGTCATCCACAACATTGTCTTCGGTGAATAACTTTGGGGCATTTTGGGATTTTTAGTCTCTTCTTATTTAGGGGGATGCAGTGAAGCTAATGTTGGAGAAGAGTAAGTGCATCTTATTTAAGGGTAAGGATTAGAGTTCACACGGAGCAGAGTAATGACATCGGATTCTAGGTGGGCAAAATGGTCAATGTGTGTCGAACTGATTGAGACTGCAGGAACAGGGTTCTCCGCTGAAAACCTACACCTCACCAAACTTCTCCAATTGAGGCTGCCCGAGGTCTGCGTTTCATCAGTTCTGTAGTAATGAATAATTTACTCAGCATGACACTGGTAACTGGACCGGGACAGGTTCCGGCGTATGTTATAATTTCGAGAGATAGGTTTGGGGAAGATGTCAACTATGTTTGCATTATACCAAGACGGCCAGTCAATACAAAGAGGAATGAAAGTCAAAGAGGTTGTTCGTTATCACAGAAACAAATAGAATTAAAAACAAACTCGGATGCTTGTCCTGAGTTTCACTTCTCAGATGATGGTCCCAGGCAACAAGAATGGCTAGATTGTTCCAGTTTCCTCTCTTCTCCTTTTAAAACCTTTTGTTTCAAATGTAAATGTCTCTATTTTAAAAGCTTTGGTAACAGTCTTCACACTGCTCAGTCTCATTCTTTCAAAACAAGTGGACACAAAATGACCTGCTGTTGTCTACACAGAGGCCATTGTGTTCCATAAAGCTGCACCCCACGCACACTTCATAGCCAGCATCCGCAGGGACAGTGAGGGACAACATCTTAAAAGCGTGTGGCGAGCTGGGTGCGGTGGCTCATGCCTGTAATCCCAGCACTTTGGGAGGCCAAGGTGGGTGGATCACGAGGTCCGGAGTTTGAGACCAGCCTGGCTAACATGGTGAAGCCCTGTCTCTACTAAAAATACAGAAATTAGCTGGGTGCGGTGGCAGGTGCCTGTAATCCCAGCTACTAGGGAGGCTGAGGCAGAAGAATTGTTTGAACCCGGGAGGCAGAGGTTGCAGTGAGCCAAGATTGTGCCACTGCATTCCAGTCTGGGCAACAGAGGGAGACTCCATCTCAAAAAAAAAAAAAAAAGCACGTGGCACAGGGAACAGTCTATGTCATATTTCTGAGGAGACTACTTTTTGAGAGATAATGATTATTTGTCGTAAAACTCCTTTTCATCAGACAGCCCTACGATGGGGAGTCAGTGACTGCTGGTCCCTTGTCTGTGACCACACCCCAAGGAAGGAGAGGAATTGAGGGAGCTACTGGGCGGGTGGGGTGGGATTGAGTCACAGATATACATGTTCTTGGTTGGGAAGGAAGCAGAGTGGTTCCAGGGCTGCCCACAGTGTTACCTGGCCAGTCCCATGCTGAGCCAACGCATGAAGGCCATCTTGCAGCGGAGGCTCAGATGCCGCAGGCATAGACGAGGCTGTGTGCAGGGGAGGAAGACCATGGAGCTGAGGCACTGTTCTCATCACATCCTGCAGAGGCTGCGTCCAGCAACGCATCGTATCTCTGCCCGTGCTGACCTTACTCACCTGCCCAGGTGGGGTGTGTCAAGTGCAGCCACCCCCGACCCTGTTCCACAGGGGACAATTTGGAGCGAAGGCATGTAAAGGGTGGGGAGTGATGTGCCAGCTCCCTGAGGACCGAGGTCAGCAATCGCTTTTGGAATTCTTCTACCTGGGAGGTGTGTCTGTTCTCCGGTTCACCTGCCTACTCCATCACTGACTTCTCTCTGTGTGGACTCAGGGCTATTTATTGTCTACGCGGGTGACGATCTGATGCTTCTTGATCTGTCCCCTCCTCAAACTGTCCTGGCTCATCTAGTTGGCCCCTGTGTTCCCTTGGCATGCCCCTATCAATAGTCACATATGTCTGTGTGGTTGTGTGGCTGTGCATGTGTGAAGTTGTGTATGGTTATGTGTGTGTGTGTGTTTGTGTATGGTTGGGTGTGGTTGTGTGGGAATGGTTGTGTGTGGTTGGGTATGGTTTTGTGTGTATGGTTGTGTATGGTTGTGTGCTGTTGTATGTCTGTAGTTGTGTGTGAGTGGTTGTGTGGTTGTGTTTGGTTGTGTGTGCTTGTGTAGGGTTGTGTGTAGTTGTTATTGTGTGTGGGGTCGTGTGTGGTTGTGTGTGGTTGTGCGTATATGGTTGTGTATGTGTGTGGGTGGGTGTGTATGGTGGTGTGGTTGTAATTTCTATGATTGGGTTAGTGTGTGGGGGGGTTGTGTATGGTTGTGTGTGTGGTTGTGTGGGATTTGTATGATTGAGTGGGGTTCTATGTGTGTGGGGTTGTGTATGGTTGGGGTTGTGTGGGGTTGTGTGTTTGTGTGAGTGGTTTTGTATATATGGTTGTGTATGGTTGTGTGTGTGGTTGTGTGTGTGATTTGTATGATTGCATGGGGTTGTGTGTGGGGGCTTGTGTATGGCTGTGTGTGGTTGTGAGAGGCTGTGTGTATACGGTTGTGAGTGGTTGTGTGTATATGGTTATGTGTGGTTGTGAGTGGTTGTGTGTATATGGTTGTGTAAGGTTGTGTGTATGACTGTGTGTGATTTGTAAGATGTGGGATTGTGTGTATGGGGTTGTGTATGATAGTGTGGGGTTGTGTATGGTTGTATATGATTGTGTGTGAGGGGTTGTGTGTATGTTTGTATGTGTTGTGTGTGCTTTGTATAATTGTGTGGCTTTGTGTGTCGTTGTGTGGGGTTGTGTATGGTTGTGCATGGTTGTGTGTGTGTGGTTGTGTATGGCTGTATGCTTTTGTGTGTGTGCTTAGCACTTCCCTGCTTTCTGGCATCGTAAGATACTCCAGGCTCATCTTTGCTGCTCAAGTCGTACAATAAGCCATTTCTCTAGAGAGCCCCACTTCCTTTTATTGGAGAATCCTGTTAGAAACCATGATTTGGGTGCCAAGTGAATAATTACGTTTTAATTGAAAAAATAGGGAGCCAGGCGCGGTGGCTCACGCCTGTAATCCCAGCACTTTGGGAGGCCGAGGCAGGCGGATCACGAGGTCAGGAGATCGAGACCATCCTGGCTAACACGGTGAAACCCCATCTCTACTAAAAATACAAAAAATTAGCCAGGCGTGGGGGCAGGTGCCTGTAGTCCCAGCTACTCAGGAGGCTGAGACAGGAGAATGGCGTGAACCCTGGAGGAGGAGCTTGCAGTGAGCCGAGATCGTGCCACTGCACTCCAGCCTGGGTGACAGAGTGAGACTCCGTCTCAAAAAATAAAAAAACAAACAAACAAATAAATAAATAAATAAATAAACAAACAAGAAAAAATAGGAACAGATATTAAGACCAGGCAGGCTGGTGCTGGACTTCAGCGCTATGTGTCTGGTTCTGCTTCAATCACTGACTAGCTGCATGGACTTGGGAAAATGGATTTTCCTCTGACTTAGTTTTCTCATCTTTAGAATGGGAGTAATACAGCGCCCAGCTCAGAGCAGCAGGGAGGACTGAATGAATTAGACCCCATGTGGTGTGTGCCACACAGTGAGTGGCGAACACATTGGGTTTGTCTGTGGGCCATTTGCCTGCTGTTCCTGAATCCCCTGCCTGGGGGCTCTGCTCTCTACTGCTGGGTGGGGTCAGCACTTCCCATCACTGGCTCCCTTGCCAGTTGGTCCTTGTTAGGATCTGCCAATAGGAAGATGGAAAGGCAAGAGGGGAAACGCTTCCTGCTCTGCTGCCACCTTGTGGACAGGTGCTGGTGGTTGGCTTGGCAGCACCAAGGGTGTTAGGGATCCAGACTGAGAAAGTTTGGGTGGCAGAGTCAGCACCGTCATTTTATTGGCCCACTGGTTGGAAGCTACCCTGCCCTGGGGACAAAGAGCTGAGTGTGGCAGTGTCTCCAGCAGCAGGTGCAGGGGTGCCAGCTCTCCTGACCCTGAGTGTCAGCATCCTTTTTGCCTGCTCAGTAACCCCTCCTTCCTTTTTCTCTTGCAGTCATTTGCACCATGGCAAACAACCCCATGTGTTATATCCCCTGTTTTTGTTTCTCTGGCTAATAAGGTATTATCACTATTATTATTTGCTTTATCTCTACTACTGATAAATAATTTAAATATGCAAGCAGTTTTGCAGCCACCTATTTTCTTGGGCATATTGTACACCTGATTTACTCACATTATACACAGCTGTCCCAGTTGTCATGAGGTCAGACTCGGATTTCTGAAATGACTTGGTGATCTCCAGATTAGAAGTCACCCAGCAAGATGTAACCAAAGCACAATGGAAAGTGGACAGACCCTTACTGTCTTTTGTAAAAAGCAGAGTCACACACGCGTTTTCTTATAATGTTATAAATATCACATCTACTGTATATGGAATTGGGAGAAGCATCTGCATACTGTTAGTTCTGTCTTTGTAGGCTGGTATGGGGTTTGGCTACAGTGGACCCCACATCAGGGATTAGCCTCTTGGCTGTTGTAATGTTTAGGAAACATCATTGCTTAAGGACGGGAAGACCCTTCTCCCAGCAGCTGCTACTGAGTTTGCCTGGTAAATGCTACCTGAAGGTCCTACAAGAATAAAGAATGTGCCCTGATACGGAGGAAGATGCCCAGTGGGAGAGTAACTATGAAAGCAGAGCTCATTTTTTGAGTTTGGCAAAGATCCATTATGTTCCTGTATCTTTTTATAACTCTGAAATAAATCTCACTGAGGTTTCCCAGATGGTGCTGAGGATAAATTCTATGTGAACACTTTTCTCTGTGTGTGCCAGGCTACGTCTACATCACTTTCACAACCAGTTAAAACTTCAGTCTAGTTTTTTTTGTTAGACTGCACAATGCCAAAAAATGTCTGATTTTTAATTTAAGTGGGACGTTTGGTGAACTGATCAAGTAAATATATTTGGCCTTTTAGATTCAGAGTCTTTGCTCCTAAAAATACATTCCAGGGTATTTATTTTCATAAAGGAAGAAGGAAATAACTCATCTGAGAAGGCTAATGGCTGAGCACCTCCCATCTACCTGGATTTATCACTTGCCAGCCACAAGACTTTGACCCAGTCCTCTGGGACCTGAGTTTCCCTATCTGCAAAAACGGCAAGCAAAGCAGCGTCTCCTTCACCTGGCTGCCATGAGGCCCAAGCTGCTTAATAGAGGTGAAGACAGGACAGCGCTGAGAGGGAGTGAGTGCTGGGTGCGTGGTAACTATGTCTTGGAATCTCCCTCACCCATCCAAAATCATCTTTCTCTGTGTGTGTGTGTGAATCACCGTTCTGTTTATGCCCTTGTTCCTCCATCTGAAAAATGAGGTGGTTGTGCAATTCCCTCCAGAATTAAAATTTTCTAAGATTTTCAGAAACAGCTCAATGAGTCCACCTAATTAAAGTTTAATCCCATTTTCATATTGCATTTTTAATTAGGCATGTGGGTTATGGCACATGATGTCTGAACCCCGCCTGTTTTACAAATGCTTTTTCTCTGCATCTCCGCTCACTGCCCAGGCTCTAGCCAGGCAGGACCATGGGCTCTGGCAAGCTCCCCACGGGGACTCCTGCCATTCTCATTCTCTGGTGCTTTCTTTTCTCCCATCTCTACCTGTGGAACTCTTTCTCAACTATGAAGACCTTCTAGACTGCCTACTGCTGTTACAACTCAGGTGGAACGCTTCACTGTTGCTCCCGGGTCTCCCATCACCTCTTCATTTGCCTGCTGGCCTCTCTCCCACAATGCTCTTCTCTGCTTGCTCCTGGGGAGCCTTCCTAGCCTTCAGCCTGTTTCTTGGGGTGACTCGGCTCTGACTCACATCCTTTCAAGGGGCTGGCATTTTCCTTTTCTTTGGCTTGGATGATCTTCCCTAGTAACTTCTTATGGCCGATTCTTATCTTCAGGATCACGGCCAAGTGTCAAATTCTTGGAGAAGTCTTTCCCAACTGCCTACCTTATATTCTCAGTAGCAGCACCACAATCCGGTGGCTGCATGTGGCTGGCGCTCTCTGCAGCTGACTTGTGAAACCATGATTTTCTCATCTATTGCAGAGCTCCCTCGCTGGCGGGAACTCTGGTCTGCTTGCTCAGCCCTGACCTTGCTGGCTAGACCAGCACACACAGTAGCACACAGATTATTTGAATAAAGAATGCCTAGTTTAAATGAATGTTCTCTTTTCAAAGAAGCCTCAGATCTTTATGGATGTAAAGTAGAGAAGAAAATGGCTAAGAAAATCTAAAATGCAACGCAAGTCAGTATGATGTAGAGGTTTTCAGCAATGGATCAACTGCAATACAAAACACTCTTCTTTCTGAATGATGTGCTGAGGGTCCCGGTACCATCTGGTTCCTGACTTTATCTCTTCAGTCTCTTCCTTGCCCCACTCCCCATGCCTCTTCCTTCCCCTGATCTCCATTTCCTGCCTTCCTTCTCCTTATTAAACATTGTTTCAAGTTTACAAAAAGTATAGTAAATAATAGGACACATATAATCAACTCCAGCTTTGTTAAACATAATATTCTGCTATATTTTCTTGTGAGATTTTCCTTTCCATCTTTATTTTTAATTTTCGGACAATAAAACAGATAATTGCATATCTCTGTGTGTTCTCGTCCTCATTTTATTTATTTATTTATTTATTTATTTATTTATTTATTTATTTGAGACAGAGTCTTGCTCTGTCACCCAGACTGGAATGCAGTGGTGCCATCTCGGCTCACTGCAAGCTCTGCCTCCCGGGTTCACGCCATTCTCCTGCCTCATCCTCCCAAGTAGCTGGGACTACAGGCACCCGCCACCATGCCCTGCTAATTTTTTGTATTTTTAGTAGAGACCGAGTTTCACCATGTTAGCCAGGATGGTCTCGATCTCCTGACCTCATCATCCGCCCACCTTGGCCTCCCAAAGTGCTGGGATTACAGGTGTGAGCCACCGCGCCCAGGCTCTCATCCTCAATTTTAATTCTTTCACCCCAGAGTAGCCTCTCCTGAACTTTGGGGATTCTCAGTCCCAACCACAATGTAAATCGTGCACTACACATATATGTATCTCTTAATGATGTAGTAAGATTTTAAATGTTTGTAAATTTTTTATCCATGTGATTAGTTCACCCACTTTCTGTTTTTATGGTACTTCCGATAATTGTCCAGGTCAATGCAGATAGCCCTGGAATTCAATGCTTTTTAGTCCTATGTAGGACATTATTATATAAATCTAACAGCATTGATTGATTCTGCTTTTGATATAAATGTACTTAAAAATTAATTGCAAATAATGCTGCTATGAATAATTTTGTAGGGGTGACTTTTGCACATGTGGGGTATTTTTTTTAAGATATATAGATTGTAGCTGCATTTCAGTCACCTGGAACACCAGGACATAATACGTCTGCAGTGAATATTGCTGAATATTTTTTAGGGGCTCCAGCACATGTGCATACACTATATGGCACTATGAAGAAGCATCGTGCATCTCTTCGTTCGTTCAGATATTGTAATGTTTCAAATAGCGTTTTACTTAAACAAGCTTTTTTGATTTATTCTTAGTTACTTCATAATTATAATGTTATTGTAAATTAGACTTTTAAAGTTGACCTCTTAATTGTTTATAGATAGTTTATAGCACTACAATTCTGGAACTATCTTATTATTTCTGTTTTTTTTTTTTTTAAATTGAGACAGGGTTTCGCTTTGTTACCCAGGCTGGAGTGCGTGTTCATAGCTCACTGCAGCCTTGGCGTCCTAGGCTCAAGCAATCCTCCTGACTCAGCACCCCTGAGTACCTGGGACTACAGGCATGTGTCACCATGCCTGGCTAACTTTTCTTTTTCTTTTTTGTACTTTTTGTAGATATGGGGATCTCACCATGTTGCCCAGGCTGGACTTGAACTCCTGGACCCAAGCGATCTTCTCACTTCAGCCTCCTCCCAAAGTGCTGGGATTACAGGCATGAGCCACTGCCCCCAACTTATTTCTAACAACTCGTTTGTAGAATCTCTTGACCCTAGAGTGTCATACCATCTCCAGATAACACCGTTTTTTCATTCTTTCCAATTCATATATCTTTTATTTGTTCTACTTAGTGAACAGGTTTGCTTCTCCAGCACATACCTAAGTCATAATAATGACTAATCTCATTTTGTATGATGTTAAAGAGAAGGCTGAAAATATTTTGCAGTTAACTAATTACATTTATTAACTAATACATGTTAACTACAAAAACCTTATTGCAATCTTGGTGCAGGGAAGTTAACCAATGTTGGTAGTTAACATTTATTAGGCTGAGGATGTTTCCTCTAGTTCTATATGTCTCATTATTTTTTGCATGATTAATTTGATCGAGGTTTAAATTTTAGCAATTTTTTTTGCATAACTCAATAGGTAATTTTAGATTTTTCTCCTTTAATTTATCAAAGTTGTGAATTATATTAATAGATTATTTTACATTAAGCCATTCTTGCATATCTGGAATGGACCTAACTTGGTCGTGATGTAACTTTTTAATATAAAACAAGCTGGATTTATTGATATTTTAATTAGGATGTCTGCATCTATGTTTATTAATCAACATTGGCCTATAGTTTCCCTCTGTCATCCTGCTTTTGTATGAGTTTGGCATAAAGGTTATACTGGTTACATAAAGTGAGCCAATGAATTCCCCATTCCCATTCTCTGAAAGAGAGATGTAGATTTGTATAATTTGTATCTTGATTGTTTGGGAGAAGTTCTCTGTAAGACTTTTTGAGTAGCCAGTTATTTGCTTTTTGCTATGTGTGTTTTTATTTTGTTGGGGGTTTTATTGTTGTTTTGGTGGTAGGTTTTTAATAGAAAATTTTATTTTTGTAATTTTTTATTTTATTTTATTTTTATTTATTTTTATTTTTTTGAGACGGAGTCTCGCTCTGTCGCCCGGGCTGGAGTGCAGTGGCCGGACCTCAGCTCACTGCAAGCTCCGCCTCCCAGGTTCACGCCATTCTCCTGCCTCAGCCTCCCGAGTAGCTGGGACTACAGGCGCCCGCCACCTCGCCCGGCTGGTTTTTTGTATTTTTTAGTAGAGACGGGGTTTCACCATGTTAGCCAGGATGGTCTCGATCTCCTGACCTCGTGATCCACCCGTCTCGGCCTCCCAAAGTGCTGGGACTACAGGCTTGAGCCACCGCGCCCGGCCTTGTAATGATTTTTAAATCCAGTTAATTTTATAATTGTTCTCAATTGTGTACGAAGTTACAGACTTATTGGGTATTGCCTTTTTAATCTAAACTTTCAGATTTCCTCACATACAAGTGTGAATTGTATTCCCTTATAATGGATTGCGCCTCTGCTGTCAGTGTGTGTGTGTGAGTGTGTGTGAGTGTGTGTGGCTGTCTGTGTTTCATACCTAACGGTGGTTTTTCTATGCTTTCTTTTCTTCCTTGATCAATCTTCTATGAGGTGTGATAATTTAATGATGCACAGAATAAATGTATCATTCTTGATTTTCATTTGTTTTCCATTTCACTGAGCTTTATTCTGAGCTACGGTACTACTTACTTCCCACTTTCTTTGCATTTATTTTTCCTGTGACGAGGTTTCTATGGCTTGAGTTGTACACTCAGCTACAGTCTCCTGATGTAAACTTCCATAGCTATGTTTCCCTTTCATTGCTGCTTTAGGTACATATAAAAAGTTTTGGTTGAATGTTCACTGTCATTCTATTCTAAATGTTTTCTAATTTTTACCATGATCTTTATTATTGCTGTGGTGCTTCTAAGTTACTTAGAAGTGAATTTTAAATTTCCAAATAAATGACATTTTTAATTTTTGATTTATTAGATTGTTTTGGAGAATGTGCTTTGTATTTTATCCATTCTTTGGCCAAGTGCATAATCAATTTTATAAATATTCTACGTATGCCTGAAAAGATTGTGCATTTTTTCAATTGTTGAGTACAATGCTTTAGGCATGTCCATTAAATCAAGTCTGATAAATGTTTTGTTGAAGTCTTCTCTAGACACACCATTTTTTTGGGTCTATTACACCTATCAGTTATCAACAAAAGAGTGATAAATTATACTACTGCGATTATAGAGGTTTCAATGTTTCTTTGTATTTGCTACTTTTCTTTATGTATTAGAAGCTATTACAAGGTAAAAGAAACTAGAATGATTATATCTTCTTAGTGAAGGGTTCCATTTATCATTCAACAGTAACCATTTTTAATATTGAGGTCTATTATGTAATATTGAAATAGCTCACAAGCTTTTTATATAATTAGAATTTCTTGCCTGCTATTCCATGTATAACGTAGCTATACATTATGTCTTTATTTGTTTAGTGGTTTACCTTAAATATTTAAAAATATTCTTGACCCAACCAGGTTTAAATATAAGCAATAGCTTCACCTCCTTTCTCAATATTTATCCTCCAAATTCTCTAATTCTGATCATTCTCTTGTACTAAATCTTATTAACTAGTATTTGAGTTCTACCTGTGTTTCTACTCTCCAAACAGTTATCCTCATTGTTACCAACATTGTTTCATGTAGTTAGAGCTTTACTAAGATGAACTGTCTACTTGCACATTTTTTTGGTCTTTATTCCTTTATCATCCTATTTTATTTCTCTGAAATCAGTTTCCTTCTCTATGAGAAATCCCGTGGGAGTTGTCTTCATTGGGTGTTAGTAGTAAAATCTTAGCCCTATTAGTTCCATAAACTTTGGAAAATTATTTAAGGCTTTTATACTTAGATTTTGTCATGCGTAAAGTGGGGACAAGAGCGGTCCCTTTCCTGTGAATGGAAGGCATGCTCCATGTAAACACCTGGAGCAGAATCTGTGCATATGGAGAGCTTTGGGAATGTCAACTACTTACATGGTCATTGCTGTTTCCTGGAAATACACTTTTTCACCCTCACCTATTAATAATAATTTAGCTGAGTAGCCTGTCCCAGGCTCGGGGTGAATTTTCCTTACCACTTTGGAAATACTAATAACTTGTCTCTGGCTTCAGCTGCTGATTTTGTTAAATACTATTATTTCCTTGCTGGAAATCACCTTTTCTCTCATGCTGCTTTTAAGGACCTTCTCTGTCTCTGGAGTTCTGTGGCATCCATGTGACAGACATGTCGAAGAGTAGATTTAGTTTTGTTTGTTCTGCTTGTGATGAAGGGATTTGCTGCCTTTCACCATTAAAAACTACATTCTTAGCCTTCATCTTATTTTAAATAGTGTCTCTTCTGGGGTCTCTCATCTTCTTCTCTAGAAATCACAAGCTTTGTTTGTTGGGCATTTTCATTCTGTCCCTGTTTCCCACTGTCTCGTTCATGATGTGTGAGACACATACCTGTGGTATCTCAGCTCCAACCCACTCTTGCTATTCTACTCTGGGACGCTAGAGTTGAAAGTTACATCTTGTGTAGCCACAGGATTCCAGTGGGAGCCCTGGAGAGATTGTGGAGCCGCGGGAGGGGTGGGCGTGCTCCTCCATCTGCAAGTTGTGGCTTCCAGGGTGGGTCCAGCCACTGACCCAGCCTTCAGCCCTCCCAGCCTGCCCAGGCCAGACCCATGCACTCCGTCATGGGCCCAGCAGCTCAAAGCCCAGGTGATTTTGAGCAAGCATTTTCAGTGCAGGACTTTCATCTCATCTGCTGCACAGGCTGAATCAGACGCTGACTTCCACCTGCCACCACGTGGACGTAAGGTAATGAAGGATGCTCCCTCTATAAACCTTACTCGAACTGCTGAAAATGCTTACTCAAAGTCACCTGGGCTTTGAGCTGCTGCACCCGTGCTGGAGTGCATGGCCCAACAGTCCCGTGTTGGACAGACAGGTTGGACACAGGCCTGTGGGTGGCTACACGTGGTCCTTCTTCCAAACTCTGAGGCTCCGATGACCCCACCCTCTTCCCTTTGTCCTGGCCTTAAGGGTGCCAGTAACTGGGCCTCCTCAGCTGTTCCTCCTTGCAGAGCTGGGCATCAAGCTCCTCGGTGGAAATATTGACTACTGCTTCGCTATTTCCTCAATATTCATATGACTCCTTCATTTCTATCTGTTCTCACAGGTTGTTGGGAAGGAAGCTGTAACCCTTCCACTGACCGAGTCCGCTGGCTCCACTCTTCCTGGACTCCTTCTTCTGAAGCCTCACAGTACTTGGCAATGAGCTCTTCTTCCACGACATATGAGCTGTGGGCCATGCGTGTGACTCAGGTTCAGAGAGTCTCTCCAAATGCTCAGATTGTTGAATCACTCAGGCACCACGATTTGTGTCAACTCATTAACATGGAGTGGGGGGTTTCAGACTATGTGTGTTGCAAACTTGACCCCCAAAGCTACATGTGGTTCAGACCGTGGTTACAAATCCCCCAAAACGTTTTCTCCCCGTATGGAACAGACAGGTTTTATTTCTGGTCCCTTTGGGACCCCAGTCCCACTTCCTTAACTCATGAGTGCTCAGGTCAGCATCTCCCAGCTTCTCTGGGCAACCTCTCATACCTTCCCCCAGGACGCGTGCAGAGCTAACTCACGAGCTGCCCATGCAGGGTTTCAACAGCCAGTTTATTTCTCGACACTTACCCTGTTTTATGCACATAGCATCGCTTATTGAAAGTGTGTTGTTGCTGCTTTATCCAGCGTGTAGGAGGTTTGCAGTGGGAGCATCCTTCCATTATCTTATGTCCACGTGGTGGCAGGAGGAAGACCCCATCTGGTTCAGCCTGTGTAGCAGATGAGATGAAAGCCCTGTGCTGAAAACGCTTACTCAAAGTCACCTGGAGACATCAAAGAAGAATCCATTTCTTTCCTTTTTTCTAGCCAAGAAGATTTACTTTTGATGGCAATAAATGTCCTCCAAGTTGTTAATCATTTTTTTAGACTGTTAAATGCTACATATCCATTTCTGTGTTATCTGACAATGTATAATAAAGTTGAAGCAAACTGCATAAGCGTAGCCATAGGCATGCAGGTCTTTTCAGTATGCACAGAATTGGGTAATGCCAGCGGGAAAAAGCATGAGGACACAATGTAAGTTCGACAGTGATGACGCACTTCAAAACATCACATGACAGACCAGGATGAACAAACACCTTAGCGGCCGACACTGCAGCAAGTACATGAGCAGCAGGCTGCTGTGAAGACACGTACACCACTGCAGTCACTGCTGCTTTGAAGACACACCACTGCTGTCATTACTGCTGTGAAGACACTCACCACTGCTCTCACTGCTGCTGTGAAGACACTCACCACTGCTCTCACCGCTGCTGTGAAGACACTCACACCACTGCTGTCACTGCTGCTATGAAGACACTCACACTGTTCTCACTGCTGCTGTGAAGACACTCACACCACTGCTCTCACTGCTGCTGTGAAGACACTCACACCACTGCTGTCACTGCTGCTATGAAGACACTCACACTGTTCTCACTACTGCTGTGAAGACACTCACACCACTGCTCTCACCGCTGCTGTGAAGACACCCACACCACTGTTCTCATGGCAGTTTGACAGTACTGTCCAGAGAAGAATCTGAGACTGGCTTGTCAACATAACTGTTAACTTTAACTCGATGACTTAAACTATGTGAAATTATGGCCAGGTACGGTGGCTCACTCCTGTAATCCCAGCACTTTGGGAGACTGAAGTGGGTGGATCACCTGAGGTCGGAAGTTCCAGATAAGCCTGACCAACATGGTGAAACCCCATCTCTAGTAAAAATGCAAAAATTAGCCAGATGGGGTGGCAAGCACCTGTAATTCCAGCTACTCGGGAGGCTGAGACAGGAGAATTGCTGGAATCCAGGAGGTGGAGGTGGCAGTGAGCCGAGATTACACCATTTCACTCCAGGCTGGGTGACAAAAGTGAGACTCAGTCTCAAAAACAAAACAAAACAAAACAAAACAAAAAATTTTTTTGTTTTTGGGGGATGGGAATATGGTTTCTGGTTGTCTTTGCTTTGTGAAATAAATAAGCAAATAAATAAACTACAAAATTATCTGTGTGTACACAAATGCAGATTCTAGAGAAATATATTACCTTTGCCCAAATCACACGATCCTTTCTTTTGGGGGATGTCGTACTTTAGTGCTCCTTTTTATTCATGCGCAGCTAAACAAGCAGGAAAGATGTAACATTTGCTTTGTGGTGCCAAGGCAAACCCACAGCAGAAACCTTAAGGAAGCTTTGCCAAAATGTGCTTATTCTCTCTTTCATGGACAAAACCAGCCATCACAAATGCCATTACTTTCAAAGTAGAGTGGCACATTGATGGCTGCCTTGATGTGCAATATTTAAATTGCCAGCCTACCAGAGTGATAGACAGGCCTGGTAAGTTTAGCGTTAATTTTTTTTGTACTGAAGTTACTTGGTTTTCTCAATGCTAAAAAAGATTTATTTCAAGTAAGAGAAAATACTGCTAAGACTTTTATCCTAGTTCATGTGTTTATTTGGTAGCCATTTCCCGTATGCCCACTGTGGATAGGAAGGACGGAGAGATGACATATGCACTCAGTGACCCTCAGCACCCTGCGTGAGGACGTCAGACGAGCTCCATTCAGCAGGGCAGTTCCCATGTTTTCAAATGCAGGCCAGGTGTTGAGAACAAAAGCTGTGATTTTAGATTTAACATGAGACACAGTTTCCAGTCCTGTTAGTGAATATCTCATAATGTTGCAAGGATCTTTAAAAATCGTGATCCCCCAGCATGATTGAAGTTGGTTTGGGGTTCCCTCTGCACTCTCTGAATTCAGGCTTTATGATGGGAGACGTATGCCTTTGAGACATTTCCCCATAAGGCAGGAGACCTGAGGTAAAATCTCCAAGACCCTCTCAAGATTTATAAATTTGAACTAAAAAGTGATCTGAGAAGTAAACTAAGCTGGCGAATATAAAACAACATATACTCACACCTTCCTATCCTTACCTCTGTGAACCTTAGTTCACTTTTATTATTATATTTGGTATTGTGGATAAAGACAAAGTATAGCAAGAAGACACAAGACCTCAGCACTCATTCCCGGGCTCTGATTCACGTTTTATACTTAATGAAACAGACACATTTCATAATAAATAAGTCTAACAAAAACAGTTATTATAAAATCAAACATAAAATAAATTAAAAAATAAAATACAAAATATAACTGACTTAGCAGGATGATTCTCTTTAAACCCATCTTTCCCACACTTGTCCAGATCAGGGCAATAGAAATATTTGATATTCACATGTCTTAAATTAAGAAATTTAATTTAATTTATTTTTTAAAAAATGTTCTGGCTCTAAGCATCAAATTAATTTTCTTTTTTTTTTTCTAACTTTTATTTTAGGTTCAGGGGTACAGCTGCCGGTTTGTTCCATGGCTAAACTGCATGCTGTGGGGATTTGGTGCACAGACGGTTTTGTCACTCAGGCAATTAGTAGAATATGCAGCAGGTAGTTTTTCAATCGTCACCCTGCTTCCGTCTGTCACCCTCAAACAGGCCCCCATGTCTGTTCCCTTCTCTGTGTCCGTGTGTACTCAATGTCTAGCTCCCACTGATAAGTGAGAACATGTGGTACGTGGTTTTCTGTTCCTGTGTTGATTTGCTTAGGATAATGGCCTCCAGTTTTATTCTTGTTGCTGCAAAGGCCAGGATCTCATTTTTGATGGCTGCATAGTACTCCATGGTGCATTGTAGTACATTTTCTTTATCCAGTCCATCATTGACGGGCATGGAGGTTGATTCCCTGTCTTTCCTATTGTGAATAGTGCTGTGATGAACATATGTGTGCATGTGTCTTTGTGGCAGAACAATTTATATTCCTTTGTGTATATGCCCAGTAATGAAATGGCTGGGTCGAACAGCAGCTCTCTTTTAAGTTCTTTGAGAAATCTCCAAACTGCTTTCCACAGTCGCTGAGCGAATTTGCATTCCCACCAGCAGTGTAGAGGTGTTCCCTTTTCTCTGCATTCTTGCCAGTATCTCTTATTTTTTGACTTTGTAGTAATAGCCATTCTGACCAGTGTGAGAAGGTATGTTGCTGTAGTTTTGATTTGCATTTCTCTAATGATTAGGGAGATTGAGCATCTTTCTCATATGCTTATTGACCGTATGTATGTCTTCTTTGAGATGTACATGTTCATGTCCTTTGCCCATGTTTTTAATGGAGTTGTTTGTTTTCTGCTTAAGTTCCTCATCAATTCTGGATATGAGACACTTGTTGGATACATAGTTTACAAATAATTTCTCCCATTCTGTAGGTTGTCTGTTTACACTGTTGATAACTTCTTAATTTATTAAATTAAGAAATTAATATGCATTCACACATCTTGAATGAAGAAATGAGGGGTTTTATGTTTCTCTTATAAGGAAATGCATATCAATCACTAATTCTGGAAATTTTTGTCAATTTTTCTAATAATTATTGCATTTTCAAATATTTCCTATATGCCACATTATATACATATATAAGATATAACTTCAAACTCACATGTGTACTGGCACTGGATTCTCATAGGAGAATTACAGAAACAGCATGATGCTTGGCTGGTCATGGTTAATATTGATTTGGGAGACCTGTGGGTGAGGCTACCAGCATGACTCCTTCACATTTTTATGCCTGAATCCATGTGGACCACACACTCACCATCAAAGCGTTGGGAGGATCCAGGAGGAGCATGGGTGGGCCCCAGGCTCCCTTGTCACTGGCTGGTGCCTCCCAGATGTCAGGGGGCGGCTACTCATGGCCCGGTCCAGACCCTGCCATCCAATGCAATGACCAGACAGCCAGACCGGGTCCCTCAGGAAGAATTCAGCTTCAGCGACTTCTCAGTCACCCAGCAACTGGGCAGGGAAAGGGGGTCTGAAGGCTGACGTGCTTGCACGCTTGTGCCTGCGTGTGCGTGTTTGTGAACCAGGACAAGTGAACACAGGGGCTCGACTGGGTGCGGGGTGAGGTCCCTCCATCAGCTTGTGGAGAAGAGACGAAAATGCAGCTGGCTCAGTGTTTTGTGGATGCCTAATTATGGAAAGAATTAAAAAATCACCATTCTAATGAGCTTCCGTCATTTAAGTCTCTAAAAAACGGATCCATGTTGGAAAAGAGACTGAGGTCTACCTTATCAAGAATGGACTCATTTTACTGGTTCTTCCCAAGACCAGTGTTTTTAGGGGTTAATGTAACAGGAAGAGGTCAGGGTGAGTATTTAGTGGAAAATTGTACTTGCTAGGACTTTATTGGTTCTCTTTCAGAAATCCAACTTATTTATGACATAAGTCATTTTAGGGCAGTTGATAGAAGTTATTTCTCTTTTATGACACTCGTGCCTGTGTGTGAAATTGTGCTATAAATGATATTGACAGTGTCACACGATACTACTGTATTTTTTGTATGTTGTGAAACTTTGCTACTTTATGGTCAAACAAACCAAGTTGTGACTGTCAGCTTCTCAGAAAACAAAACAAAACAAAACAAAACTAGGGCCTTTCAGGTTTTGAAGAATGCACTTAAGAGAGTGATATACAGAAGAGAAAATTCCATAAAACAGAGGAGTAACCCAGGCTTTTATTTTTATGTTTCCTCCTGGATGCAGAATTTGCCTGGGTCATGGCCCATGCTGCTCACAATAAACACCAAGGTGGTGGCTGAGGCAGCGTCTCCAGCATCCTCAGCTCCAGGCTAAGGAGGGCGTATTCTGAGGGGTCTGCACTATGCCTTGTATTCCACATGAGGTCTGAGTTAATGAGTTACTCAATCTGCTTGGACGGTCAGATATATTACTATCTTCAACTTGACAAAGGCTACTGGAAAACCCTGTTGACTTCTGATTCAAGGAGGAGAAATAGCTTTTCAAGTCTCCCTGGGATTTTTCCATCAATACTTTTGTCTTGGGTCGATGGGGGCTCTCGAGTCATCGCTCTAAGGTCAAGAATCCCTCAGGACCACCTTGTATGCTGATTGGAGCAGGGAAAGTCCAGAGAGGGCCGAAGGGGCCTCTCAGAGTCAGCGTGCGTTTGTTTATCAATACAAGTAGTCCCTTTTATTAACTATGATTTTGTGCCAATTAGTGAACTCGAACAGACTGGTCTAAGGAAACACATACACGTCCCAAGTGAAACACAGTGACGACAACCATCGCAAACATGAGTGTCCTGGAGTCACGCTGTTGTGCAGAGTTCCCTGGGGGATTTCACATGACTGTACTGCACATACGTTCTCACCACTTCACACCACATGTGGGAGGAAGACAAGACAGGAGTGATGGTCTCCATTTTTGGAGCTGAAGAAACAGCCTTAAAGGGGGATGGGGAGTACTCACTACCACACGGCTAATCACTAGTCGGGCAGGGGCACGAGTCCAGGTCTGCGTGCTCGAGGTGTCCATGCTCTACTAGCAGGAACCATGTTAACCCCAAGACGATCATAAAACCTCAATGTGGCCAACTGTGGACAGTCCCCCTTTTGATTTCCGAGCCCACCAGTGGGTGTCCTTAGAGCAGGCCTGTGGGATGCCTTGACTGGTACTGGCTAACTTGTAACCTGTGGGTGGACTCCAAGTCATGCTCATGTGAAGAAGGGAAAGCTGCTTCCTTTGTCTTTGGAGTAACTAAGGCAGAACTGAATGCTCTGAGCCAATGAAAAGGAGCCCCTCTCTGCTAACCCTAAGGGTGAATTGGAAATATTCATAATCCTTACAGGTGTTCAGTTTGAGCTGGTTTATTTTGAGCAGGTCTTTGTGCCTCAGGCACTCTGAGAGGAGGGGTTAGAGCTGGGTGGCATCACATTCCGGCCATGCAGTGGAGCCAGGCTGGCAGCAGCCTCTCGGCCAGAAGGCAGTGACGCCAGCCCTGTGTTGCTGCCACAGTCCATGCAAAACGCGGTTTTTGCCTCTAGGTCTGGAAAGCAGTGAAATTTGGCTTCCATTCTCCAGGAGTCGACTTTGTGTGTGAAGCTCCTGGTGACTCTGGGGCGGGGTTGTTTGTTGGCTCCAAGTCTTCCAGGTGGGGCTCTGGCACCTCCCAGGGGAGGTGGGCGGAGGGAGGCAGAGTCCCGGGGACAGAAGGAGGGGGAGAGAGACAGACAGAGACAAAGGGACGAAGAGGAGTTGATGGTGGCGGGGAGAGGAAGGGCACAGCGAAAGGAGAGACAAAGAGAGATGGGGGAGAAAAAGAGAGAGAGGGGGGAGACAGAGACAGACACAGGCAGAGAGAGATGGAGGAAAGAGAATGAGAGGCGGAGGGAGGAAGGGAGGGAGAACCGTGCCAGCCCAGCCCCTCTCTGCCACGCTCACAGACGCCACGGCCAGGCGGAGATGGCAGCAAAGGGCTTTCATACAGCGCGAGTATTTGTTCTAGAACCTGCCCGGCCCTCCCCGCGGAGACGAGCTCAACTTTTCCTCTCCAGTGTTTGGCTTCGCCCTCTCTCCTTGTCATTTACGGTGCCCTCGACAGCGTGGCGCGGCGCCCGCGCTCCGGAATGCCAGCCTGGCACGGCGGCGCAGCCAGCAGTGGTGTAATCTGCTAATGGCTTCTTTTCATTTCAGCGCTCCCGGAGAGACCCAGTGGCAGATTGTAGACTCAATTACTTTCATGTCAGGTGATTATCCTAGGTCTTCATGTAATCTTCCATTCACACATCCCATATTTCAATTACGGCAGCTATGAAACAAGCTGTGTATTGAAATCGCCAATCACCTTATCACTGCTGAACAATGTCAACTGTAAAAGACACCAGCTGAAGGCAATTACACATGTGTTGAGAACCGATTATGATGACTCTCTGTGGTATTTGTGATGAGCTGGGGAATGTTCTGAAAATTTAATTTAATGACAATATGCTTGCTGTACAATCCATAATACCTCCGGAATCCAGCATGGGGCTATTAAGCCGATAGGAGCATATTATCGCCGCGCGGAGGGCTGGGCCGGGAGGGCTGCTGGAGGCCTCTACGGGGAGCCAGGTAATTTCTCGCATCCTTCTGACGGCTGAGCAGACAGCTTCCCGTTCCAGCTGCACGCCGGGGGGCCGCCGGCTGCGGAAGGTGTTTCTCTCCCTCCACGCCGCCCTGTTGCTGCGGCCCCGCTCCCGCCACCCACCCCAGGCGGTCTCCGCCCCACTCGGCCGCACCCCGGGAAGGCCCCGTGGCTGGGGAACCAGAGGCGCCCGCCGAGGACTGGCGGGCTGGCCGCCGTGGAAAGCAGGGGGCCCTGCAGACAGGCAGCTCTCGGGCCTGCCCGGCGACCCCGGGTCGCCTCGCTGGGGTCCCAGCGCTGGGTGCCTTCGCCGCCACCATGCACAACCCCAGGATGGCCCGGGGGCCCGGGAACGACCCCACCGCAGGGGCCCACGCTCTGTGCTCGGGGGCCCACGGCGGGTGGGTAGGGACCTGCCTCTCTGCGCCGGGGGTCCCACGGGCGTCCCTGACCCCAGTGCTGTCCTTGGGACTGGGAATGTCACGCAGCTTTCTCCCTGTCCAGAGGAGGATGTTCAGATGGTTCCATGGAGGCCTGGGGGCTGATGGGTGGCAGGTCAGAGAGCAGATGGGAGAGGCTGGGATGAGGAGAAGGAGGAGAGGAGGTCGGTGCTGGGGAGGGAGGAGGAGGGCAGAGGCCAGTGTGGAGGGCTGCATGGGTGTGGGTGCCCCCCCCTGTAGATGCCAGGTCGCGGGTGGTGCAGGAATGCCGGGAAGGGCCCTGACCCCGGCCCTGAACCCTGTTCCCGAGGCCTGCTCTGCGGCCCTGGGAGCTGCAACCTGGAGAAAGGGGGCTCTTGGGTGACTCCCCCAAGTCCTGCTGCTTTTCTCCAGTGTGACCCAAATGTTTTGCTCCTTCTACAGAGCAGCAAGGACCTAATTCATTCAGGAATGACACACTGTCTCGCCTTAGTCATTTATTAATTGAGACTGTGGAGAAAATGGAGACCCAAATTTTGTTGATCTAAAGTGGCAGTAGCCTTGGTTTACATCAGCCACGACCAGCCCTTTGAATGAAAGGACTTTTTTTTTTTTTGCATGTTTGTGGTGGCGAATATCAAGAAAATTATGCATGGAGCTTTTTATTTTTTAGCTCATCAGCTATTACTAGTGTTCGTGTATTTTATGTGTGGCCCAAGACAATTCTTCTGGTGTGGCCCGGGGAAACCAAAGATTGGACACCCCTGGTTACATGAAGAATATTGTTAAAATATGAGCTCACTGGCCCAGCACAGTGGCTCATGCCTGTAATTCCCACGCTTTGGAAGGCTGAGGTGGGCGGATCCCTTGAGGTCAGGAGTTCCAGACCAGCCCTGTCAACATGGCAAAACCCTATCTCTACTGAAAATACAAAAATTAGCCAGGAGTGGTGGTATGCGCCTGTCATCCCAGCTACTTGGGAGGCTGAGTCCAGAAAATTCCTTGAACCCAGGAGACAGAGGTTGCAGTGAACTGAAATCATGCTGCTGCGTTCCACCCTGGGTGACAGTCAGACCATACACACACACACACACACACACACACACACACACACATATATATAAATGCACATTGATGAAAGAATATGTACGTTCTGTGGCTCTTTCATCACCAGCTTCAGTCTTCAGACCAATTTTGGTTACATGCTATTATAAACAGGTGCATATTTCAAATATATTTCAATAGTGTGTGTTTTCTTTAATGGAAGATTTTTTTTAAAAATTAGACTATTTCAGATTTGATTTTTTTTTTAAAAGAAAACCTCATGTGACAGCCTCCACTTAAATTTTAATTCCCTTTCATGGTTAGGTTTTCTCTACACAGTGTTTTCGCCATCTAATAATGTGAATATTTTCTTTACTTATTTTATCACTATCACACCTGAATTTAAGCAGCATGGAGACAGGTGATTTTTGCCTGTGTTTTCATTATGCAAAATCTAGACACCTGCCACATGTTTGAAGATAGATGCATGAATCTCTACAGCTAAGTACCTACTTACTTAATATGATCTTATATTTTGGTTTGTGCAAGGGAAACTTGGTTTGGTATTAGATGTTATCGTCACTAAATAACTCCTCCCCATCAATTATACTGACTGTAATTCTATTAAAATACATGGTTGGGTGAGGTGGCTCACGCCTGTAATCCCAGCACTTTGGGAGGCCAAGGCAGGCAGATCACAAGATCAGGAGATCAAGACCATCCTGGCTAACTCCGTGAGACCCTGTCTCTACTAAAAATACAAAAAACTAGCCAGGCAAGGTGGCGGCACCTGTAGTCCCAGCTACTCGGGAGGCTGAAGCAGGAGAATGGCGTGAACCTGGGAGGCGGAGCTTGCAGTGAACCGAGATCGCACCACTGTACTCCAGCCTGGGCAACAGAGCGAGACTCCGTCTCAAAAACGAAAAACGAAATGAACCAAAAAAACCATACTTCTAAAAACCTTTTGGGGTAAGAGTGCTAGTTCTTTCCTGTTCTTTACTGTGTATGTCCACAGAGTTGTAACACTGGAGGGTGGAGAGAGAACAAACAATGGAAGCTTTCGTTTTATAGCCAGGGGTGGGAGGCCCAGGGAATTTAATCTCTGTTCTGAAGTTCTGGAGGCAGAGTCGGGGCTGGGTATTTTTACTGACAGCTCTTAGGCTCTGAGTCCAGGGGTCTTTTATGACCTGGTGCTGACTACTGAATGACTCGGTTGCAAAACACTTGTACTGTTTCCCTCCATTCATGCGTCCCTAATCTCGGACCTGCGGCCACTGTTCATGCTAAAAAAAATGAGGTGAAGCTGGAGAGCCCTGGGCCTCTGACAGTGTTTGAGGTTAAAAGTTGGATGATTTGATGGGATGCTTCTTAACATCCAGGGGACCGTCATGGAGGGACACTGCAGTCAGCATGGCCTGCTTCTGTTAGGACAATTTCATAACCATTGAGTAAATGGATTTTCTCCTTTGAAAGATTTTGCAATATGTATATTGGATCAATGAAGGCAAGACAATAGGGCATTGCTCAATCATATTTCTTCTGAATTTGTAAAGTTGAAGCTACATCATGAATGTAAGCATGGAATGAAAGTTAGGGAAGACACTGTCTAACTGGAGACTTGCCTTGTACACTCCATCAGCATTTTCCTTATTGCCTCGGGGGACGGGGGAGTGGATTTTAGACAACTTGGGCTCTGAATGAATAAAATCCCCAAGCCAGGCTGTGTAACATGGGTTCTTATTGGGGCAATCCCTGCACCCTCCTCCCCCACCATCCCAGAGAACACTGGCAGTTGCTGGAACATTCTTGGCTATCTTAACCGGGGCGAGGGTGTGTCTGGGATGTAGTGGGTGAAGGTCAGAAAAGCTGCTCAACATCCTGCAATGTACAAGACAGCTCCCTAAAATGTCAGTAGAGCCAAGGTCCAGAAATCTTGCTAGATAGAAAGAGAAATCTAATTAGCAAAGAAAAATCTCCTGGAAGAAACTTAGTCAGTCAAGTTGCTTTTGGCATTTCAGCAACATTGGAGCAGATCCTGAAGTCCTGAAACTGTTTTCATAGTCACCTGTGTTCACAGTTTTCTTTCTGCGCATTATGTTTTATGATCTGTTGCCCATGTTTATCTGCCTGTGCTGGTCTTATCAATTCGTATGTGGACTTTACACGCGCAGTCCTTCGCCACATTTCCCACGAATATTCTCCCTGCGGCCCACAGATGCGACAGTCTGCCTGCCCAGGGAGCCTGCTCAGTGAGCCTGGTGGAGTGAAGACGGCAGGGAGAATGCCGAGTCTGGGAACTCCCGTTATCCTGAATGGGTGAGGAAGGGGAAGGGAATGCCCATATGACTGGGTCTGTAGACCCCCGGGGCTGCTATCTGCCTCCCACCTTCCTTCAGGAAGCACCCGTGGGGGAGAGGGGGATGGGAGGACCCCCGTATCCTGGCCTGCCCCGAGTGCAGCATGTGCAGGAAGCATCACTGCAGAGCAAGCTTGGATCTCCAATGTCTCAGCGTTTTCCACAGGAGAGTGACTTTTGGGTGGTCAAACACCAGAAAATCATTCTGGGGTCTCCTTCCATGGAAAACATGTAAAAAGTATGTGTTTATAATCTAGATATTAAGCATTACCCTGGCATACTGTCTTAAAATAAACTAGAGAACATTTTGCATTAGTTTGCAGTCGTATTTTCGAGACTATGTTGAGACAGACAAAAAGAAGAACCAGATGAATTCAAGAAAATGGGCTTCCTGATTACCTGTATTCTCTTTTTCCTTCTCCTCTAAAGTTAATAGATAACCTCATATTATATTACAGAAACATACTAGAAGGAAGCACTTGATGTCAGCGTTATTCGAATTGGCAAATTTTACTGTTTTCAAAATTATGTTGCATGCAGTACTATACTACTTATCAAAGGTAATGATATTCTTTTTAATGTATGCTTCTTATAGATATTAAAGAAAAAGTATGTTGTCTTTGAGCTTATGTCCAGCTTAGCTGTTAACATTTTGAGTAAACTACATAAAATGTTTACTACAAAATGGAGTGTCATAACGGTCATGGCATAAAAAGCAAACAGGTATTTACGCTTACATATGATGATATTTTCAAAGGCAGGCAGTGGCATCACCAAATAAATGAGAGACCTTTCTAGCAGCCGGTATTGCTAGCTGTTTTTCTTCATGTATAATTCTTCACTCAGAAAAAATGCTATCTGATTACAAATTATGTACCTATTCTTACTTCTTTTGCCCAAGGCAGCTGTTAATTTTTGCCATAGGTCATAGAGGATAAAGCCCCAAAGATCCGGGAGCTTCTTAATTGCATCGCACACAACTGGCTGTCGTCAGGCACCTCGAAGGAGTTATTGCACCTTGCAGATAATGCCTTTTCCCTGCGAGCCATGAAATACATTCTCCCTCTATTGCTATATTAATTAGACTTCAAGGATGTTAGAAAAATTATAGCTTAAGCTTCTGCTCAAAAAATTTAGGCAATATTATAGAAGAAATCTTGGCCCAAACTTACAAGGAAATGAATTAACCTTGAGGCTTTCTTTTGTTTCAGAAGGAAAAGATAAAAAAAACAAAAACCCAACAACTCACCACCTTGTCACTTTACAACAATATATAAGTTTTGATAGAATCCCAGGTTAAGTTTGCCAGTTCTGATGTTGTAAAAACGGAATGAACTGGAAGGACCTGTGGAAGTCTCGGGAAGTCTCAGGAATTTCCTCCTCGGGCCGTATATCAAGCGCACAGTGAGAGGGGAGAGGAAAGGAAGGTAGGAGAGAAGGGCAAAAGGCGAAATGGCTTGTGTCCATTTAAGAAAAAATCAATAATAGCATAAAATTGATTTAGTGCTTGTCATAAAACATAAGTAAGTGCTGGAAAATAGAGAAAATTGAGTCTCAATTTAATCTGCACAAAAGCCACACTGTACTGATGAAGTGATTGTAGTGAGGAGAGCTACATAAAACCTGAAGACAGATACTTAATTGTCATATTAAGGACTCTTTTCAGCCGCTGGAGTCGAGGGGTAGGACCCATTAATCATGTGGATAAGGGGCATTGAAATCAAATCTCAATTAAAATCTGTTCAATAATGTCTCTAATATGTTTTTCAAGCATTAATTTTTTCCCATCGATTCCACACCCCATAAATCAGATATGTTGCAGTGCATGTAATAGTTTATGGAGGAGAGGATTATGGTTTTATGAAGTTAATGCAGCAGAACCATTTAATTTACACAGGCTAAAGTTTTATGTCTGTTGTTCATTTCTATTATTTTCTTCAGCTAAAAATTATTTGGGCCATAAAACTAAGAATCAAGTTCATTTTTTCCAAGTGTCTAGATATTTAGCAATCAGATTCCAGTTTCTTTTTTCCAAATTTGCCTGGGAAATGACACCCCGAAGCACACAAAGCTGAGTTTGCAGCGGGCACAGGCTTTGTGCAGAGGGCTGTATATGCCCCTGGAGAGAGGAGCTGCCTGAGCTTGCACGGAAAGGGCTTCTGAGGGATTTCACACACACCACTGAATGCACAAGCTTCTCCATCTCGGCTTTGGAGTGTTCCCAGGTACCGCTGAAGAGTTTGTACCTTCCGAACAAAAAGCCGTATCTATTTCCTTCAGGGTTCCAATGGCAGGTGGTAGATGAAACTGACAGTAGAAAGGAAGGCATGCTTTTTGGAACCAGTTACACAGATTTTTTTATTTTCATCAACAGATTTCATGGAGGAGGTGGGACTCTGCAAAAAAAGATGATGATTTCTGAATTTTCTCCAACATTGGTGTTCCAACGCCATTTAAAATTACAAGGGATTTGTGAAGGAGGATGAAGAAGAGCCAGGGGTTTCCATGATGTTAGATTATATGATAAGAGGGAGGCAGAGAGGAAAGAAGCCTGGCCCTCAGCCCCCATGGTTTGGGAAGTGACCTGAAGCAAACAGCTTCCTCCCATCCTCCCCCTGTAAAGTCCAGGGTTTGACCTAGTGGTGTCTAAGACGGCTCTCAGCTCCCTGCTCTAGGAGCCTACGGTAAAAACAGTGAGAAGCAGCTTCTGGGATTGCCTTGGCTCCAACATTCATAAAACCATGTCTTCTCGAAGGCATTCGATAATTTATTTTGAATGTTTCAATTTTTGTTTGGCGAATTCATATCTCTTCATTTTTTTACCATATTGAGGTCAAGTGTAAGTTATACTGTCATAAAGGAAGGTGCATATGTAGCCAAATGGTTTTCCTCTAAATTATTCTTCATCCTGTTGGTAGAGACTGTGATCGGGGGTGTTTGGGACTTCAGCCAAGCCCATGGCAAGCCCCTCCCCAGGGCTGGCCTGGCTCAAGACCCCATAGTGTGGCAGCGGCAGCAGCAGCAGCAGCAGACAGGCCCTCCCCCAGGGCTACCCAGCCTGAAGCCCACCCTGAATATGGCAATCCACACTACATCAAGGGTTATTTTTATCTAGTCACTCTGTTCAAAGTTCCTACTGTCCAATCCATTTCACCTGCTACAAGAAGCTCTCAATGTTTCTCCCAGCCAACTTTTCAATAAATAACTTTGCTTTTTAGAGCAGTTTTAGCTTTATAGAAACATTGTGAGAGGGCACAGAGCTTCCACACTCTGGACCCCCGGTTTTGCCTGTTATTAACGTCTTACATTCCTATGGCACATCTGCTTACAAGTAAGGAATCAATATCGATGCATTATTAACAGAAGACCCTACTTTCTTCACTTTTATCTCTTCCCTAATGCCCTCTTTCTGCCCCAGGAAGGAGCCCAGCCGGGACACCACGTGGCTGAGTCCGCACGTGGCTGAGTCCGCACGTGGCTGAGTCCGCACGTGGCTGAGTCCGCACGTGGCTGAGTCCGCACGTGGCTGAGTCCGCACGTGGCTGAGTCCGCACGTGGCTGAGTCCGCACGTGGCTGAGTCCGCACGTGGCTGAGTCCGCAGGCCTCCTCAGGCTGCTCTTGGCTGTGGCAGTTTCTCAGACTTCCTTTATTCTGGGTGACCTTGACAGTTTGGAGGGATTACTGTTCAGAAGTTTTGTAGAATGTCCTCTATTGGGATCTGTCTGATTTTCTTCTCATGGTTAGACTGGGACGTGGGTCAGCACAGCCTTCCCCTGCAGCCAGCCTCGTCCCCCAGCTGGGCTTGTGGCTCTCCAAGCTGTGTCTCTGGAAGGAAGGCAGCATGTGTCACCCACGCTTCAGGCCTGGGGAGCTGTGCCCCACCTCCTGGGGGTGGGTCTCTACATTCATCCTTTGGAATTCTTCTGCACAGGAGATTTGTCTCTTCTCCTCCATTTATTCGTTCATTCATTCATTTGTTATTGTTGTTGTTTTTAATCCTTGTCCTTTGGGTTGTAATCCAATACTATTTTATTCACTTCCTTGCTCAAATTTTTCCAGTTTTGGCCATCGGGAGTTCCTTCGGTTGGCTCCTGCATTCCTGTGACACGTGCCCATTACTGTGCGTTTTGTTTCTTTTTGTTGGCTTCCTTGAGCACATTCTTATTTTCTGGAGCTGCAAGATGCTCCAGGCTCACCATGAGTCTGCCCTGCCTGGTTCCTGAACCAGCCGTTTCTCTAAAAGCAAACCTGGTTCGAGTATGTGTGCTGCTCCTCAGGTGTCCATGCTTCCCGGCCCGCTCAGCCCCGGCAAAGAGGATGCATGTGAGTGCAATGCCTGCACGCTGCAGGTGTCTGTGTTACGGCAGCCCTCCGCCTGTATCCATGGTCACCATGCAGCTGTTCACACTGGCTTTACCAACCTCAATCCAGGACTGCAGGGATTGCTTTCCCCCAGCTTATGTACCCTCCCACTCTAGCAGTGACAGCCCCAGCACCCCCACTCTCCACCCCCTAGTTGGGTCTTTGCTTAACCCCAGAACCCCGTCCAGCAGCGCCAGTGACCTCCTGGTGCCCTTCCGTAGCCGTTGACTGGCCCCTGGTGCTCTCCTGAAGCTGGTGGGTGGGCAGGAGCAGGGCCAGCCTTCGGGCCCTCAGGGCTAGGTGGCCTGGCACACAGTGGGCACACACCTGTGGTGCCCTGAGTGGACACAAGGGGCCCAGGACTGCTAGCACAGACCACCAGCAAAGGAGTGGGGGGCTTAGGACCAATAGCACAGGTGTGGGCTGCCCGGGACCACTAGCACAGGTGTGGGGGGCCCAGGACCACTAACACAGGTGTGGGGGAGCCCAGGACCACTAGCACAGGTGTGGGGGGCCTGGGACCACTAGCACAGGTGTGGGGGGCCCGGAACCACTAGCACAGGTGTGGGGAGGCCTAGGACCACTAGCACAGGTGTGGGGGGCCCAGGACCACTAGCACAGGTGTGGGGGGCCCAGAACCACTAGCACAGGTGTGGGGGGCCCGGAACCACTAGCACAGGTGTGGGGAGGCCTAGGACCACTAGCACAGGTGTGGGGGAGCCCAGGACCACTAGCACAGGTGTGGGGGGCCCGGGACCACTAGCACAGGTGTGGGGGGCCCGGAACCACTAGCACAGGTGTGGGGAGGCCTAGGACCACTAGCACAGGTGTGGGGGGCCCAGGACCACTAGCACAGGTGTGGGGGGCCCAGGACCACTAGCACAGGTGTGGGGAGACCTAGGACCACTAGCACAGGTGTGGGGGGCCCAGGACCACCAGCACAGGTATGGGGTTTTCTCAGAACAGGTAGTTGCAGGAGCTCCCCGTGAATGATGTGAGTCCAGTTCTGAAAGGCTGTAGTTGAGCATTGGTGCCATACAGAATACCATCCCTGCCATGTATCTGTGATCACTGCAGTTGGGGGGCCACGGTGGTTAGGAAGTTGAGAGTGGAGTGCATCCTTGCTGTATTTAGGAGTAGTAGTAGCTAGGAAGGAAAGAAGGCAAGAGTAGACCACGGGTCTGAGGAAAAGGCCATGGGAAGAAAGGCACAAAACTAGAAGGAACTCCTTGCGGCTGCGTTAGCAGTGGTCTCACAAAGCGTTGGGGGAGGATATGTGTGAAAGACTCACTGTCTAGGAAGTACGCTGGAAACCTAAGGGTTTGGCCTCTACCCACGGGTCCCCTCTCAGGGGTGTGTTCTGGCTCCTGCTTTCCCTGTTGAGTGAACCTTTCAGGGTAGAAAGTGTGAGGTGAGTGGACGTGGATGATGGATCCATGGGGTTGGCCATGCAGCAAGGGTGCTAGGGAAGGGGGTGGGTGCCACCAGGACCAGGGCCATGGCACAGAGACGGGGGTGCTGCCTCCAAAACTCCCCAGAACATGGCCCTGCAGGCACGGGCTGCTGTGCCTCAGCTTCTCACATCGTGCTGAGGAGACCCCAAAGCCATGACACGCTAATAGCTCTGTCCCAACATTCAAAGGAGCCCTGGATGCAGTCACATTTACTAGTAATTTCATATGAAATAATTGGTCAAACACCTTCAACATACTTAACCATTTCTGTGTATTTTCTCCCAATCCTCATAACAACTCTTGCATGATAGATAAGATATAAAATATGTCACGAAAATGCTGGAAAGGAGAAGCATGGGGTGGCAAGAAAGACTGGAGCGTGCATCCTGGTTCATGTCAGCAGCTGTGGCATTGAAGTCAGGGGGAAGGATGAGTGTGGCTGGCAGGGAAGCTAGGCTGTTGGGCACTGCAGGTCTGCCAGAGGGGTGGGGTGGAGTGAAGCAGCAGAGAGGAGACAGCCCAGGGAAGGATTATCAGACCCACAGGACACAAGGTTGCTCGGGGACCTTGAAGCTCCTCTGTAAGAGGTGAGAAGGGTTTTGAGAACGGGCAGCCTGACATTATTTGCCTTCTTAAAAGACCATGGATTGGAGACAGTGAGAAGTGGGAATAAATTCAATGGCAGTGGAGAAGAGTAAAGAGCTGGTTTCAGGACACAGTCTGGAGCAAAACCCCACAGCACAGGGGACAGTGTGTGTGAGAAGGGCCAGGGAAGGGTCCCTGGTTTCTGGCAAATGTCACCAGCTGGCGAAGGGCTGATTTCTAGGTGGAGGGGAGGACTTGGAGCTTGGAGGGGAGCGATAGTCTGGGTTTGGCCCTCCTTGGTTTTCTAGGGGGACCGGTGATGGGGAGACTGGAGAGGGCCCCGGCATGCAACTGCAAAGCGCAGGTGAGGGAGAATAGGGGGGCAGAGTGGGGAGTTCCTGGGAGGATTTGGGCAGAACATTTAGGCAGAAAACAACATTGCATTTGAAATCCCACTGATATGGCACTTGGGCGTCACTCACATAGATTCCCAGCTTCCTACAATTAGTCAGAAAAGAAAAGAAATGCAGTGATCAATGCCAATATTTAGGTCAATGCTGTTCGTTTCTGGCTTCTCTGGCGTGAGCGAAGGAGTGCAATCGAGGCAGCTTCCTTCATCACCGTTGGTTTTCTCCCAGGGCCTGTGGGAGGGACCCCCCGGGCTCTCTCTGGCCTCAAAGTAGCTCAGCAGAGCGGCGCAAGCACAGCCCACTTCTTTACTCTTCCCATCAATAACGCCTCCCCGGCATTCATTGCAATAAAACCAATCACAATGGAATCATTTGATATGTATGTGACTCACAAATATAGTTCCCCAAGCCACTGTTCCAAATTAGTAGTAGTTAAGCACCCATTGATGGAAGCTTAAAATAAAGTGTTCCCCAATGGGCCCCCACTTTAGCCCAGCATTACCCCAGAAAGCAGAGAGATTTTCGTAGGAGTCGCCATAAACTGCATACATTTGGAACTTGGCCAGAAATATTTGGGGGACCTATTCATTCTCTTCCTTCCTGCAATGATATAATGATGTCTGTCACAAGGGTGCTTTTATGCCAACAATCCTGATGTCACACGCCGGCCTTATAGAAGCTTGAGGGATTTTTTTTTTTCTCCTCCTTTCTTTTCTTCTTTGAGTCTTTTCAGACTAGAATACTGAAGTCTGAATTAAATGCAATCGGATTCTTTCAGACCTTCTCTGTGACAATGCAAGCTTGAAAGGAACATATTTGAAAGCACAAACTGCTCTAGTTTTCTTGCAAAAAGATGTAGGTCCCCTGAGTAGGCCAATTATAAATTGTAGTGCAGGTGAACTTTCTCTCCCATTCACTGGAGCTGATTCTGTGTCACTAATGTTACTGCACAGATACCTTGCAATCAGAGAAAAGGCTTTTCATATCTCATTAACATCACAGAGAACAGAAATAAATTCTATAATAAATGAATGCTACGTAGGTTTCTACATTTTAACAAGCAAGGGCCAGGTCTCTTCTTTTCCAAATAGCTTTCTAATCCCCTTGCTCCTTTGTGCTGACCTCACTGTCACAAAGATTCCACTGGCTGAGGCTCTGGCACCCTTGGACTTGACTCTGCCACCATGCAATTCCAGCAGGGCACTCAGGGGCCAAAATCAGGCTCAGAGCTCCCACGTTCCTCACTAAATGGTGAACCTCAGCACGGAAATTGCTAAGCTGGGTCTCAACCAGGAAGCTACAGGCAGAACACAGGAGATCTTCAGAGGAAAACACTCAGATGTATGCACACCAGGGGGTCAAGTCAATTTTTATAACTTCCTTCAGGCTGGGTGTGGTGGCTCACACCTGTCGTCCCACCACTTTGGGAGGGCGAGCCGGGTGGATCACTTGAGGTCAGGAGTTCGAGACCAACCTGGCCAATATGGTGAAACTCCATCTCTACTAAAAATACAAAAATTAGCTGGGTGTGGTGGTGCACATGCTTGTAGTCCCAGCTCCTGGGGAGGCTGAGGCAAGAGAATCACTTAAAGCCGGGAGGCGGAGGTTGCCATGAGCTGAGATCATGCCACTGCACTCTAGCCTGGGTGTCACAGGGAGACTCTGTCTAAAAAAAACCAAACAACAACAACAACAAAAAAACACACACAAAAAGACAAAACACAAAATTAAACAACAACAACAATGAAAAATCCGAAACCAACTTCCTTCAAGAAACAGAATAAACACAAGCAAATCAAAACAACACCTATTAATTTAAAGAATAATCCACTTCCAAGACTCGAGATATTTTGCACCCACCCACAGTACCCCCATCTGTGAGCTGGAAATGAATGAATTGTCACAATTAAAAATGACAGAGAAGCCAGGCTAACTTTTAGACTGACCATGAAGAGAGTTGAATATGCCCTTCTTTTATGGTATGAATGCAATTGGCACCTATTTACTTTTTAGCAAATTCTTAGCCAGATTCATCACTCTCAGTTAGGTATGGCTAGTTGCTCAAATGAATAGAAGCAGTAGAGAGGCGCTGCAAATCAAACATGAGAATGGCTATGTCTTAAATTCAAATTTAGACCTTATATTACCAAAATATCCACAAGCAATAATAATTTAACTGGTTAGATAAGAAAGTAGCAAAAACAAAACAAAACAAAACAACCCCACCCAACCAACCAACCAACCAAACCAAAACCTTATAAATTACCTGAATTCCAAAAATATGATTATTTCTTAGTGCTTATTAGAATCCTAATTCATGTTGGAAGCCATGATGTTTAAGTAGAGCAGTGAAAGTTTAATACCTTAAAAAGATTTAAGCACTAAGCAATAGTCATATTTTTGGACTTCAGGTAACATATACATATATATGTGTATATATGTATGTATTTATATATATTTATACATATAAACATAAATATTTACTTTAATGAATTAATTCCAAGACATCATTTCTCAAAAATCACCATGGTAAATATCTAACTAAAAGCTCAACCGCAGCCGTCATATTAGGGTAATGGAATTGTCTTGTCATGGGTCTGTCCACAGCACCCGGTTGTTTCTTGCAGTAGAGGCTTGATTAATTAAATTAACTTAGAGTCATGCTCCCTTTACATTAAAATTAGCTGGTTGCACTTAGCGACATCTTCCCTGCCGCAAACAAGGCTGGCAGGTCTCCTGAGGCGCAGCCCTCCAGCTTCTTGCATGGCCTCAGCCAGACCGCTGCCTGCAGCCCACACGCCAACTTGGGCTTCTACAAAGAGGACACCTTCCAAATGCATATTTGCATGGTGTTGGCAAAAATACACTTTATGTAAAGTGCAGCATTCATAGGACAAGCTTTTATTTTATTCAATAAAATTGCATTTTATCTCACTGGGTTATAGAAAATGTGCTTTTTATGCTTATAAAGTGCCTCTCAAATATTGGCCCTTGGGCTGTCTGCAGCAGAACAGCCATGTATAGAAACTTAAAAAAGAATTAATAGGTAATTCTGATGATCAAACTGATTTGTTCTAGAATCTGCAAAGACAATATTCTGCCTTCTAGAGGCTTGTCTAACTAAACATATTTCTAAAAAATATTCAGCTTAATTTTTTGTTTATGCACAAGAGTCATTGGAGTTTATTTTAGCCAGAATCATGTTTTTGATGCAGGGAGAGGGTTGTCATCAGTCCATACAGTCAT
Organism: Rhinopithecus roxellana; assembly: GCF_007565055.1. Classification (NCBI taxonomy): domain Eukaryota; kingdom Metazoa; phylum Chordata; class Mammalia; order Primates; family Cercopithecidae; genus Rhinopithecus; species Rhinopithecus roxellana. The sequence continues at coordinate 38,085,045 of NC_044569.1, read as the reverse complement.
CTGGTTCCCAAAATACATTTTACGGTAGGTCATTCTCCAAGATTAGCGCATTTTAAAAATGTTCTTTTTAACATCTAAATTAAAAAAAAAAACTACAACAAAGTCTAAAGTCTTACAGAAAACCAGAATATGATAAACAAATAAAACACATATTTTATTAGTATAAATGTGCAATTCCTCAGCTATGTCCTAAATGTTTGGAAAAGTAGAAAGATCAAATCTATTGTCAATAATACTGAAGAGGGGGAATTTGCTACAATTAATTGGTAAGTTCAAATGCGTAATAATTATTAATTATGAGGGCTGGCGATGTGGTAAACATGCTGCATTAACAAACTTGAACCTAGGTTTCAACAACCTTGTATATATATGAAGAAACTCTAACATGAGCATAAACTGGCTGAGACCGTAACGTGACCAGGACCCAGCAGGAATGCAGGCATGAAAAGATCACATATATAACACACAGCGCATGCATGTTTAAAGAGATACAATTGGGTACAAAAAAAGAAGTAACAAGAGGTTATTTAAATGTACTAGGTTTGAAAAAAGTCAAATAGAACTTATTTAACTGCGATTAACCAAAGCTACAGAGAGAAGATGAGTCAGAAGATGAAGTCAAATGCAACAGAAAGGGAGAAAAGAAAAGATGGACAATACAAAAGACAAATCAAGAACATGGATTATGGAATGGGAGCATCTAATATAATCCTGGTCAGAGTTCAGGAAGATGTAACAGAGAAAATGAAGGAGAGGCAGGAGACAGGGTAAAAATTTATCTGGATTAATGAGACCCCAGCCATCCAATTCAAGAGGTACAGTGAATCTCAAGCAGGACTCTTGAGCAGATTCATGCACTTAACCATCTCCTGACTGTATCCTCATCCAACTGCAGGTCTCAGTGATGAAGAGAGGCTTTAAAAAGCAGCCTGTAGAAAAGAAAGTCAGCCGATTGAGAAATAACTATTAGACTTGCAACTCATTGCTGCCCTGCGGCCATGGAAGACAAAGGCAGTGCAAGGCTTCCTTCAAAGTTCCAAGGGAAGAGAACCATCCCACAATTCTGTCTTTCAAGAAAACATCATGAAACAATTATGTTTTCAGAAGAATGAAAACCGAAATCTTTTACTACCATCAGATATTCACAAAAATAACTCTTAGTAAATGAAGCCCAGGAAAAAAGAAAATAATGCCAGGAGAATGGTCTGAGGTAGAGAAGAGATTGTAGGTAAAGAAAATGGTAAACGTGCAGGGGTGTCCATGTGGACACTGGCCAGGGTGACATCCTCATGACACCTAACTTATGGGTTAAAAATTAAGACAGAAAATGAGAAATACAGTACAAGAGAAGCATCAGCTGGAGGTGACTGAGGGGAAGGACAGCATACTGGGGTGACAGTTACTCAGATGTGATGACCCGCCCACTGGCTGGCCCTCTCTCTCCCTGCTGTGGGGTCTGCAGGACTGTGGAAGGAGACACGTGGCACCCAGGTTACCCCTGTATGCCTAGCAGCTGTCTGGCCAGGTACGTCTTGCTCTGAGATGAGGTGGAAATTGGGAGTCTCACTGACCTCCAGTGGGTAAAGGCCATTTCTTACACCTACATCACAAGTCATCTGTGAAAGTTGTCATTAAGCCTGAAGCAGCACCAATGGACGTGGCCAAATATGAGACAAGGCCTGGCTAAGGCCTGAAAGATCGACTGGTACAGACACAGTGAGCCACTTTTAAGTTCTGAGAGCTTATGGCTCCCAAAGAAAGGGAAAGGTGCCAGCTCTCTGGTCCTTGTCCACACACCAGAAGGGGCAACAGTGAAACAAACGGGGCCAGATGAACACAGGGTGACCTGGGGTCCACACTGTGGCAGAGGAGCAAGTCCAGCTGACTGTGGCGGGATTTCCATGTAGCAGCTCTGAGCAGCTGTGGCAGAAAGCCCCATGCCTCATCAGAACACAGGAAGTGATGAGAATCTGTCTCCTGACAGCTTCCCAGGCTGATGGGAGTTGAGTGGGAGATGGCCCCAGCTTTTCACACCATAGAGGGCCACAGGTACACTTCCCTTGCTCAGATCAGCCTGCATCAAGGAGGCCAGTGCAAGTGCACACAAGGTTGCCAGCATGAGGCCATCCCTGTAGAAATGATAAAGGGAGGTGTAGATGGTGAAGGAGAGTCTTTGTTCTTATTCACCCCCATGCAGATCCCAGAACACAATTGTCACATAGTAGCTGCCCTGCCTGGACACAGAAAACCCAACTGGGGGCTATGGAGGAGTCTTGGTGGATGATGATGGGATATACCTCCTGGGTGGCCTGGGAGAGGACAGGTGCATGGTGGAGTGAGGAAAAGGAGAGTGTTGGATTTCTCGGAACACAGATGTTTGGAAGACGAGTAATAATTGTGGTGGATGTTTGGATTCAGTTAAGCTGAATATTTAACTTTTGAGATATACATCTCTATCTCCTGATCACACACATATGATATTGATAACACACAGACACTATCAGAGATCTTCAGTGGAGAGGTCCAGAGAGAAAGAGGAGTCAGCTCAGCAGTAAGCTTGGGGGACACCTCATGGATTTGGGTGTAGGAGGTGGAATATAGAAAGCAACAAAGGAGGCTGATGGGAAAGGGAGAAGTCAGAGGGACATGAGGAGGTTTCAAAACTGTTCATGCCAGGAGACGAAAGGGTGTGAGTAAAGGGAGAGTCATGACTGTGCTGCCAACAGGTCAGCTAGGAGCAGGGGTGCAGGGGGTCTGTGGGTCTAGCAGCATGCCTTGCTCATCTTAGCCAAAGCCGTTTCAAAGTGATTGGATGAAAAGAAGATAATATATCTTTTTTTGTGGGGTTACAGGAATGCAAGGTTGGTTTAATACTTAAGGATCAATCAATGCAGTCACCATATCAACAGACTAAAAAAGAAAATACATGATGATGTCAATATGGCTAAAAAGTATCTGGTAAAAGGCAACACCTATGAAAACACAAAGTTTTCACACTTTAGGATTAGGTTGTAACATTTTTAACCAAATAAGAGCATCCTACAGCTAATGTCATGTGTAATCATACTTTCTCCCTACGCATGAGACAAAAGCTAGGATGTCCATTCTCACCACTTCTAGTAAACATCCCACTTGATGTTTTAGCCGGAAAACAAAGCAAGGAAGAAAAATGGAAGGCATTATATTGAAAAGTGGTAGTAAAACTGTCTTTATGTGAAGAAGATAGGAGATTTTCTGTAGAAAGTTCTAAGGAATGCACTTGTAACAGCTAATACATATGAGTTTTGCAAGGTTATGGGATATGAGGTCAACACACTCAAAAGTGAGGTGCATTTCTTTAAGTCAGCAATAAACAGTTATAAATTCATCTTTAAAATGCCATTTACATAGCATCAAGATATTTAAGTAGTACAAGATATTTAAGGGGAAATTTAAATATCTTTTACATTTGTACTGCATATGTACAGTACAATACTGCATATAAAACTTTTGTACTGAAAACCATAAAATATTTCTGATAGAGTGCAAAAAAACCTAAATAAATGGAGAAAGTGTCATCAACATGATTCGATTATTCAATGTTATTAAGATGTCAGTTTTCCCCAAATCAATGTATACATTTAATGCAATCTCAATCTAAATCCTAAGGTTTATTTGTGGGTTTTTTTGAGTAAAAAAGCTGATTTTTAAATTTGTATAAAAACACAGATGGGCCAGGGTAATCAAACCCATTTTTAAAAATAAGGACAAAGTCAGAGGACTTATACCACCTTATGATAAGATTTGAGCCTTATTATAAAGCTACCATAATCAAGACAGTATGATGCAGGCATAAAGACAGAAATATAGGTGAGTAGAACAGAATATTCCAGAATAGACTGTTATGTAAAGGCCCAACTGAACTTTGCCAAATGCACAAAGTCAATACAATAAATAAGGATAATCTTCTCAATAAGCAGTGATGAAACAATTGGATATCTTTATACAAATGTATATTTTTCTACACAGACACATTTAATCCTTACCTCATCTCATAAAAACTTAAACTCAAAATACATCATACATGAACCTAGTATTAAAGCTAAGACCATACACTTTTAGGAAAAAAATGGAATTTTTTTTTTTTTAAGATGGAGTCGCTCTGTCGCCCAGGCTGGAGTGCAGTGGTGTGATCTCAGCTCACTGAAACCTGTGCCTCCTGGCTTCAAGTGATTCTCCTGCCTCAGCCTCCTGAATAGGTGGGATTACAAGTGCCTGCCACTATGCCTGGCTAATTTTTGTATTTTCAGTAGAGATGGAGTTTCACCATATTGGCCAGGGTAGTCTTGAACTCCTGGCCTCAGGTGATCTGCCCGCCTTGGCCTCCAGAAGTGCTGGGATTACAGGTGTGAGCCACTATGCCTGGCCTGAAGATCTTAAAGTTTGATTAGACAAAATTTCCTAAGAAGACACAGAATTCAGAAAATATTTAAAAAATAATTAATTAGATTTTATGAAAATTAAAAACTTTTCAAAGAAAAAACAAGGACGTGTAAAGCAATTCAAAATCTAGAAGAAAGTATCTGTCAACATGTATTAACAAAGTACTCTTAGCTAGAATTGTGAAAAGAACTCTTAAAACTCAATAATAAGAAAACAAGATACCCAGTAAAACACAGGTAAAAGATTTAAGAGATTTGACACTCAACACAATACAGAAATGCAGATGAGCATAGGAGGAGGTGCTCAGCACTGTTAAACAGTAGGCAAATGCAAATTAAGACACAGGGATGCCATCACACAGCCGCTTGCCTGACTCGAACGGTCAGAAGCGTGGGCACACCAAGTGCTGTCCAGGATGCACAGTGACCGGGGCTCTCAGGCTTTGATGACAGTGATGCCAAAAAAAGTGCCATTTTAGAAAGCAGTGTGGCAGTTTATTGTTAATTTAAATATATATTTACCACCTGACCCAGAAAAGTTATCCTTAGTTATTTACTCGAGAAATAAAAACATTTGGCTCAAACTGGTAAAACCCAAATACTCGTTTGCTAGATAATGAATAAACAAATTGTGATCTACGCATACAATGAAATAAATTTGGCTACAAAAAGAGAACAAAACCCTCTGATATAAACAACACTATGGATGAACTGCAAAAGTCATTATGGTAATTTTCTTTTTTTCTTTTATTAGACAGAGTCTCCCTCTGTTGCCCAGGCTAGAGTGCAGTGGCCCGATCTCAGCTAACTACAATTTCTGCCTCCTGGGTTCAAGCGCTTCTGCCTCAGCCTCCCATGTAGCTGGGATTATAAGCATGCACTACCATGCCCAACTAATTTTTGTATTTTTAGTAGAGATGGGGTTTTACCATGTTGGCCAGGCTGGTCTCGAACTGCTGACCTCAAGTGATCTGCCCACCTCAGTCTCCCAAAGTGCATTACGCTAAATTTAAGAAGCCAGCAAGACTGTACAAGATACGAAATGCTATTGAAGATGGGGCCACAGTGACAGAGAGTGGATAGCAGCAGCCTGGGCCCCAGGACTGAATGCAAATGTCAGCAGGGGCCTTTGGTTGTTGGAACGATTCTGCATCTTGGCTGAGTGAGGCCTGCACAGCTGTTCACATCTGCCAGAACTTGTCAGATTTTACTCTTAAATCGGTGGACTTGATTGCATGAAAATTAGACGCCATAAAGCTGACAGAAAAGAAGGGTCCCTGGAATCCAGAAAAGGGAGGGAAGGCAAGGTGAGAAATAGAGCATGTCCCTGAGAGGAGCAGCAGAGGGGTCCTGAGACTGCCCTGACCTTGCCCGTGTCTATACCAGGAACCCCTAGAGACACGGACCTGCCACTTAGTGTGTGAAACGCCTCACGGCACAATGCGTGGCTGTTAGGGTGCACAATTGGGGACTCCACTATCAGGGTCCTGCCATCACCAGTGCAGGGAGAGGAGAGGTTGCCTCAGGGGCTCACCCACCTCTGCTGTGCTCATTCATGAGAATCATCCTCACCATCCATGACCTTTCAAGGAGAACTGGACAGGGGGTGGTGCAAGGTGGGTGGGGAGGGAGGAGCCATGGGTGCTTCGAGGCTGCCCTGAGGTACCAGGCAGGATCTCCGTGGAAGAAAGTGACCGTGGGTGCAAGGGACCCAGGGACCAGAGTGAGGACGCCCCTGAGTGGGCTGCGGTGGAGCCTCCACATGAGGCTTGTTGAAAAGTGTGTGATCTGGACTTTGAGACCCAGGATAGTCTCAGGCCAATGTGCTGTCTCGTCCTGGCCCTCACAGCCCTTTGCCGAGGCTTTCTGTCAGCAGGCTGGGGCTGGGGAGAGAGGGTGACACCTGCCCCACGGTGGGCAGAGGCTCCCGGAGAGGCGGGGAATGTGCTCAGAACTGGTGCCTGCTGCATCCTGCTAGGTTCTCCCTGTGGGCCTTTCACCAGGTACCCCCGGCCTCAGTGACAGCTGTGCTCTGGGATGCTGGGAATGGGGTCTGGGGTGTTCTGGTACAGAGCGGCTAAGGAGGGCAGTGACCACCATCTGAGGCCCAAGTGGTGGCTACAACTGGAATCTCCTGCCATCAGGGGACAGCTGAGCCCAGGGCCTCTGGCATCAGAGGACGCAGTGGGATTCTGTGACTGTGACTTGGAGGCTTCAGAAGAGCTGCAGCTCAGCACTTGTGGGGCCCCCGGGCTCCGCAAGACATTGCCCGCCATCATGGGGACCTGGGCTCACCTCTCATCATAACCGTGGCAGTACAGGAAGGGACTCAGTCCATCCGAATGAGAGCAGTAAAACACAACCTTGTTTTTCTGTTCTAAAATGGTGAGAATTGAGACACTGGATATTAGAAAACTGATGCTCCAGGGGAAGTGTTGAGCGGACAGAAGGTTGGAGTGAGGCTGGAATTATCTAACCATCATCCTGAGGAAGAGGAGTTGGGTGAGGGCTGAACCTGACTCCACAGAGAGGCTGAATCCTGAATGCATTCTGTCAGCAAGGAAATTGCCTTTGAAAATTAAGGGTTTGAGATGAAAGGGTCTTCATCGCCCAAAGCTAGATACCAATGTCAAGACTGACAGAGACACCAATTAAGAGGCCATGGAGCATTCAAGGTAGGAGGCTCTAGAAAGACAGTTGTGGATGTGCACCGTATTTCGTGAGTGCTCAGGGAGCACCCGGCACACCACACTGCAGACTCGACATTCAAGCTTCGAGGAAAGATGAACTATATCCCAGAGATCTGAGTTACCTAGTTCATCTTTATGCACACCAGTGCGGCAACACTCAGAAAACCAGCAAACTGGCAATCACCATGGTAAAAATCCCAGTTATACAAAGAGAAAACAGAAAGCTGTGTTTCGTACTGACACAGCGTCACGCATAAAAGCACTGCACGTTGGCGCAGCCGGCCTGGATCAATCACGCAAGGTGTGGACGATGATGGCGAACAAGCTTGGGGGTCTCAAAGCAAACACCTCTCTTGCTCCAGCAGAGACATGTAAATAAAGAGCCCAGTGTGCAGGCTCACCTTCTTCTGTGGCCGCCTGACAGTGTTTCCAAAAAGTCCTATTTATAAATCATGTGTGATGATAAAAATAGGGCATTCAGATTCAGCTGGGAAGACTATTTGTGGACATGAGATTGAGAGTATTCCATTAGGGCGATTCACTCTTAAATTATTATTTTCTGTAAGCTTTAGTGTTCTAAAAAGATTTTATTTTAATGTAAAGTGCCTGATTCTGCAGTCTTCAGTAAGGCAATAACTTTTCATTAACTTCATTTTTCATTTTTATCTTTCTTTGAGTGTTGCAGAACATAGCATATGATTTTGAATGTCATGTAATAACAACTCTCTAAAATTATCTGCCCTTATTTCCATTTGACACTAATATTTGATATGTTAACTTAAGCAGATCTTCAAATGTAGGTCTGCCTCATTTTGCCTTGGGTGATAATAAGAGCTGTCAGTTTTACGTTTCCTTATTGAATTCATGTGGCTGATGACAACTGATTTCTTTTTAAAAAAAAATAGATGTGTGTGTGTGTGCGCGCGTGCGTGCACATGTGTGCATGAATGTGTGTGTTAGGGAACCGGGGACTGGATGTGAGGAGAGAGAGAGAGACAGAGAAAATGAATTTCAACTGGCACCAAAAAAGAAAGTCATATTTTATATTTTTGATTTATCTAAACGATCTTGATTTTGCAGAAGCAATCAAAAATGACTTCCAACTTACAACAACACACAGATTTACTTTCATTTACAAAATTAAAGTGAATCCATAATAACAGATTTATGCGCTTTACAATGTATGTGCTGTTTAATTCACTCCCAAACCTGCCTTACTCCACACCCGTGCCCCCGTGTCCTGGGGGTGGCCTGTGAGCTCCCACACTCCGTCCCACACCTGGTGTCCTGCACACTGAGGCTGCTTGGCTGCTCCCTGAGTTCCAGAGAGTATTGGGTGACCTCAGGCATCCCTAACCTCTATGAGCCTCAGATGCTTCATGTTTAGAAGAGAAAGCAGCAACCCTTCTCCATGCCTGGTCTAACAGGCAATTCGCAGACATGGATCCCTCCCCGCTCTCACACCCATCACAGGAAAAGTTTCCTTGAGGTCCCCAGGTGGGTGAAGCTGGGCCCCGGCCTCCAGGCCTCACCAGCCCTCCTGCCCCGTGACTTTCCTCCTGTGCCCTTGCAAAATGATGGGGGAGCAGGACAGTACGCCAGCGCTGTTCATAGTGGCCTCTGTGGACATCAGAGTCAGGCCCAGCGGAGAGAGTCTGTTTAAGGCTTAGGTCTGCAATGCCTGTGGACACTCGCACCTGTAGTTGGTTTCAGCTTCACATGGACACAGACAGAGGTGGAGAGATGGACCTGGGGAAGGGTTGACGGATAGACTCTCACATCCTTTTTCTCCCTCTGTACATGTGATATATATACAGTGCCTGTATTTCAGCGCAGGTTTTTTTCTCTGTATGGATTTTGAGGTTTTTGTTTTAGTGTGGAGAAATGCACTGGGCATGATAAACCCCTTTCACAAACAGAGAGAAATAAATACTTCCCACAAAGCAGATCATGAAGCATATTTTTCCCAGGGAGCCCCATTATTTTAAAAACAGTTCCTTTTTTTCATTTTTACTTTAAGGGCCTGGGCGGGCGAGCTGCTGCTCTCTGACAGCCGTCCCCAGCCATCACTCACGCTTGGGAGCGAGGGAGCCATCGCTGAGCAGCAAATCATCGTCAAGTCAATCGGCCTCGACAGGCCTCCAAAAGGGAGAGGGATGCTCCCTTGGCTTCAATGAAAAATATTCTCCAAGTGAGCTCCCTTGCCCCAGGCTGCGTCTTCTTCGTCTCCTTGTTTATTTTTCCTGGTTTTAGTGGGAACGCTACCAACACGCATATTCTTCAGGGTCCTCCCTTGGTGCTGGATTTCACCGAGAGCAGCATGGAGGGGAGGTCGAGGACCCCCAGTCAACAGTTGAGCCTGTGGAAGTATAAACATTGCCACATCCTCTCCTATCTCATGATCCTACCAGAACATGATTGATCACACTTCAGATTTGTTTTGCATGAAGCAATGGCAGCTTCTTACAACTTCTCTTCTTTCATTTCTATCCAGGAATTCTCATTTCTCAGTATGCAGCTGGGATATAATAGGTGTTCACTGATTGTCAACTTATGAATTAATTTTCCTTGTTGGGCACCTTTGTGAGTCTCGAGATTCCTAACGTCCCCCAACACCCAAATATATTCATCACGCCTAGTTTGGGAAGCGTCTTTCAATCTGGCAGCACCATCAAGTGAGTGCTGCCGTCTTTGCCTGGTAGTTTGGGTATTAACACAAGTGGCTTTCCTAAGGCTCTGTCGGTTTGGACATGGGTTGCTGGCTCCGTGGTAGCTATCCCATGTTATCTCAGTAGCCACAGGCACTGATGTGGACACTGCAACTGAAGTGTGTCTTTGCCACTGCAATTTCTAGTATGGTGGTCACTGATCTCAAAGTCACAGTGGTCATCCCAATAATGACACTACCTGAGAATGCACCAGTCAGTTCATGTCTGTGAGATTTATTTCCCTTTGAAATCTTCAGGATTCACGTTTCCAGTGAGACTAACAATATTTATCCTGCAGGGTCTGTGAGTGTCAACAGTGGGAAGAGGGGGAAAGGAAGGAGGCCCCAGGTGGCTCCTACGAGACCCACTCTGTCCCCGGAGGTTTGGGCCTGAGGCTCGGAGAGGCCGTCTACACCCTCGCGGGCACAGTGAAGGCCACGGTCCATGTCTGAATCAGCACCACGCTTTCCTGTTGCTATTCAGGGAGGGCCTTGGCACACAAGAGCTTTACAATAAGTGTTACTTTCCATCTTTAATTTAATTTCATATTGTCTACTTTGAAAAGTACTAACAGCCAGCATGCATTTTGGACGTTGCATTGCTTCTATGCCCTGATTTAGTAATAATAGCAGGTGGCTCCCCTTCCTTGAATTCCTTGTGAATGAAAGTGTGGTCAGCTGTGCAGAACAAGGTGGAGTAGGAACCAGGATTGAGCGTGCGGCTGGGAGGAAGCACAAACCACACGGCCCAGGGCCTCCTGATCCCCTCGCCGGATGCTGTTTCCCCCGCAGGCGTATGAGGCGCTATTTTTATTCCTCTCAGCACGATTCATTTACAAATATTGTATTGGGTTATGTGCCAAGTTTAAACAATTCATGAAATGCGGGGTCTCAGGAGACCCCTGAGACAGAAGCCTTCCTAAGGAAATGACGGCGTGAAGCTGAGCAGGGCAGCGGCTGTTTCTGGGTGGGGCTTCTCTCTGGTGGGGGTGAATGAGCCCTGAGAGCCCGGGGTGCTCCCTGCCTTCTGCTTTTCACTCCACAGCTGCGTTCATCCGCAGCAGCCTGGACAGACGGGAAGCCACGTGCGGGCCACGTGCAGCGCCACTGACTCCCCTTTCCTGAACCTTCCACCTCTGGAGCCCAGGGGGACTTTTGTGTGTCAGCTCCTCGCAGGACAGGAATGTTTGCTTGGGTCTGTGTGGCTCCTGAGACGCGCCCTCTGTGTTGGGCAGGATGGAGGCGAAGCACGGAGGTCTTCTCTGACGAATCTCGTCAGTGCCGTGAGGAAGGCCCAGAGGTCAGGTCATGAGCGGGGCCCCAGGTAGGGTTCCCTGTTCTGTGGAGCCACAGAGAAATGCCACCTCGGTTTAAAATGAGGCCAACCTGTGTTGCCTCGAAGAACAGACCTCATTGGTTCTCATGACCAAATCCGTCTGTAAATATTTATGACACAGTGTGGGCTGTATGAACACAAACCTAATTTTAGAAGATATTTGAAGCAGTGTTTATCATTATTTTTTTCACGTGGGACTTTTTTGTATTCCTAAAGCAAGCCATACTTTCGGGCCAGAAGAGCATTGCAATGACACAGGACAAAAGCAGTATTTTGGCAAAGATTGATGATTGCGCACAACTGAATTTCCACGAAAAGAATAAATTGTGTAATGAAAACACTGCTAAAAATTAAAGGGATGTGGGGAACTTTTCCATTTTTCAAAAGCAGTCATATTTTAAGAAATATTTTATGAAGTAAAATCACATTTTAAGTCCCAAGGAATGTGCCTTTTGAAATTTAAAATCACGTTAAAAATGTTAAATGAAAATGCTGACAGCCACATTTACACCAAGCACAGGGAAAAGGCCAGCACCTCCCAACCAGCTGTGTGGACACTTCTTTGTCAAAAATGTGCCAGAGTCAGAAAATAATTTTATAATTATTTAGGAATCTGTTTTTAATTTTCCTTCCATGTCAAAAGTGTATTTTATAATAATTATGCCATTTTGACTTTAAAAGTACATTGCACTTTTTGCTGAAATGCCAGGTCAGGGAGCTTAGTCCCATTCGGTATTGTAACTGGTGGCTACAAGTTTATATTCACTTTGGAAAGAAGTTATAATTGTCTTCTAGTATTTGGATTTCAGTTTTCAGAGATAACTGATTGTGAACAAAGTATATACTTTGTCCTCTTTATCAAACTGCCGGCATTCTGCAGGGCTGAACACAATTGGCTTGGTTGTGTCTTGACTGTCAAATGATGGAAGTGGTTTTTTCTGCCCCTAGAATCAAGCAGGCCCTGTCCTGGCCTGCCCAGGCCCCAGGGGTGAATGGGTTTTCTTTGGCAGGGATTTGGCCAGAAGTGGTTCCTCCTGGCTGAAGATAGTCAGTTCCCTGTCAGGTAAACAGTGGCTGCTAGGGTGAGCACAATCATCAATTTTAAAAAACCAGAATGCCAGCAAATATGAAAGATCAGTAACTGTCTGAAAGTGGCCAAGTGTAGGGGCCTGTGTGTAACGTGGTGACCAAAGGGTGCTTCGGGACATTCTGTAGATCCTCATTTGTCCCATGACATTTGTTTAGAGATATAAAGGTTATTTTTTCAAGTACATTCTCTTTCCAATTCAAACATACCATCACTAATTCATGTGTCTTGGATTTGATTTTTAAAGGGAATCTTAATATCTGAATATAGATGTCTAAGCCATACTTCAAATATAAAAAATCTTGCATTGTCAATAAGACCACTGGAGTCAAGGTCCAGAGAGAAGCCAACAGAATCAGAGACCATAACACACTTCATGCTGCGTTCCGTCTCAGTACTAATAACGCTCCTTCAGAAACCACACTTCCATAGACTTTGTCTACAAACAGCACATGCTAAATAATTGTCCTTTTGTATTAAAAAGAGCATACAAATATGTAGTGTCATATTATACAAGTGCATGTGTATATTGTGTGTGTCTGTGTGTGTGTATATATACTATATATTTACATATATTTCCATCTTCTGATCAACTTAAAATAACTTGTGCTATAGAACTGAGCTGATAAAAATCTGACGAAAACATTTCCTCTACAGCTTCTTTCTCTTCTGGTCATTCCCTCTCCTCTGGTTACCTTCCCTTCCTGAGCTTCTCACTCCAAAATCCACTAGATGGAGCCAAGCTGGGGGGGGGGTGGGGCCTGGGGGCCATGGTGGCTGGGCAGAGGCTTAGCGCCCAAGAAGGATGGGGGTCATGCCAGGTGGTCATAGCAGAGCTCCTGTGTGGGGTGTGGATACCTCAGCAGGTTGAGGGACATTCAGAGGGGAGCAGCACCCCACACTGAGGCCTGCAGACCCCACCTTTGCTGAGTGTCCCCGTCAGAACACAGCATCCCTTCCTGATATCTTGGTGAGAAAACTGCCTAATCTGTATGAATGCAGGTCTGAGGATACGGTGAACAAACACAGGCAAATGGCCTTCTGCCCTCTCTTCCTCAGGAATCCCTGTGTTAACCTGGCTAGTCTGGGTTGAAAGAAAAGATAAACGAAAAGCTAATCACACACAAAAAAATGATAGTCCCTTCCTCTATGCTAACAACACTGAGTGTTTAGGCGGCTATTTCCACCCATTAACCAGGTACTTACATTTAAAGACTTATTGCTGCGATAGCTAACAAGCATGTTATATTGGCAGAAGTTCATAATTTAAGTGCTCTCCATTACCCCACCTCCTTTAATCCCACGAATTTCTAGGATAAACTGGGTCATTCCACAATTTAAACAATTACCTAAATCACATTTGCTTAGCAATCAAAGTTTATTTTTTACTCATGCAAAGTCCACTGCAGATCAAGATGATTTTCCAGGTCAGTTCCCCTCCGTGAGGGGCTCAGGATCCAGGCTCCTTTGGTCAGGAGCCCTCATCTCAGCCTGTGCTGTCCTTTCTCAAAGGGCCAGTGCCGTGCAGGACCTGGGCTGACTTGTAAATGTGTCTTCCTGCAAACGTCATACATCATTTCTGCCCACATTTCAGTGGCCAAGTCAAGTTCCAGGACCATCCTCATTCTCAGGGCAGGGGAGTCAAATGTTCTTAACGTATCCAGAAAGAGAAAGGGCCCAGAAAAACTGAGGGTGCCAGCGTTCTCCATATACCCTGCTCTGTGTGTGAGAGAAGAACTGGAATAATTCTCTGACAGGTGAAGAAAATCATGTTTATTTATGCAAACAAAAAAAAATAAACTGTGCATTATCAAAAAACTAGAGAACTGCAGATCCAGGATGCAAAAATAGTTTGGTTTTATTTTACTCCATGGTCAACCTTCCTTTCACAAATGATGGCGTCTCCCAGCAGGCTCCTGCTGCTATTTTGAATGTCATCAGAACAAAAGGCAACATACTGGGGCCACCACAGAGATCGGGTGGGGTCTGGTAGGAAGAGGACAGAATGCCAGGCAGTGATAGATGATTGACATGTGGATACAGCAAGGGTGCACTGCTTTCTCAAGAAAAGTTTTATGATTAAAGGAAAGAGAGGGGCTTTCAGGGTTCTTCAGAGAAACAGCAGGCAGACACATGCAGATGGAGAGGAAGTCTGCGTAAGTGGGTCAGCAGGACCCACTGCAATGTCCTCTCCCGCTCCATTCCTTCTTCCCCTTCACAGAGTTTTAGTCTGGGCCACAGAGTCCGGAGAGTGACAAAATGCCCTCCAGCCTCTCACCTTGGTTTTCTTTCTGGTAGATCTGAGCCACCTTCAGATCTGTCCCTGCACGTCTCCACCCAGCTTTAATGGCACCCAGTTGGGAATGACTCCCACACGCACACAGCCAGCCACTGCTTTCTGAGCTGAAGTTCACCTGAAAGCTTCACAGGCATCTCGGGTTGAGTCCGCTTAAACCAGAACTCGTGACTTTTGATCCTAGAGCCACACACGTCCCTCTTCTTACCCTGATACTGTCCACAGTGGCCAGCAACATCCTCATCCCTGAGGCCGCTTAGTGCAGGACTTCTTCTCATTCCTGGTCCCAGGTTCCATCCCTCGCAGGCCCAGCTGGTTCCACTTCAAACCCCGGGTTCAAGCACAGCTGCCCTTCCTGTGCCCCTCTCTCCACTTGCCCCAGACTGGCTCAGCCGCCCCTGCTCGCAGCTGCCTCTGCCTTTTTTTGGTCCCTGTGATCCGCGTTCCCCACCGTGTCACATTCCACCACAATGTTTTTATTTTTAAACAAATCAGATGATGAAGGTCGCCCACTGGAATTGTTCCATCAGCTTCCTCTGAACCTGGAGTAACACCTGGGCCCTCTCTGGTGTCTGAGGCTCTGCAGGAACTGGGTTCCTGCCTTGCTTCTCCTCACTGACCCCCAGCCACCTTCTAGATTTTGTCGTTGGGACATAATGATCTACTCAGCAAGTGTGGCCCTCCACCGCATGCCCAGGTCTGTTTCATGTGTTGGGGATGCAGCAAAGAATGCTGGGCCTGGTGGGACTTGATCCCAGTGGTTACCAGCAAGGGGCTGCTTTCCCTTACCAGACGTACTTGGAAAGAAAAGCCATGTGCCTACACTTGCCATTGTGGTTTGATAGTATCTAGGAGACACAGACGGCATGTCACATCTGCATTGTCCAGAACCATCTCTTCCTGTGATTTCATACAGTGACATGCCTCATGCCCTGCCTGCTCTCCTCGCAAATGGGGCACGGAGGGTCAGGTGGGTGTGAGCAGGGGAGCAGGGATGGCACCTGGGATGTGCGAACCCCCCGTCATGCCCTGCTAATATCATAGGCACCGAGTGTGACTCAGGTCAAGCCTCTTTAGTCTCTGCTGGTCTCCATTCCCTTCACAGCACAGGAACAATGTCGTCTCTGCTGTTGGGATGCGTGTGTGCACCCATGAGAGAAGTGAGCAAGATACACCTAATAAGTGGTCAGTGTTATTCCTACTGCCCCCAAAATTATTAAGCTCACCGCATGACATCTTTCTTATCCCTGAAATGTGCATCAGAGAAGGGAACACACAGAAATTGTTGCCAGTGGAATCCAGTTAGACGTCTTCTAGGAGCCGAGATGCAGACGTTTTTACACCTTTCTGCTTTTTGTGAATCAGTCACCTGGCATTATGTGCTTTTATCTAGGGTCACAGGAGCACCAGGGCCGCCTTGATTTGGGACTCCGTGGGCTGCACATGCAGGCATTCTTTACTTTTCTTAGAAATAAAGAGTTTTTGGCCCAGCAGCCTGGCCATGACAACTGGCCACTAAATTCGCATGACAGTCATGAAACGCTCCCATAATCAGTGACACGGGATGATTTTCCGCCCCTGACAAGCCCCTGTATTGAGTATGATAACAGTTAACTTTGTCTTCATCTGCTGCTGGAGTATAATATCAATCCATTTGATGATCCAGCCAGCCAAGCCCAGCACTTCTGTATCAATCTTCATAGAGTGCTGCCTGTTGTCTAACAAAAAGCCTGAAATGAGATCATTCAATCACTTTCTGCTGGCCGGCTGTTCTCCTGGAGGAGTTTGAGCTCCCTGTCACTCTCCCACCTTTGCAAAGTGAAAGCAGCAACACTAATTGCAGTGGAAATACTGAAATGCACCAGAATTGAACTAACCGTGCAAACCACGAGTAGAAATAAAGCAGGGGCAGATTCCACGGCGTCCACAGGAGAAAAATAGAAACTCACCGTGGTGTAGTGCAGAGGGCAAGGGCACTTTCCAGCCTCCAACTTTCTCCAAATGTGCTCTGCTGGTGAACCGATTGCAGCCTCCTGAGGGGATGGTCACTGCCACACACCATTCTTCAGAGATGGTTGAATAGGGCATCTGTTGAATGAGCAATTACCCCCTAAATATCTTCTTGAGTTTCCCGAAATTTAAAACAAAATAAAAAGGTATTCTTTTGGTGTTGTTTTATTTTTGTTGTTGTAGTTATTTTTTGAGACAGTGTCTCACTCTGTCATCCAGGCAGGAGTGCAGTGGTGTGATCAAGCTCACTGCAGCCTCAATCTCCTGGGCTGAAGCCATCCTCTGACCTCAGCCTCCTAAGTAGCTGGGATTACAGGCACCCACAACCATGCCCGGTTAATTTTTGTATCTTTATAGAGAGGAGGTTTTGCCATGTTGCCCAGGCTTGCCTTGAACTCCTAAGCTCAAGCAGTCCTCCCACCTTGGCCTCCCAAAGTGCTGAGATTATAGGCGTGAGCCACCATGCCTGGCCATAAACATGTTTTAGACATTTAAAAGCAAAACCAGAAAAAAACGCATCAAATCTAAAATATATCATAATAATGTCAGAGGGGAAGATTGCATAAATACATATTCTATATTACCCACATGTTAAAATAATCATAACAGTGGGAAAGAAAAGAAAAAATGAACAGCTCAGCAGCTAACCTTCCTTTCTGCTGTTCCTACTCTGTTATGAGAAGTCACAAATCCCATGAGAATGAGTTTCTTTGTGTAATCAAAGGAAATGAAAAATTAAAGGATACCTGATAAATCTAGAAACTTTTTCTCCATTGAGACCGGAGGAAACAGTAAATGCTCATTAAAGTGGTAATACATTTCAGGGCATGGTCTTTTCATAAAAGTATCTGAGGTACGCACAGGTGTGTGTTTCCATATGAAAATCTTTTGGGCTTTCAGAGTTAGTTGAAAAATGTAAATGTCTTATCCATGAGATAGGATACATTTTCTAACGTAAACTCACACCCAGTCAAGCAGGCTCCGGAACTGACCTCCGGCACGTTGACTGAGGTGCCCGAATGCCCACTGCCCACACCTGTGAAATCATGTAGCTATTTGATGGGTCTGTAATGTGGCCATCTTTGGGGGAGGGCATATTATTACAATTATTCTTTTGTATTACTCTGGAAATTGCTCTGGATAATGTGAGATATCAAGAGAGGCTGTCATGATCAGGTGGTGTGGTGTTCTGTCCCAGCGGGCCAGGTGCCAAGAAACATGTTAATTATTTCCCTTAATACCAAACCTTTATGTTTTAAATACAGTCTCTCAGAAACCCAGGAAGCAGATGTGCAGCCATATAATACAATGATGAGCCCAACCTGATATGAGTTAGGTGTGCCAGAGGGAATTGCAGGGTGTCGGCTCTGCATAACCGGCCTCTTTGCACATCTGTAGTTCAGGATCCGATCCCTGTTTGGCTTTTTGTGCATTTGTTTTTCTCCTCCTCTAGGCAGCACAGGAAAAAGCAGTGTTCCTAATTATTTCCTCATGATGTAATTTGTCTATAGTTTACACACACACACACTCACAGAGCTGCTGGTGCATTACTAAAAAGATGGAAAATCATATGAAAACACATAGAACTCATATCCCATGGGTAGAAATGAAACATGAGATACAAAATACAGGAAACATTTTTTTTTTCTTTTTGTGAACAATTTCCTTTTTGATGACCTCAGAGTGAATGTGTGTATCAGTTTATTTAGTTTTTAGAAAATGTAAACAGCAACAAATAGTCCATTCACAACAGATCCACAAAGTAGTGCTGGTTTTATAAAAGGTATGTGAACAGAATGAATGTCCCTTCTCATCCAGGCGATTCCTCCAGCTCTCTCCGCTCCTGAATGTCTACTGACCAGCTTTGCAATGTCACCAATTTTTTCAATCATCCAAATACCCCCAATTCAATTAAACTCATCAGCTCTCTGCCCATGGTCCTCTGGATACACAGCGCCATCCAAGAGGGGATGAGGACGAGCAGGCGCTGTCCCCATGAGATATGGTCCAATCAACAGCCAAAGTTTTACGTGTCAGTTTTGATATATCCGATAATAGCTGTAGGTTGTTTTGCAATGTCCAATGTTCTGTGAAGATGGGCTTTTCATATTCTTTATTGTTTTTTACTGACAAAATGTTGCCTGGACTTTTGCAGTTTTGTGAAATGAAACAACAGTAAAAACAATATACAATTTAACCCGCATTCTCCTACCTGGGCTTCCCGGTCCTGTGGCTGGCTTTGGTTGGGATGTAATGAGTTCCTGTTCATTGATCTCTCATAAGCGCAGCCTTGGTGATTGAGCGCCACTCACAACCAATGCACTGCCACTCACCGGGGCCCTGCAGCGTCCCTGCAGACCCACCCCTGTCTGTGGGCACCTCAGCCATCCATAATTATACTTCACAGCCTCTTGGAGTCTGGGCTGACAGAAAATGAATAAAGCCAGTCTTCCCAAAATGGTAGGGGCTGCTGTGGTGTTTGTGTACCTGGTGGGGCTCTGTATTTACACCACAGGTAGCTTGCTGCTTCCCCAGGGAGCCTGATTTGTTCCTTTCTCATTCCCCTTGTACAACCCCATTTTATTTTATTCCACATGGAGACACCATCAGGTAAGGCACTGATACACAAGTCATCAAATTCTGCTACTCTAGAAACCAGCCCACTGCTCTTCCCCAGACAGGCACGCAGAGACACATGGAAGGGTTGTGGGTGACAGGCGCACAGGTGTGCACATGGATACCCGTGATTGTGTGATCATGACGTGCACACCACTCCTGCTGTGTGGGGCTCTTGGTGAACAGCCTACTCTGGAACCTTGAGAGCTGAGGCTCAGGGCCACTCCGGCACATCTCAGCACGAGATTCCGTGAGCAAGGGATTCCTGCGTGTGAGGGCCCCACCGAATGGGATTCCTAGTTCTCATTGCCTTTTCGCATTGGTCGTCAAGTGTGAGTTGGCAAGCGTGGAGTGTCTCCAGGGAGGACTGAGCAGATCCGTGGGTGGCAGAGCACGGGCCTCCTGGGTGACTGCGAGGCTTAGCCCAGTGTGTGCGGCATCCTGACTCCTGATGGATGTCTCCGTGTTAATTTTTAAGGCAATGGGGAGATGTCTGAACATGCAGGAGCCATATATGGGGAGGTCTCACTAAATCTCTCTGAAGTGCAATCTTGCAGGGGTTTTCAAAACTGACTTCAGGAGTCTAGGCCGGGCACGGTGACTCACGCCTGTAATCCCAGCACTTTGGGAGGCCGAGGCAGGCGGATCACGAGGTCAGGAGATCAAGACCATCCGGACTAACATGATGAAACCCTCGTCTCAACTAAAAGTACAAAAAAATTAGCCGGGCGTCATGGCTGGTGCCTGTGGTCCCAGCTACTCAGGAGGCTGAGGCAGGAGAATGGCGTGAACCCAGGAGGCGGAGCTTGCAGTGAGCCGAGATTGCGCCACTGCACTCCAGCCTGGGCAACAGAGCAAGACTCTGTCTAAAAAAAAAAAAAAGACTTCAGGAGTCTAAAGAGAGTCTATAAGAGTGGAGGGGTTCTCAAAATCACATCAAAAAGATGAAAAGGACAGAATGATGTTGGGCAGGGAGCTGGGGAAAGAATTTGGCTGTGGGATGCATTGTCCAAGGCAGGAAGAACCTGGCCCTTGGAATGGGCAGAAGACGTGGAAGCAGCACCATCAGCTCTGCTGTAAGGCTCCAGCCTGGAGAGGACCAGCATGCACAGAACATGGTTGGACCTGGATGTGGCTCATGGTGGCCCTTGCTGCCACTAAGTGGAAATGCTCACTTTGTCCTTGGTCAAAATTACAGAGGGAGCAATAGATTTGGGGAGGCATTTGCATAAAACGCCTGAGCTAAGAAGACCAAAACATACCTTTTATAAAGAGGAGGGAGGCGCTGAGGTGAAACTCTTGGGGAGAAATCCATTTGAGAGAGAAGGAGAAAGAGAAGACTTAAGTGGCTAAATTGGGTTGACAGAGAAGGACAAAGCAGAGGAAGTGAGGAGAGGAGGAGGAGGGAGAGGAGGAGGTAGAGGAGGATCAGTCAGATGCAGTGCGGGGTCTGATTTTTCTCAATGGTTTTCAGCTGAGTACTCACTCATTGTTATGGTTTTGAACATTTGCCATGGATTCTAAGTGGGTCTGCATGTTCACTAGCACCGTTTCTGTCATCTGGAATTCTTTCCCTTCTCTCTGTTTCTCCCAAATCCCCTCATCCTGCAGGTTCAGTGTAAGTCACCTCTCCCTCTTCTCTAAGCAGCACTGGTTGATATTCCAGGAAAAGTTAACTCTTGTATTGCTCCTAGGTGATTTCCTGTGTGTGTGGCTGATCCCCACAAACAAATTACATTTCCTTTATGGTAAGAACTCACAGCACTTTGCAAGGTCTATGTTCAAGGAAGAGACTTGAACTCCTTTCTGATGGAATGACGAGATAAATCACACACTGAATAAACTACAGTCAGAGGGACCGAGCTCTCTGTGCAGCCAGAGAGAGCCAGGGGCAGGATTTGCTTTCTGCTCTGAACAAGTGGGTACTAGACACACTTTGCAGCAACTGTTTAGACAGTGGATTGCAAGCAACACAGAACTCCCAATGCTGAGAGAAGGACACAAAAGAAGTGAGCCCTGAAATTGCCCGCTGTCTCCCTGGGGCCTTTCTGAGTCTCAGGACAAGGAAGGGAAACTGTAGCAAAGTGTATTTTGCTGAGAGTTGAGGAGACAAACATCTGAGTCCATGGAGGTCGGGGATGGTGGAATTTTCAGGGTTAAGGTCTGCAGAGGGCAGAGCTATCCAGGAAATGAACCCTGGGAATATGTACATGGACCTCTTTGAGTTTTGACTGACTACCACTAAGTCCCATGCATATAGGGTGGACTCTATGGGTGGTCAACCGAATGGTTCCTGGAGCTCTCCTGGGTGGGAGGAATTCACATTCCAACCAGCATAGTAGAAACTACCTGTTGATCACTGGTACATAGAGTAGATACCCTCAAGAAAACCCACATCTTGGCGTTCGGGATGAACTATTCCTCGAGCAAAGGGTAGTCCAGCTCCTCCTTTGAAAAGACCAAGCAAGTTCACGAGCAACTAATTGCCTAAATAAATTAAAACATACTTGACCACTTTTTAAAGCAAGAGTTGACAAACTGTGGCACAAGGGCTAAGTTGGATGTGCAACCTGGATTTCTAAATAAAGTTTTATTGGAACACAGCAGCACTCGTTTGCTTGCATATTGTCTATGTTTACTTTTGCACTGCTGTGGTGAGGTTAAGCAGGTGTAACAGAGACAAGGTGGCTTGTAAAGTGTGAGATATTAATATTTACCATCTTACCCTTCACAGGAAGGGCCAGCTTCAAAGAAGAAAACAAGTCTCAGACACTCAAAAACATAATATTCATAGTGCCCAGGATCCAAACAAAAATACCAAATATGCAAGAGAACAGAAAGGTGTGAGCCCTTATCAGTAGAAGAAAAATAAATGAAAATAGACTCACAAGTGAGAGAAATGGTGGGATTAGCACATAAACAATTAGTGTCAATATACTCCATATGCTCCAGGTTTTAAGATAAAACATGGGCAAAACATGGGGAAAAGGGTGCACACAAAGGAACAAATAGAATTTCTAGAAATAAAAAATGTAATATCTGAAGTGAAAAATTCGTCTGAAGGCTTCAGAATATTAGCTACTCCAGAAGATCAGATCAGCAAACTAGAAGGTACAGCAAGAGGAGATACCTAAACTGATACCTAGTCAGGTATCTGTCTGAGGCACAATTAGAAGAAAATGCAAGAGACAAATAAACAGAGGCCTCATGACCTGTAGGACATCTTCAGATGCACGACCTGGGTATAATTAGGGTCCCAAAAGGAAAGAGGAAGACAAGGACAAGAAAGAATAATTAAATATTTTCCCAATTTAAGGAAACAAATTATTCAAACTCAGAAAATTCAGAAAAATGGAGTAAGCCTGTAGTAATTATATAAATTTAATTTTAAATTAAAAATATTCCATAAAGAGTGATTAATGTCTAGCACGCTTCACTGGTGAATACTTTTAAACCATTAAGGAAGAAACAATAACACTATACAAACTTAATAAAAAGCTGAATTCTACAGGTGCACTTCCCAATCAGTTTTATGAGCTCAGAAAATGACACTCCACTGTCTGGCACTTGGCAGGCTGAGAACATTGAACTAAAGGAAGTGAAAAGGCCTCAGAAGCAGCCTCGGGACAAAGGACTTTCTGACCTTCCCTGTTTCTCCTGCCAGCTCAGGGTGAAACTCTCTCTCTGAAGTCCTTTTCCTGAAACCCATGCAGAAAGAACATAACTTTCTTCAATCCCCACCCGGACACCAGACACTTCATCAACTAAAGAGGATTCAACTCAGTTCACAGGGCAAGTGTGAGGAATGTTGTCAGCCTAGTCAGACACTCTCACAAGCTATTGTCTGTTCTTTGTCCCATTCAAGTCTCTTGAAAAACATTCACTACCCCTCAGAATTGCCTACACCTCCTCCCCATTTCCTGTCTCCTATGTAGAGGTTATTTAAGCCTCAACCATCTGGCCCTTCATTGAACTGATATTTTGTACTGCTCCCATGCACACTTGCACATTAAGAAATTCATGTACTTTTTCTCCTGTTCATCTGTCTGTTGTCAGTTCATTTCAGTTAACCTTCAGAGAGCAGAAGAGAGGTTTTCTCCTCCCCTGCATTTACTCCAGTACAAAAAACTATGATAGAACAAAAAAGAAAACTGGAGATAAATCTCTCTCATGAACAGATATAACTATCTTTCACATAATTTAACAAATCAAAGTTCAGAGAATATAAAAATAATATATCATGACCATGTAGTATTTATCTCAGGAATATAATATTTATAATGTCATAACTTAATTCACCTTATTAACAGAATAAAGGGAAAATTATCATCTCAACAGATGCAGAAAAAGTACTTGATTAAATGCAACAGGCATTTAATATAAAAACTCTCACTAAGCTAGGAACAGAAAGCAATCACCTCACCCCAAGAGAGGACACCTATAAAATCCCACTGCTGCCTTCATACTAATTGCTTAGGACTGAGTGTTTCCCCAGGGTCAGGAACAAGCAAAAATCTTCACTTCCATCACTTCTATTTAGTACTGAACTGGAAGGCCCAAGCTAGTGCAATAAGGCAAAAATACATAAATAAAAGGAATACAGAATGAAAAGAAAAATTAATCTGTCTTTGCAGAAGACATGATCATATGCAGAAATGCCTCAGGAGCCTACAGAAACACTACTAGAGCTGGTAAGCCAGTTTAACAGGCTAGCAGAATGCAAGGTCAACATACAGCTATCAAGTATGTTTTTATATACTAGCAACACATATTTGGAGTTGGGAATAAAAGTAGTGTTGACAATTGCATCAAAGCCATAAATATCTTGGAGATAATTTAACAAATCATGTGCAGGCCCTGTGCAATAGAAACCACAAGACAAAGTAAGACCTGAATGAAGCAGTCAGTTTCCTCCCAGCTGGTCTGGAGGGGCAATGGAATCTCCTGCAAATCCCAGCATACATTTATGTGCAAATGCAAAGAATACCCCAAATAATTTTGAAATAAGAGAAAACCTTTGAGGACGGATGCCGCCTCATTTCAAGACTATTAAGTTACAGCAATTAGGGGAGTGTAGTATTGGCTTAAGAATAAGCATATCTATTTGTAGAACAGACGGACACTCCAGAGGTAGACCCACACATATGGCCAATTGTTTTTTTCCACAAAGTTGCTAAGTAATACAATGGGAAAATGATCATTTTTACAAAAGACAGTGCTGTAGATCATAGCATTAAAAAGCATTAACTTCAAATGTTATTTCAGGCTCACAAATTAAACCCACATGGAACATAGGTCTCAACAGAGAAGTTCAGACTGTGAAACATCTAGAAGAAAATCCAGGAGAGAATCTTTGAACCTTTATGTAAGGGATATGGTGTGGCTGTGTCTCCCACCCAACTCTCATCTTGAATTGTAGCTCCCTTAATCCCCATGTGTTGTGGGAGGGACTCAGTGGGAGGTAATTGAATTAGGGGGGTGGTTACCCCCATGTTGTTCTCATGACAGTGAGTGAGTTCTCATGAGATCTGATGGTTTTATAAGGGTCTTTTGCCCTTTTGCTCTGCACTTCTTGCTGCCGCCGTGTCAAGAAAGATGTATTTGCTTTCCCTCTGCCATGATTATAAGTTTCCTGAGGCCTCCCCAGCCATGCTGAACTGTGAGTCAACTAAATCTTTTTCCTTTATAAATTACCCAGTGTTGGGTATGTCTTTATTAGCAGCATGATAACAAACTAACACAGTAAGCAAATGTTTCCATGCAGGACATAAGAAAGCACAAATCATAAAAGAAAACCTCGATAAATTTGAGTCAAAACTGAAAACTTTTGATCTTTGAAAGATGATGTTAGGAAAAAAAACGTAAGCTACACATCCAGATAAATATTTCTAAAACATACATCTGACAAATCCTTTGTCTCAAGAACACAGAAAGAACTCCTTCAACCCAAAATAGTTTTATTAAAGAATCATTTAAATAAACTAACTGTGAATCCCTGTGTGACCAAGGAGCAAAGAATCGGAGGATGTGATCTTTCAGGGCCCATGGGTGTGACCTCCATGATAAAGTCACAATTGAGCAAAGATTTGGAGAAAGACCATCCAAGGCAGGGTGCACACATGTCCCAGAAACTGAAGGACAGCAGATACACCTGGGGTGTCGTGCCATGAACAGGAGTTGGAGAGGCTGCTGGGCTGAGCCGTGGGGAGCCTGGAGACCTTGTGAAGAATCCTGTCCTTTGTGGATGTCAGGATACCACGCTCAGCTGAAGCCAGCATGTGGCGCAAGGGATGGAAACCAGTTCATGCTCTTGAAGGAGTCACCTGTGCTAGCCAATCACGGACATGAAGGGTGGAGGAAGAGCCAACTTGAGGAGTCCACTGAGAAGACCACTCAGAAGCTGGAAGAGAGGGGCTCTGACTAGTGAGGACCTGAGAGAGGAGTGAATGAGCAGACTTCAAGAATGGCTTGGAGACAGGCGACAGGATGAGGTGATGCAGCTGATAACGAAGATAAAAGTGACCAAGTTTGGGAGCTGAGAAGGGGATCTCACACTTTAAGACGTGCACACAACTACGTCACAGATGGAGTTTAGCCAAACCTAGAGCTGGGAGAAGCCTGGGAGGAAAGTGAGTGAGATCTTCCTTTTTGCTTGGGCAGGAATTAAAATCAGATTTTCTCCTAGGGGACAGCACAGAGTGAGTAGAGAGGACCTGAGCAGTGGTCTGAAGAACCTCAGAATTCAATATTTGAGAAAGGAAGACATAAACTTGTACATGAGAAAACAGGATTTTCTAGAAGGATAAGAGGAATTCTGGAGAGCCTTTGGAACAGAAGCTAAGAGAAGAGGTTGTTTCAACATGGGAGGAATTCCCTCAGTTGATAACAGAAGCATGCCTGGGACCTAGTCATGGAGGTTCTTCAAGAATTAATAAACATTGTTTCTCCGGAATTATTGATTGGATAAATCATTCTCTGAGTATGGTTCAAGGATGTCTGGGAGACTCTGAGACCTTTCAGGGGTCCATGAGGCCAAAACCATCTTCAAAGGCCTATTGCAACATTAGTTGTATTATTTTCTACTCTTGTTCCTTCGCAAGTGTGCATGACACAGTTCAACAGCACCCCAACACTTACATGTTTATCTGATGAGACTGGCAGTGATATTAATTAATGCAATGTTTTCATGTTGCACATTGAATGGGTCAACATTTGGAAGGTATCACAAAATCACAATAGAAGATTCATTGCATGTGTGTGACAGACTGCTTTTTCCAAGTATGAAAAGTTCATTGCTGTGTCTGATTCCAACTCATCTTAAGAAATTAACACTTTACTGAGTTTTAGTATATTTTCAGGAAACACCATATACAGTAATCTCAGAAGATGTTAAAACACTCCCTTTCCAGCTCTGTATCTATGCAAGGCTGCATTTTCTGTATCTACTTCAGCCAAAAGAAGGTTTTGAAAGCAGACGCCAATATGTTTCTCTTATTAAGCCAGACATTAAAGAGATTGGCAAATATGTAAAACAAGGCCACTCTTCTATTTATTCTTAGTTGTTGAAAAATAATTAGTTTTATAAAAATTATACTTATGATAATATGTACTACATTTATTACTGTTATTTTTCAATGAGTTGGTAAATAGTAAACATTTTTATCAGTTTGAATTTCTAATATGGTAAATATCGATGGTTAAAACCTGCATAAACATAAGCCCTTTGGATAGCTCAGTAATTGTCCAGAGAGCAAAGGAACTCTGAAACCAAAAAGTTTAAAAACCATCAAGGTGAGGAAAATGGAGAGTTAAATACCTTACTGATGCCTCTTTTGAGAAGCCCATTTATGAAGGTAAGGAGAGAAACGTGTACATATAGGAAGGATCAAGGTATTATAATTAAGGTTTTCAAAGTGTGCTCGACCTCATGTTTAACGGGGAGATGTGCATGCAGGCCTGGCCCTGGGGTGATGTGTGCTGTCTCAGGAGGAGCCACGACAAAGTGCTGTAGATGAGTCCATTCTCACACTGCTATAAAGAAATGCCTGCGACTGAGTCATTTGTAAAGGAAAGAGGTTTAATTGACTCACAGTTCCACATGACTGGGGAGGTCTCAGAAAACTTACAATCATGGCGGAAGGCAAAGGGGAAGCAAGCACCTTTTTCACAAGGCGAGAGGAGAGAGAAGTATAAAGGAGGAACTTCCAAACATTTACAAAACTATCAGATCTTTTGAGAACTCACTCACTATCATGAGAACAGCATGGAGGAAACTGCCCCCGTGATCCAATCACCCCGCTCCCTCAACACGTAGAAATTACAATTCGAGATGAGATTTGGGTGGGGACATAGAGCCAAACTATATCATGCTGGGAGAGCCAAGGGGAGGGATGCCCGAGACTCAGGCCCTGGGGAAGACTTAGCATAGACGGGAACATGGTTATCAGGTCTTGCGATGCACAGAATTGAAAATACACATAACGTATGATCCAGCCTACACGTTAGTTAGTGGGATGGTAATAACGGTACATTTTTACCTCGCTTAAGGCTTTATAGATGTTCAGTTTATAATTACTTGTAAAATGAAACATGTTTATGTACTTTTCCATATGAATGTTACCTTTTGCAGTTAAATAGTATAAAGTATCCTCATTTGATCATTTCAGTGCAAGAATCAGATAGTAAAAGATAAATAGAATCACTACTGCATTTTTTAAAGGGGGGAGAGATATTAGAATGACACTCTTGATAAATTACCTTTTCCTGAGTGATCAAAATAAGACTTTCTTATTATTGAAAAAAATCTCTATAAAAGTGGAAAGAATCAGAAAAAAAATCCATAATTAGATATTTTGACAAATGTTTCACTATTTGAAAATTTTCCCTTTAGTCTTTTCTAGGTAAAATTATCTTTTTCATACTCTGCTCTTTTCAAGTAATATTATATAACCAGCATTGCCACACCATTAAAACCTATCATAAGTATCTTTTCCCGGTCTTATAATCTTTGACAAGAATGCATGTATCATTTACGGATTTATGGAATTATTTCTGAAATGTTGCAATTTTAATTTTTTCCATTATCAATGATTTTGAGGTGAATATCTACCTCTATATCTCTATTACCTATTTCCTATCTATCTGTCTATCTATCTATCTATCTATCTATCTATCTATCTATCTATCATCGATCTCTGTATCATCGATCTCTCTGTCTATCTACTATCATCTCCTATCTCGGTAGATCACTAGAATATGAATCATTGGTTCACTCAAGCTAACTTAAAAGTCTTCCTCAAGTTTCTCCATAATATTTTCTTAAGCATACTGATTGAGTATCAGATTGTTTTAAACATGATAGGTGAAAAATGCTATCTTTTTTTTTTTTAGCATTTTTGCATTTAGCAAGTGAAATAACTGAAAAATGTTCAGTTCACTTATTTCTCACTTTATCTAATTACCTGTTTATGTAATTTTTGCAGAACAAATGTAAAACACCAGTAATGATATTAGAAAAGAAAAGAATTCGAAAAAATATGCCTGTAAATACCATATCCTAGAAAATCACCTAGAAAGAGTAGAATTACTATTTTTAAGGGTTTAAAATTTATTAATTCTTAATCACATTTGTAATAAGTATATATTTTAGGGTTCTTAAAAAACATTAACCTAAAAATATTTCAGAAATTTTTTGGTAGCTTAGTTATTATGAATCATAAAAATTGAAGACGATTCTAGGTCTATTTGAAAAGATAATGACAGTTCTACATGTGCTTTTTATGAAGTTTTAGAACTTTTGGTCAAATGGATAACTTTTAATAAATTGTAACTGTGATAGAAATGTGACTGTCTTCTGATTTATCTACATAATTCTAAGAAAACTCTGCAAGCTTATGAGGACTTTCAAGGGATATATTAAATCAAAAAATAACAAAAAAGACATAAAGAAAAATCAGTCTCAAAGTGCTAGTGCAGTGCTTGTCCACTGTGTCATTTTTTAAAATACTTTCAAAATGTCCAAGGGTATCTCAACAGTTAGACAATGATAGATCCAACATGGATGTGTGTGCAGCTACTGAAATAAATATAAAGTGTATATATTTGTACTATTATTTATCAACTGTGCAAAGTTACACTTTATATTAATGACGAAAGTAAAGAAAAATGAGGACAGAAAAATGGGTGATTTTCTAGGGTATGGTACTTACAGGCATGTTTTTTCTAAATATATATATATATATATAACTTTTCTAATATCATTACTGGTGTTTTAATTTTTTTCTCCCCAAAAAATCAAAATGAGAAATAACTTCTAAAAAAGAGAAGCTCAAACTGAAGCTAAAATAGTTTTAGAAAATATTTTTAAGGATAATACAGGAGAGTCTACTCAGTGCCTGCAGAGGCAGAGACATTGTGGAGCCGTCAGCCGTCAGAGTGAGATGGGCAAACGCGCTGTGAGTCAAACAGTACCTGATCCCTGATGGAATACAAGACTGTACTGCTTCCGGCTCTTCGATCTGCCCAGGAATGGGATGTAAAGGGTATATTTTCCTAGAGTTCTTTATTTTTGTTACATCAACAAGTTATGGTTGACACGACACAGGATGAATGGAAGGAAAATCCCTGCTTTCAAGGTGCTTACTACTTAAAGGTGTAAAGCTGTAAGAAATGAATGCACTCAGAATAAAATAACTCATCCCTGTCGCCCATAATATCTTAAGTTTCTAATTAGACCTTTCAGATCTACAGTCAACGTGCCCAGGATGTGAAAAGTGTTTAAAAAGTGTTTAAGTTAATGTTACAGTGAGCTCACTGGCATTTGCATTTACTGACATTTTGTGCTTAAATTTGTAATCCGAACTTTGCGTTAACAAGTTTTTATGTTTAATTTCTTCTCCATCTTTGGAAATAACAGAAAGAAACTGACAGTGCTTGACAGTGTTTGCTTTTAAATTGCCTGTGTGGGCTGAGGCATTCCGACCTCATGGTGTTGAATAGACTGACGAAGGAAAACCTGCCCTTTGCTGTTCCTGCCTTTCTGTAGCAGGAGGTGGTTTTCTGCCCAGCTACCTTCTGAGCAGCACATTGGATTTTGTTCGGTTGTCTGGAATTGTGCAACTGAAAAAACATGAAGACTATGTTTCTAAAAAGTTTTGGTTTCAAAGAAAGGGATGATAGTGCAAACATTGTGGTGAAGGTATTAAGATAGAATGTCTTCCCTTGATAAAAACATTAAAAATTATAGAAAATGTGTTTAATTTCTGTCCAACTAAGGGTGGTCGAATTGGATTAAACCAAAGTATCTGAGCCCATCACACACCTTGTATTATTAGAATTCCAGCAACAGCTTCTAAGCAACCAAAATTAAGAAGAGGCCAATGGATGCAGTAAGACTGAACCTCCTGGTTAGGCTGCCTTGGCTCTTTTTAGCTGTTAGAGCTCTTCAGCCAAGCAATGTGCCATGGATCCCTGGAGCAGGGGTTTGGGGCTGCCTGGATCTAACAGGTTCTGGGGGCCCCGAGCGCCCACAGGTGTAGCTCTCCCCTGCTCTTCTCAAAGCCATTGTCTGTTGAGCCCACAACACATCTCCTTTGTGTTCCTGCAGCCTTTCTTCCTGCTTTCCATCTCATCTTTTCCTCTCCATGTAACCCCACATGCTGGGTGCTGCAGAGCAGGGAGGGAGCAGGAAGAATGGGGAGGGAGAGGGGGAGGGGGGACCCACTTCCTTTAACGCTGCCCCCTCTTGAGTTTGGCCACGACAGAGACCATGACAGTTACTACCCATAGCCCTGGCCTCCCCCTGCCATCC
This sequence comes from Rhinopithecus roxellana, assembly GCF_007565055.1. Classification (NCBI taxonomy): domain Eukaryota; kingdom Metazoa; phylum Chordata; class Mammalia; order Primates; family Cercopithecidae; genus Rhinopithecus; species Rhinopithecus roxellana. Next base: position 38,054,073 of record NC_044569.1, on the reverse strand, counting down.
AACCACCAGCACCCGGGACACCACCCGGCATCTTCTATTGGCTCCCCAGGATCCCAAGGCAGGATGCAGATTTGAAATCAGGGTAAGACAGGAGCGAGGAGGGATAAAGATGTTTGTGCAGTTTGAGGGACTTGCTGTGCTTGGCATAATACTGCCTATGCTCCAGACAGAGATTTTGCAAACTGTATCTGCTCTTAGAAAAGGCTATGAATTTCTAGACGTAGGAAGCTGATAGGTGTCTCCCTGCAGTGTAGCCACTGGGGCTGATGAACCTGGATTTCACTGAAACCACACTCCAGGAAACCAACAACAGCCTGGAGGCTTTCGTTGTCATGGATTTACTTCTTTTGCTATTTTGTCCTTAACACATTTTCCTCGTAAAATCTACAGTTGTTTCCACTTTTTGCTTTTTTTTTTTTTTTGGAGACCTCAAGCAAGCCCTCCATGTGTTAATGGAAGGAAGGCTGGCTCTGACTCCATGGGCCCGAGTTCAAGGGCTCTTCAGTGCATGACCTTGGAGAAGTTTAAGTTCTATGACCTTAACATTCCTTACTGGGGCAAGGGAAATAATAGTGACTCTTTTCCTATGTTGAGACTCTAGGGAGGTACAATATTAACAGAACTTATAGTTTACCAACTTTAAGCTTTTACTTTTCCATAACATTTATATCATCAGATAGAACTGTCAGAAGCTATTATTTGTGACAACTAACACTTAACTCTCAGGACCTGTTGTGAAAGCTTTCAGCTAATTTTGACTCATTCTGTTTTACAAAACCTCATGGGGCAGAGCTTGGATTTGAACCCACGTCCCCAGCCGACACTGCTGCCTGCTTCGGATCCTTTTCTGTTTTAACTTATCGATAAGACATGGCCCATTTAGAAAGGTGTAGCAATCTTCGGGACAGAAAGAAGACTTCGTTAAATTAAAGCTGTTGTGAATGACTTCTGTGGCCATTCAACTGCTCTGCGGGTCACCGTAGGCTTGAATTTCACATTTGGGAAGAGAAGGCACATGAGGAAGGCAGGCCCTGCATTTACATGGATCAGGACCATGCGCTCGGGAGCTCTGTCCCCCGGTTCTTATTTAATGCTTAGAGCATGTTACAGATAAGAACGGCAGTGGAGCCAGGAGCACAGCTGGCGGGCTGCTGAAAGCGCTGGAGACGGGTTAGTAACCTTGTCCTGGCTCTTGCCTCACACAAGCCTCTTCCATGGAAGGAATGTTGGAGATATTTTTTCCACAAATATGGAAACTCGGGCCACAAAATGTTAAGTAGTTTGCACATTAACACATCTATATCAGAGCTAAATTATTGCATTAAACTACCGAATTATGTATATACATTGATAATACGTATCTAACGAAAAAATTCCCCCTTATTGTTAAAAAATAGATTTTTTTCTTGGTTTTCTTTTTAATTAGGAAGATGCACAAATACCCAAACACCAGCGCTGGTTGCAGTGGGAACACCAGCTGAATGTGTCTAGGTGGCTGGGTGGTTGCCATGGAAACCCACCGGGGAGGAGGGAAGGGGCCTCCAAGCCCAGGGACCAGAAGCTGAGCGGGCCACATTGCCCTCTTCCACCAAGGCTGGGCCTGGGCTGTACCCAGGGGTAGGAGTTCTCAGCTTCCTCGTGGAGCTGGATGTCGTTCCCCACAACTGCAAGAACCCACTTGACCACAAAGAAGTGATTGATGGGATTTTCAGACCCGGTTTCTGTAACAATTTGGAAATGACTGGGTATATTTAGTCAAAGGTGCTTTCAAAAATATTCATCCAATTTTGACTGGATGGGCCCTTAATATTGATGTTCATTTCACTTTCTTTTTTTTTTTTTATCAACTTAACACAGATGATTAGACGCAGAAATTGCGTGAAATTCCCCCAATGGTGAGAGGTGCCTCACTGTGAAAACGCTGATCATAATTCCTCAACTTTCTGTGTCCAGCATGAAGTTATCATGGAAACAGCCACATCAGTTCCTGCCTTATCTCACCTTTTCCTTTTTCCCTAAAAGTTTCTGTGGCAAGGTTGCCATAGGAAAATATTAAGGTCTGATTTATTCATTTTCTTTTGAGATCCCCGATTGGTACTTAATGTGAAATAATGCGAGCGGCCTGTGAAGACACCTTCTCCAGCGTGGCAGATCTCCGGTTAAATTATCCGTGGTATTGGGAACTCGCAGGTCGTTGACTATCCCAATTTAATTTGGGCAGTACAGGACATTTCTAATAATTAATACTGTAATAACACTTAATGATCTGCACTCATGCAATCTGAAAATCCAGCTAATGGTGCAGTTTTTAGTGATTGCACAAACAGCAAGTTTTAAATGTGTCAAATGCTGCTATTTCAGCATCCCAGTGCCATGACGGAGACCCTGCCCGTGGGGTTCCCGCTGACCCCGACCCAGAGCCCAGACATGGATTTGACGGCGATGGGGTTGGTCTCCAGGGAACCTGCCTGTTTGAAGTTGGATGCAAGGCAGGAGACTGTGAGGGAGACACCGAGCGTCCTCCAGATGGGGGTGCATTTAAAAGCTGTGATAATAGTCACTGGAGAGGCAGCAGAGAAATTGGAAATAAGGAACAAGATTGCAGAGACTCTTTCACAAACTTCATTAGAAAGGAATTAATATTTTGGAGGTCTGCCCAGCAGATAGCAATGTATCCATTAACCTTACACTCGACCAATCATGCCGTGCTATTTGGCACAGCACAAAACTGTGTTCTTAGGCCCTTCTGCAAGTACAGAAGCTCAGGCCTCCTCTGGAAACTCTTGCTTTCAAGATCTAAAGTTGGTAATTTTACATTTTGTTGAGAGCTATGATATCTTTTCATTGTTTTATTTTTAATGGGGAAGACATTAAATTGTATCCCCTGCATAATTTCCATGAGAACAGAAAGTGGTAAAACTAAAATTTTAAAAATATAGTTACTAGAATTATAGTACTTGTTAGTAGTGTAATAATTTGATTTTGTCATTATATTGTGCACACCCTTAATGATGCCAGAGTTTTAGAATTTTAGTCACCAATTATTATTTTTTAAAAATAGGCAACAAAACACAAAGGAATGTACAAGGAAAACAATGTTGTTCTAACTAAAGACCATTTAAAATCTCTTTTTCTTTTTCTTTTTCTTTCAGTGCTCCTGGAATGATACTTTCTGGGCTGATCTCATTAGAGCATGGAGATGAGATGTCGGCCATTATCAGCCGGCAAGATAGAGCTACAGGCAGACATACATAGATACATGTGGTGTCAGTAACACAACAATTGGTTTTTTAGTGCCTCAAGCACGTAAAATACTTTTTTTTTTTTTTTTTTTTACAAATATCACTAACTCAAAACTGCATTTAAAGTATTTTAAAATTAATTTTAGTTTTTATTCTGCATTTACACAAGAGGAAAACAATGGAATATTTTTTGGAGAAAATTATTTGTAGTAACTATTAACATTGCAAATTCTACTTCTTTTCAGTTTTGCTTTTATTTCAAAATATGCTGTTTTGGGTTGCAAAACAAAACAAAACAAAATATCCAATGTTTTGGCATTGGATCCGTTTCTGGAAAGGAAACGTGTGCTCACTGGTTGGCATGCATTGAGTTTCTTGAAGAAGTCTGCAGAACTCAGAAGAGCGCGAGGAAGACACCAGATGAAGTATTACGAACTCACGAGGGGGAGCGAGAGGGGAGAGGATTAGCAGAGTCCGATACTCTGACACGGGGTGTACCAAGCAGAGCCCCTGCTGCCTCCCGGAAAGCTCTGCCTCGGTCCGCTGGGCCTGCACCCCCCGCTCCGCTGTCCTCGGGCCTACCCACGGGGCTGGCATGAGGGCAGGATCTCACTATCAATGAGACTTCAATTAACTCAAACAAGCAAACACACATACCTCAACGCCGTTAAAGTAACGTGAAGGGCATCACTGCACAGGAGCTCAGGAAATCAGAGCCAGGGCGCAAACCCTGGGCCAAAAACTCGCCTTCCGCTCTTCAAGCTGAGCACTCCAATAGTGTTATTCGTCTACCACGTGCTTTTCAAAACTAAATAAATAAATAACAATAAGCTAAATGAGTCTACACCACCTTTTTGTGAGTTGGATGACATCACCTCCATTGTATAGATAGTTAAACTGAGTCTGTGGAGAGAGATAACTGAACACTTGTACAAACTTCAAAGGGAATCAGTGTCTGGCACATCCCAAATGTAGTTCTTTCATGTTCACACCTCCCCTGGGGAACAGGGACTATCTCAGGCTCGCAAACACAATGGAAGCTGCACGACACACCTTTATAGGGGAGTGTGACAAAAAGAGCCAAAGTTTGGCATTAGGAATCCTTGCTGCTGAGTGAACGTTCAACACCTACCTACTGACTATGGGATCCAGCCTCGTTTGAGTGCGCAACAAATACGCGGCCGAGGTGACGCGCTTGCGTGTCTCCGCCACGTCAGGGGAAGTGGAGCCCCCTGCTGGATCCACAGTAGACCCCCGAAGCCCCAGCGCGCTTCGCTCTGGTTTCTTTGCGACGCACTTGCGTGTCTGCGCCACGTCAGGGGAAGTGGAGCCCCCTGCTGGATCCACAGTAGACCCCCGAAGCCTCAGCGCGCTTCGCTCTGGTTTCTTTGCGACGCACTTGCGTGTCTGCGCCACGTCAGGGGAAGTGGAGCCCCCTGCTGGATCCACAGTAGACCCCCGAAGCCTCAGCGCGCTTCGCTCTGGTTTCTTTGCGACGCACTTGCGTGTCTGCGCCACGTCAGGGGAAGTGGAGCCCCCTGCTGGATCCACAGTAGACCCCGGAAGCCCCGGCGCGCTTCGCTCTGGCTTCTTTGCAGGTCTGCAGATGGTCCTTCTGCCCAGGTCACAGTTCTCAGGGTCATTCTAGCAACTCTAGCAACTGTGGTTGATTTCTCTTTTTAAAGGGCATTTTGCTTTCCTCATGCACGTGTGTACTTAACTTAGCAAAGGTGAAGGACACACTGCGTTCAAGCTGCTCCACCAGCCCTGGGCAGAGCTCACTCCGTTCTTCAAGGCCCAGGTGGACCTGGAGGCTCTGAATTACCGCAGCACAGAGTCTTCCTGGACAGCGGCCAGAGCACCGCCGGAGAGGGAAGCCGGAGCGGGTCCCTCTGCCTGGATGCCTGGAGGCCACCATGATGAGGACTAAAGTGGCTCATTTTGAACCCGGTTTAGTGATCACAGCAAAGCCTGGCCTGTGGCAGAGTCCTGGGAGAGTGTACAGGTCCAAGGCCTCCACGTCAATATCTGCCACTTTCTTTTATGGAACAAACCTTGCAATGTGCCGGCATGGCACGGGATGTCACCATGGGTGGGAAGTGGCGGCGTCAACTCGGTAAGCAGATGGAGGAAAGGCACGCGGTCTGTGCCGTGTGTTACTGGTAAATAAGGGAAATGTGGACCTCAGACGTGCCGGGGTCTAACATCGTGACTTTCAAAGAATGCAGCTTAGTGACAGTCGTAACCCGTGCTCAGTGAGTGCTGCCTGCCTCCCTTAAATTCCGTGTGAATGCTTTTGCCTCCCTTAAATCATCACGCAGAATCACAGAATGCTCTCCTGCGTAGGAACTCTGTTAGCCCCACTTTACAGATGGGACCCTGAGGCCTCGGCAGGGTAAGTAACTCACTCATGGAACAAAGCTGGCCCTGGCCTGTCTGAATCGCAGGTGAGTGACTCCAGCACAGTGCTGTGCCTCCTCCGCTCCATGGCCTCTGGAAAAGGAATGGAAATTTGCCAGCGTGAACGGGGATGACGATGAGGTGCCTGGGCTGCCCTCCTCTCCTGGCTCTGACAGCTCCAGTGGAAGTCAGTCTGTGTATTTATGCGAAACAAGTTCACTTGCTTTCCTCTCTAGGGTCCCCTGCTGTTATGATTTCATCTCCCAATGTCCCATCCCGCCACTTCCTCCCATGCCCCACCATTGGGTGCAGTGAGCAGTGCCTGGCTTTGCGGCAGGACCTGAGGGAGGGCAGGAACAGCTGGCCTTGGTGGCGGAGACCAGGGTTTCCAGCCACCTCTCCAGGCTGCCACACCCTTGTGCATGAGACAAAAAAGCTCCATGGGTAGATCTGAGTTTTAAATGGAAAAACTAGACAATTTGAAAATGTTGACCTGAGTCCACTCTTTGAGGACCGTTGTCCCACCCCACCAGTTTTCTGGAGCCTCCCACGTGGGGACTTGGAGCCTGTTGGACTTTGGTCCAAACCTCCCATCTGCAATAGAGGTGCCTCTCCAGCCTCCCACCTAGAGTGACGGTCCCAGCTGCTCTGTGCTGGGCAGCAGCTCGCAGCCCCGAAGCCAGGGTGCCCTGAAGGGCCTTCGCAGTTCTGTCCCCAAAGCAGCAGCCCAAGGAGGTAGGGCTGGACCCAGGGGAGGAAGCTCCCCTGCCTCACTCCAGCTCCAGTAAATGCAGGGGCCTGGGATTTGTATGAATAAGTATCATGAGCCTCAAATTTGTAGACCAAAGAATTGGGCTATTAATGGGGCTTGGCAAGGAGATAAACGTGTTTCTGTAAGATATCACAGCTGTATGTCGACTGTCAAGGAATTGAAAACATCTGGATGGCTGCTGACTTGCTGGTTCATTGGAATCCTGACCAGATGTTTGGTATCATGTCGACAGGGCCGAGGCTTCAAGGTAACTACGACACAGAAAGGTTCTCATTGTATAAAGTAGGTCCTGGCCTTTGGCTCAGTTTACATTTCTATCTATCTATCTATCTATCTGCATGTGTGTGTATATACATATATATGCATAGAAACACATTGTTTCCTGAAACTAGAGAATGCATTAATAAGTTTAAAACATACAAGAGGATAAGCTTGTAGGTTTTCGAAATATAGATAGATGCCATTTCTGTTTTGCTTTTAAAAATAGAAATACAATAATTGAAGTAATTATACTTATTTAAATCTCAAACCATCTGAAAAATGACTATTATGTTTTGACAAAACATAATATTTTTAAATTCAGAAAATTGACAGAAATTATAATGCATCTTATAGGTCATTTAAAATATAGAAATGTAGATTCATTTAAACATCAACATGTTTTACACATTTGTTTGCATTAAGTACATTGATTTGTGCTAACACTTCTGTAATTTATTAATATATTTAAAATTTTTCTCTTTAAAGTAGATTTGTATTTACCCAGACATTCATAGACAAACTGATGCCCACTACAGTTACATATCACTATGCCCTCAAACAGCTACATTAAACATGTCAGATCATGCCACTGTAAGTGGGCTATTTTCTTTCTCTTCTCAAACATGAGGTATCCATGCTTTTATTAGAATAGAGCATGAAAAGTTCAGTAATTGTAAAACTTGAGGTCTATATTAAATAAAGGAGTAGTTCTCATCAGAAACAACATGGCCAGGCCTGATTCTTTTTTCCTCTGTTTTTTTAAAACAATTCTTTTTATATACTATCACTTTCAAACATGCATTTGAGACTCTGCACCAAAGGAAAGTGTCCTCGTCAACACTGAGATATGAATGGAAAAGAAGACTCCTAGGAGGCAAAGAAAGCCACTGTGCTAGCTGGCTGGTGTATATGGCTTCTAAGAATAAATTGTATTCACTTGAACAGAATAAATTATTGGTGCAGGCATAGATTTGATGGAGTATTATTTGGATTAAAAGATACTTGTCAATCTATTGATTTTTGATGTGTTAATATGATGCTCCCTGTTTTTTCTTAACTTTAGTAGATAAAGTTTCCAGTGGTTGCTAAAGTTAACTTATTTGGGAGAAATATATTTTGAAGCCGTAATACACAAGCAAAATGTAAAGAAACTTCCACCTTTCCCATTAAGATTCACTCAGAATGACTGCCATCATATCCGTTCATTTTTAAGTAACATATTAAGAATTTAGTGAAAGTTTCAGTCTTGGAGGTACTACTCTAAGAACAGCAGCATTATCAGCAAGAGAGACGGACAAACTCTTTGCCATGGAGCCTTAGAAAATAATGTCTCTTTTCTTAGAAGAACTTTGGTTCACATCACACCCTTTCTGTACTGTTGTCAGATTCCTTCCAAGGTCAGATCAGAAAATGAATAATTATCGTTAAAACTAGTAACAAGAAAGTGTCAGTTTCTGTGGAAGAAACTCTTCAAAGTGGGTAATTTCAGAGGTCCTTGGTAGCAAAGATCAAACAGTGGTTTAAATAGTGTTTTTTTCCTCCAGTGTTTATCTGCTATAAATGATGTCGAGAACAAATGAAATATTCAAACTTAATAATGAGCGTGAAAACAGGGAAGTGAATTGGCGGAAAGGTGGCCATTTTTCCTGATTCTTTACACCATGCACTCACGTCTTCCTGTTAATCTTATATTTTATCTCATACTCTTTCTAAATAGTTCATTTTTTAAAACTTGTCAATAAGGGCATTTTTTACAGATTCGAATATTTCATATTAAGATTTTGATTGGTGTTCAATATAGAATTTATAAAAACATGTATTAAGGATCCAAAACTTATCTGGGAAAGGTAGTCATGAATTGAATTTTACTTATTTTAGTTATTTTTGGGCATAGATTAGATTGTTAAATTTTTGTAGGCCAGGGTTTGGTGCCTAACACGTTTACATGCTTTTGACAGGTAAGACTGCAACTGACTCCATGAGCACATTTTTCTCTGCTCATGAAAACATGTGGTCACCTGACTTTAATGAGAGATAATCCTGCCCACCTGGGATGCCAGCCTCTGGGGTCCTGGCCAGCTGCAGCCTTCTCTACTAACTATCATGGCCTTATCCACCGTCCATGCCTCCTGGCCACACCTTCTGTCCAGGGAAGAGTGATTGCTATGTAGAGGTTCACGTAAGATGATGCACCTGTGCTGGACAATGGTTCCCCAGTACTGACCGCTGCAGTGTGTCCAGAGCAAAGCCTCTCAGGTCTGTGCAGCCTGCCGGATGGCCAGGATCTCAGCAGGGCTGCTCCCACCAGCACCTGTGAGGTGCTGAGCTGCCGACACGCAGGCCTCTTCTCCTTGGAGCCACTGCCCTGAGGACCAGACAGGGTAGACCAGAACCCTGTACTCTGCCTAAACTCCACCTCTGAGGAGCCTGCCAACTTCAGGACCATGCTTCCATTTTACACGTGAGCATAAAAGTTGTAAATATCTCCAGTGAGTTCTAGAATAGAAAGTACAGACACCTCCGATATGTGTGCTGAACTTTGAAAACAATTGTCCCGTGAAGGAAACCGATTTTCTCCCCAACTCTAAAGGTGGCTCTGGCCTCAGGGATCCGTGCTCTCATTTTACAGATGAGGAAACCCAGGCCCCAGAGATGGAGGGTCTTGTTCTTTCACTGGGATCAGAGAAAAGACGAGAATCCAAGGTTCTTGTCATACATCAGGATTTGCCATTGATTTGCATTGATTTCTGCTCAGTAAAACACAGTGCTTCCGACCTGGCTGCAGAGAGCCCTGATCTTCTTCGTCCTGCTTTTAAACCAATCACCCATCACAGAGCAGATATTGACCTATTTTTTCACTTTGTAGTTTTGGGAAAGTCACACTTTGATCTACTATCATAGCAGGGATATTTCTCAAGGAGGTACTGCCCCACACATGTAGCTAGTAAGACAGCTCTGTTGGGGTGCAGCTTTCACAGGGGACACCTGGTTGGCATGCCTGTCATGCTCTCCAGAGAAATCAGCTCTCCCTGACATGCTGACCTGTTATCACCCAGACAGGGAGGACCCAGCAGTGAAACCCGGGATGACCGAGACTTGCCGTTGGGAGCCAGGCTGCCGAACATTTCCTCAAGACGAGACTCCTGTCCTCGGGATTTGGCTGTTAAGTGCCACTTATTTGTGTGTGGTTTAAGATCTCAGACTGTAATTAATCTTCCCTTTGAACCGGACAACTTTGCAAAGTGTCATTGCCCGTCAATTGTGTTGAGCAGGTCTCCTCCGGACACCGATGCGTTGAGGGTTCGTGATCATATTCATAGCTTTTCCGTCACATTCATTAAAGCAGCTCAGACATGGGGCTGCTGAAACCTTTGAAATTCATAGATTTAGCGACATGGTCAGATCATTTTTCATAACCCTGATTTCTTTGTCAGAGTGTCATAGCCAGTAGAGAGCTGTTAGATTCCTGCACGTTTATAAATCTCTTCTCAGCTTCATCTCACTGCTATTTAATACCACTTTGCTCGGCCGCTGTACTTACGAGCTTAAAATACCTTCTGTTGGAAGGAACGCAGACTTACTGTTATTATGGAGGAGTTTCGGTGAGATTTCCCCCAGCACAGGCTGACAAGCTGCCTGGCACGTTGTCATTTATCATTGTACACTAGATCTGTCAACTGGAGAAACAATCTCAATAAAAAATTTCTGCATGAAATTACTTTGTCGGAGAAGAAACTGGTTGTGTTTCGTGTGTACTGATCTGTGTCTCTGTGTCGTTTTGTTTTTTTCCTTCTTTCTTCTTCTTCTTCTTCTTTTTTTAATTTTGGCTGTGAAAGGTACTTAATGTACCAAAAACAATTTGTACAGACATTATTTTACCAATTGAAAGTGTGAGCACCGTGCTGGGGCCCCTCGTGTAACTGTCTCTAATACATTTTCACGCTGTGCTCTGACGGCTTCATTTTACAGTTGAGGGGCTCACCCACTCCATGCTGTGTGGGAAATGGGACCCTCGGCACTCGGGTCCACAGAGTGCACTTAGCACGTGAACAACAGGCGGCCCAAGTCGGAGCCTTAAAGCATCTCCATTCCCGTGATACTTGACGCAAACTGGGGCTTGCTGGATCTTTGGTGTCTCTGGAAAGCACAGCACAGCCACCGTAAGCAGCAGGGATGCTGTCTTCCTCCGGAAGGGTGTGCGCCCCGGGGTCGGCCGCAGCTGGGCAGTTGTCCCAGGGGAGAGTCTGTGGAGCTGACTGCACCCAGGCGCTCTGGGGCCCTGTCCAGCGACAGCCGTCCGTTCTGCAGGGAAGGCAGAAATCATTTCTGTGGATCATGGATAAGCCCCAGTTGCTCTTACATTTGTTTGGTTTCTTGTGTGAGTTCAGTAACGAGAAGAGACTCTGAGGTCCACAGTCCGTCGAACCAGCAGGGGCAATAATTGCTGTGAAATGATGTTTCTGGACAGCTGGGAGGGAAAGATCAGCCTCCCAGGCCCTTGTTTTCCACTCTGTCAGGTTCTTACCCTGCGTTGGATTTGTTGTTGTTGGCGTCTGATGCTTCTGCTGACACCTCTGTCAGAAAATGAATTTTTCACTCCCCACTTGGTTGACTCGATTCATAGGGTGGAACTCTGTCAAAAAACGCCACTTTCAAGCTCGCTGTCTCACTCGTGCCGGAGATGCTGAGGCTGTCGGAGCCAGCCCGCTGGGCCCAGCCTTCCTGCCCAAATCCTACGCCAGGTCTCACATACGATGCCCACTGAGATGGGACATTCCACCTGCCCTTCTAATGCAATTAAAGTTTACAAAACCCACTGGTGTCAGAATTCATGCAGAATGCAAAGTATTTCTAAGAAGAAAAATGGAGGCTTTGCTAAAAGATGGAGTTGGGGATAGACCTTATTTCTGGTGCGCCTGGATTGGTTTTTAACATTTGTAAAATGCTTTTGCCTTTAATATCTATAATAACTGACTTGTGATGTAAGAAAACTCATTGAGGCCAAAGCAGAAAGGCAAAGGTCCACACCAATTCATGGTAAAGTCCGGGAGACGTGGAGAAGACTGTTTTATCCCAGCCCTTGTCTTTGATGGATTTATACTCTTTTTACAATGGCAATAGTAATATTAATCTATAATCGCATCAGTAACACGGAAATGAAAGAAACTAGCAATTGTTTGTTCAACAGTACGCTTTGATATCAGTTATTTGTCCCACAGACCAGACACTCACTGCTACTGTCAGAGTCCCCCTCCCAGGACATACTGGTTGTTGACAGGCCTCAGGCTCAGGGCTACGGAACCAAAGCAGGGGCAGTGTCTAGCTATGCCTGGGCATCCTACTGACAAGCCTGGGGGAGGCAGGAGGACTGTGGAGGCGCTAAGCTCCCCAAAAATCATTTCTGAAGCAGGAGCAGCCAGTGCAACTAAGGCTGGGACAGGAGTCCACACACAATGCCAAGCCCGAAGTGCACAAGCGTCAGTGTGTCAGGGAGCTGCTCCTGCCCGAACCCCGAGCGGTGCCTAGTCCAGCAGGCTGCCTGGTCGAATGACCACCCTCCTGTCTGGGGCCTGGGGTCCAGGCGGAGCAATTCCAGGGGTGGCAGGAGGAAGCCATCCACAGTGGAGGCTGAGCCCCGGTGGACTCATGAACCCAAGATCACGTGTTAATCATCCAGTGTTGGGCACAGGGCAGAACCAATGTTGTGAAGTGAACACAGAAGGACAGGTCAAAACCCTGAGACTCAAACATCTGGGCTTGAAACCAGATCTGGGCAGGAGAAGGGGACTCTGAGGAGACAGGCTTTAGAAGGAAGCCCCTCTTCTGCGCTGTGTTTAGGCTCAGCGTGGCCTCAAACTCTAGAAGGTCCTGACACTGTCAATGGACTGGAACAGTTGCTCCCAGACAGAGAGGCAGGAGGGGCAGAGCTTTTCTTTCTGACCACTATTCTGTCTTCCGCTAAGCTATTTGCTCAAACAGTATCTACCACGTGCAGAATAATATGCAGTTAAAGGAGGTATATAGGCTCTGATGACCTGAATATTTCTTTTTACAGTATTTCCATTAAAAATTATAAATTTTTTTTCTTCTTCTCAACTGTAAGGCATGTGCACCCACTGCAGATTGTATCACATTTTCCTGAAACTGTGTGCTCTCCTAATCCAAAATATGTGCCTTTCCTTCCGTCCAGGAAACGAAAATATCTTTTGTTTGTTTGTTTGTTTTGAGACAGGGTCTTGCTCTTTTGCCCAGACCAGAATGGAGTGGGGCATGGCCATAGCTCACTGCAGCCTCAAGCTCCTTGGCTCAAGCCATCCTCCCACCTCAGCCTCCCAAGTAGCTGGGACTTCAGGGAGGCACCATTACATCTGGCTAATTTTTAAGTTTTTGTAGAGATGGGGTCTCACTATATTGCCCAGGCAGGGCAAATTCCTGGACTCGAGATCCTCCCTCCTTGGCCTCTCAAAATGCAGGATGACAGGTGTGAACCACCATGCCCAGCCAAATGTCATATTTAAAAAAATCAAATTTAGATTTCTTTCCCAAGGAATATATAAAATATTATTAAAAGCCAGACGGTTCTCGAGACCAATGAAGCAGCAGCAGACATGGCCCTACTCCAGCAGACATGTCCCTATTGAGAGGCAGGGACAGCAAATGCCCTCTGAGGACCAAATACAAACCAGCAGATGTTTCTGTAAATCACGGTTTTTTGGGGACTGCAGCCTGGACCATTTCTTTTGTATTATCTAAGCCTGTTTTCACACTGTAACACTAGAATTAATTGTTTTCCACTGAATGTGGAAAACCCACAAATGTTTGCCCTCTGCCTCTTCACAGAAAAAGCATGCCAATCTGTGATCCACAGGAACCCATTTTCAAACCCAGAAGCCGTTTTATCTGACGTTTGGCTTCTGATATGAAAATCATATCCTCGTACTGTCTTCTGTTCTCATTTCAGACATTATCCATGGCATCCGACCAAGGAAGAAAAGTTAGCTCTCTTAACCCTCCCTATAAACACACAAGTACACATCCTCCCTCTTCATTCTCCAAATACACATTAGGATACTTTTGTTAAATCATAATTAATAGTAGCACTCTCACATGGTTGTATGCTTCTTCACTGCTGACCTTCCTAGTACAGATGCTCTTCTGTGCCAATTTCTTGTTTTCTTGGAATTAGTAATTGTCTTTTCATTAGCTTACTCTTCTGTGTGCTTATCAATAATTCACTCCTAACATTTCTGACAGGATCCTGTATTTTCTCGATATGGTCAAACTGACAGTCATATGTCAGTGCCACTAAAACTCTTATTCCTCCAGAAGATCTCCACTGCGGCCGGGGCTGCAGGCACCGCATGACTGTTGTTCTCTTCTGCACCTTCCTCATGTCTTCTTGTCAAATGTTCCCTTTGCCTCTCTGTGCCTGGTTCTTGGAGATTTTCTAACTTTATTTCTTTGATAATTTCCAGTGGTTCATTGTCTCCTTTTCCCCTTGATTTTAACAATGGTAACTTCTGCATTGTCACAGAACACAGAGCTGCGGCTTTGAGGTGGGCAGATCTTTGCAGCCGTAGGATGGGCCACGGGTGGTCATGTAGGGCCCTCTCTGCTGCCGCAAACTCTCCGTGCTCAAGCTTCCTGGTTCAGTTCCCCGCCCTGCAGATGCTCTGCTTGGCTCCATGTCGGTCCTTCCAGCACCTTCTGCACTTCCGGCCTTATCCCCAGGTCTCTGGCCCTGACTGCTTAGGGATCCTCCCCCAAGGCAGCTTGCTGCGCATGCTCAGGCTCGAAATAGACCTGAAGAGACAGAGTTGCCAGGCCTGCAGCAGGCCAGGTCCAGGGAAGTGGTCCCACACAGAGGACATCACTAGCTTTCTAATTCCCATTAAAAAAAAAAAAAAAAAAAAAACAACCTAGAGCAATGTAATTCACTAAAAGCTCAATAAGAACGCTAATATATTCTTTGTTCTTTTATTTCTTTTAAAATGCCTTTTTCATTTATCTTTTCCTAACTTCTTCAACTTCAAAGCAACTATGGGACGACATTCATCGTAAATAAAAACAGCTGAGCACAACAGCAGTTTACAAGTCTTAAGTGAAGCAAACATATTAATCATCTTGTTTTGATTCAATTACTCTGCTCTTTTGCTTTCAATAATAAATGAATCAAGTTTCATTTCCCTTCCCTTTTATTGCTCAATGAAATCTGTGTTTGGAGAGGTGGTGGACGAGCTGAAGGAGACGGCGGGAGACGTGGGCTCCTCCGGTTGCACGTGGCCTGTGTTCGCTCTCACATCCTCGGCTGGCTGTTTTGAGAAGAGGATCCTTGCTGGCTAAGCTGCCCGGAGTGTCTTCATTAATGATTTTTGGCCAATTTAGGAGGAGGCTCTACTTTTCTTCCTTTGAGCTATATTCTTAGCCCTGTCTTAGTAAAAATAGATGAGAATTATTTAGAAATCAACCAAGACCAGCTCATTCAATTTGCAGATAGCCCCAGTCTGGAGGTGCTAACCCCACAGACAACAGTTCCAGATTTTAAAATTGCCTGCATAGACCTTATTAGTGTATCAACAATGATACATGAAAATAGAACCTGCCTAAATATAAAAGGTTATAATTATTTGTTTAGGTCTGGGGTGAAGAAAAAGTGATTTGCTGAAAGAACTAGAATGGTCTCTGCAGTGTTTCCTATTACTGTTGATATTTTGGAATATTTGTTTAAAAAACAGAAGCAAAGTATTCATATCATGAAAATTCCATTTAATTTTGCACCTTTGTATTACTCTTTATATGCTAGGTACTCTGCTAGGTACTAGCAAAAAGACCTACAGACATGGTAGGGCCCTTCCTCAGTTCCTCAGTGGCGGGCAGTGTCTGGGTTGAGGGGCAGGCCGTGTCTGGAGTGAGGGGCAGGCGGTGTCTGGGGTGAGGCCGTCGGGAGGGCATGCTGGTGCATTTGCCCTTCACTGCCTGCAGATTCTGGGGATCTGGACACGTAAGGGAGACTTGCTTAAATCCTCATGACTCCCTACGTGTGTACAAAGGGAAAACTCAGGAAGAATATAGAGGGTTCCTCAGTCAATGCTCTGTCTGATAGGTTGTTCTACCAAAGAAACCTCCAAATATTGTAAGTATAGTACGCTAACAAGTAAGATTAAAAGTATAAAACAGAGGCCCCACACCCCAGGCTATGGTGCTTGTCCGAGGCCTGTCAGAAATGGAGCTGCACAACACAGCAGGAGGTGAGTGGTGGGTGAGCAAGCAAAGCTTCACCTGTATTTACAGCCACTCCCCATCACTCTCATTACCGCCTGAGCTCCACCTCCTGTTGTATCAGCAGCAACATTAGGTTCTCACAGGAGCCTGAATCCTATTGTGAACTGCACATGGGAGGGATCCAGGCTGAGCTCTCCTCATGAGAATCTAATGCCTGATGATGGGTCACTGTCTCCTGTCACCCCAAGATGGGACCGTCTAGTTGGTGGAAAACAAACTCAGGGCTCCCACTGATCCTACATTATGGTGAGTTGTATAATTATTTCATTACATATTATAATGTAACTATAATAGAAAGAAAGTGCACAATAAATGTAATGAGTTTGACTCATCATGAAACCACCCTCAACCCTGACTATGGAATAATTGTTTTCCATGAAACCAGTCCCTGGTGCCAAAAACATTGGGGACCACTGATACAAAGAGAATGTTTTGATTTGGGTGAGAGGGGAGTAAATAATTTCTATTTGAGGTTTCACCATGAAGATGGCATTTCCACTGGATCTGAAACAATGAGCCAGTGTGCAAGGGGCCAAGACTGCCAGAGGGAAGAGCAGGCCCCCAGGGTGTCCATGCAGGGTGGGTGCAGACATGGTGAGTTTTGCTGTCATGCGGTTAAGGCTGAAATTGAAGCAAGGGTAGAAAGTTTGTTTGTAAATGATTTATTGAGATAGATACACATGCCATACAATTCACCAATTTAAAGTGTACAATTTAATTGTATGTCAGTGCAATCATGCAGTGTATGCTCCTTTGTGTGTGGATTATTTCAAGCAATAGGATTATTTGGAGATGTATCTACGTTGCTAGATTGTTAATAGTTCATTCCTTTTGTGGGTAGGTTGAATTCCACCATACAGATATTATGTCTGTATGATGTTCACTCACCTGTTGACATTTCCAGTTTTGGTCTTTCTAGTTTGGGGTTATTATCAATAAAGCTGGGTTTGGCATGAATGTCTGAGTCTTTCTGTGAACACGTTGCACTTTCTCCAGGTAAACTTGAGAGTGGAAAGGCTGCCATATGGTTGGCGTATGCTGAATACTTTATAAAATTGCCAAACTTCTAATGCAATTTATTTTTAGAGAAGTTTTAGCTTTACGGCAACATTAAGCAGAAAGTACAGTGTTGCCATGTACTCCCTCTTTCCTCCCAGTTTTCTGTATCATTAACATCATGAACTGTCATCCTATATTTATAAGTGATGACCCAATATGGATACTAACTAAAGTCTGTGGTTAACATTACGTTCGCTCCTGGTGTTGTACACTCAATGGGTTTTGACAGTGTGCCATGCCACGTGTCTGCCACTGTAGTATTGGTGATTTCACTCCCTAAAATTCCCATGTGGGGTCGGGCACAGTGGGTCATGTCTATAATCCCAGCACTTTGGGAGGCTAAGGCGGGTGGATCACCTGAGGTCAGGAGTTTGAGACCAGCCTGGCTAACATGGTGAAAACCCATCTCTATTAAAAATACAAAAACTAGCCAGGCGTGGTGGTGGGCACCTGTGATCCCAGCTCCTTGGGAGGCTGAGACAGGAGGATCGCTTGAACCCGAGAGGCAGAGGTTGCAGTGAGCTGAGATCAAGCCATTGCACTCCAGCCTGGGTGACAGAGCGAGACTCCATAAAAAAAAAAATTCCGTGTGCTCCACCTGTTTATCTTTCTCTCCCCTGAACTCCTGCACCGCTGATACTTGACTGTCTTCATACCACGGCCTTTTCTAAAATGTGATATCATGGAAATCACGCAGGGTGGAGTCTTTTCAGACCCGCTTCCTTTCTTAGTGAGATGCGCTACCATCCCTTCCTGTCTCTTCACGGCTCCAGGGCTCATCTCTGTTGGTCACTGAATAATATCCCATTGCATGGATGTACCTCAGATGTTCATTCATTCACCAGGGAAGGGTTTCCAAACTTTTCAAATGTGGCCAAACCACTTTATATTCTCAAAGCAGTGGGTGAGTTCCAGTTGCTACATATCCTCACCAAAATGTAGTTTGACTGGAGTTTTTAACTTTGGGCATTCTAGTGTAGCAGTATCTTATTGTGGTTTTACTTTGCATTTGCCTAACAAGTAATGATGTTCAGAAAGCTTTTATTAAGTGTTTCCTAAAGTGTCTGTTCAAAGTTTTGTCTGTTATTTAATTAGACTGTCTTATTGATTGTAACAGTTATTCGTATATTCTAGACACAAGTTCTCTGTCAGATATATATTGTACAAATATATTTCCCAGTGTATGTCAGCCTTTCAGTTATTCTATCAGTGTCATTTGAAGTAAAATAGTTTTACATTTCTAAGAAGTCCAATTGATCACTTTTTTATTATGTATTTTATTATTATTTTTTGTTTTTAAGAAAGCTCCCTGAAAACCCAAGGGTACTAAACTTATCACCTGCGTTTTCTTGAAGACGTGTTACAGTATTAGCTCATACGTTTAGGTCTGTGATCCATTTTGAACTAAATGTTTTATGTGATGTCAGATCAGGTTCATGTTAATTGTGATGCAGATGGATGTCTGAGGGTCACATCATAGTTGTTGAAAGCTTATCAATTGTTTATTAAATTGCTTGGGCATTTTTGTCAATAACAAATTGGCCATATATCTATTGGTTTATTTCTGGATTCTCTACTTTAATATTATTAAAGTATTTTTCAAAAATGAAGATGCGATAAAACTTTTTTAGAAATAGAAACATTTACCCAGCACAATAAGAAATGCTTAAAAATCTCCTTCAGGTAGAAAGAAAATGTTACCAGTTGAAAATCTGGATCTACACAAAGACATGAAGAACATCTGTAATAATAAATACATAGGTAAATACAAACATTTCAAAATAATATCTTTAAAAATGTTTAAAAAGGTGATAACTCAAAGCTGAAAAACATGCTGTGGAGTTTACAACAAATAATATTTAAAGAAGTAAAATTTATGACAGACCCACACAAAGGCTAAAAGAGGAGAAACAGAAGTAGCTCATATTTTATACCACATGTCAGGTGGACTAGTATTTCTTAATTGTAGACTATAATGTGTTTAAAATATAAATTCTACAGTAAGCATTAAAAAAGGAGATATAGCAAATAAGCCCCCCAAAAGATAACATGACTTTATTTAAAAATACACAATACATCCAAAAGGAGGCAGGGATAAAAGGAAAAAGGAATCAGAGGAAAGATGGGACAAATATAAAATACACTGCAGTATGGTCGACAAACTCACCACATTAAAGGCAAATGGTTTAAAAACTGTAGTTAAATAACAGAGACCGTCAGATTAATTAACAAAGAAAGTTGCAGCAATATGTAATAAATTCAGTGCAATTCCAATCAAAACTCCAGCAGGTGTTTTTTGTTTTGTTTTTATTTTGTGTGTGTGTGTGTAAAATGGACAAACTGATTATAAAATAAATATAAAAATGCAATGTACAAAACATAGAGAAAACAATTTTTTAAAAGAACAAAATCAGAAGATTGAAACTACCTGATGTCAAGAATTGTAAAGATACGGCATCATAACAGTGTGGTGTTGTGTGAAACAGGCGATTCCAGTGCAGCCTTCACAGTGGAGCTGGCTTGTCCCCATCGTGGAAACCCTCACTTCGGAGTATTCACCCTCAAATCAGGGTTATTGCAAGGTTTCTCCCTGCAACCGGTGGGACAGCAGGTCTCCCCCGCCCTCTGCTGCTGCAGTCACTGTTCCGCCTGCTCCTTCTGGGGGCTCCACCCCAAGCCCAGCATTCTCCCCACCTGCTCATGCTGGTCAGCCCTTGGCAGGGGACCTGAGAGTGCCCTCTGGACCCGCCTTTCCATTCCACCTGTTCCTGTTGCTCCCGCCTTCTTCCTCCAGAGCTCTTTGGCTCACCCCAAGAGACTCCGGAATCTGTCTGGCTCCTGGCTGTAGTTCTGCCCCGAGACCCTCTTCAGGCCCTAAGCTGCGGTAATTTTTGGGGGGGGGGGGGTTGTCTCATTTATGGCTCATTCTCTCCAGGATCACTGTTCTGCACTGCCTGGTACTTCACATATTTTCAAAGTCTGAAAAACATGTATTTATGGTTTCTATGTTCTGATCAATATTTCAATTGTTTGAGCGGGGAGGGTGTCTGGCCCCTGTTATTCTGTCCTGCATGGGTGGAAAGTCCTAGACCTGAATATTCCACAGGATGGAGGAGTAAAGTAGCAGATATGATGGAGGAATGTGTCTCAGGACGTAACGGCCAACATACGACCTGTGGTTGATAATCCTAGGTTGCACTCAGGACTTTTGTGAAATGAGTAAATGAAAGCTGCTCTTACCACAGGAGGGGGAAATGGCAACTGTGTGAAATTACAGATTTATTAATTAGTTTCACTGTAGTAACCATTTAATGATACATATGTATCTCACGATGTGTTATATACCTTAAATATGCGTAATAGACTTAACAAAACCTTTTTAAAAATCAGGAAATGTAAAGATGCTGAGAACGAATAGTTAGAAAGTTCAAAAAAGAGCCAGAAGATTAATTTCTTTCAGAATGAGACTGTTTCAGGATTCCCCCTGAAAGTATTCCAGCAGATGCAATACGCTCTCAGCTAGATATAATATGTAACGAACTTTCGTTAGATAGCTCTGTATCTAATATAATTAACAAGGGGTTTATAGGACTGGCAGATGAATTTCAGAAGGTCTGTCAACTTGAAATTGTAGACAACTTTTTGCATATTTGGTCATAAAGGAAGTTTTCCAGGTTTCAGGCTTTGAAGATTTTTATTAGATACTTGGGATGTTCACCCAACAATATTAAAAACCAGTATCTTATATTCTACATGTTTCTTTCTCTAGCTCAGCATTGTTTCTGGTCTAATATATTTTAACTCATGATTCTGGGTTATATTCCCATTTACACTGATAACTTCGAGCTCCTGAGTTTCAGTGTGGGTTTATGTATAATTTCCCTTCTATGTCACACATGAAAAAAATTTAAAAGGCAAACAATTATAAAAAATATCATTTCTTTAGGGGTTGAAACTTCACTCCTGTCCTCAAATATTGAATGAAGCATGTTGGACTATCATCATTATTAGTGCAAATATTGTCTTATGCCCACAGAAGCACATGGTATTTCATTAGCCTGGAAAAATGCGCTACAAACAGACATTTAAGAGATAAGAGAGAATCACATGGATTAGAAAAAGAGTATTTAATAAGAACAATATCTGTGTCATTACAGTGCATCTGTTGGGAGAGGGTGCATCGCGATCATCTGTTTTACAGCCTTCTCTAGAATTATCTTTTGGATGATGTTATATAAAAGACAGTTTCTGATAAATCTGGTTCAACAATTAATATGCAGTGTAAGTTGTGATTAGAGGGTTGAATTGGAAGTAATGAAGGTTTAAAAATAGAAAACAGATGTAATATTTTAAATGACATTTTCTTGGTACTGTATTTATTTCCCTCTTTCAGTAATTAGTAAAATGTTTTCAGTTTTTAAAAACAGCTTATTACTGTGAACACAATAAACCCATATGTGTAAAAAACAAATAAAAAATGTGAGAAACAGATGATACATACTCTGTGTTGTGTGGATAAGGAAAAATAGTGAAAAAATAGACTGCCACAAAAATATAGGGCCAAAATATAAATAATGAAAATAATTTAAACAAAACCAATATCCAAGCAATTCTGTGCATCTGCTCCTCTTTCACTGAGCATAAATAATTGACATTATGGAGGAAAAGGTTCTGAAAATTAAATTTGTGGAGAATGTATTTCTTATTTCTTCAATTGAAAAGGTGAGAGTGCTCCCTCATTCCTCCTCATTCAGTTCATCTCATGGAGTCGCTTAAAAAGACCAAAACGACTGACTGGAAAGTCAGAGCTAGCAAGGAGAGTTCGGCGGCATCATTTAGAAACCTTGAAAGTGGAAATGTGTTTCTTTACCCTTCACATAAGCCTGTGTGACTGCAGGGAGCTGGGACCGGCGCGGCACAGAAGCCCGCTGGGCATTGCACCTGCTCTGGCCCCTGTTGCAGGAACTCCTAGAGCCTTGATGTAGCTGCGTGGTCAAGAATTCTCTGGAGCCCTCAGCTGATTAATTTTCCAAACAAAATTCTTGATATGTTTAAAAAACACATGACAAGTTAGCTTTGTATTAAGAAACTGTCGATTTTCACTATTTTTGGTTTTGGGTTGAATCTGTGAGTTTGGTTCCATCAAGTGAACCTGTGCTTCTATCCATTTATAACTCTAAACACAAACGAAATGTAATTACTGTTTTATTGACACATTAAAAGGAAATAAATAGTCAAATCGGCAGTTATATTCTTTTCTGAAGGTGTGGGTGTTACCCAGGCCTGGGTGGGTTCAGGCAGCTGCGGGAAGGGGTGTGAGGTGGAAGGGGGAGGCGTGGTGACTAAAGCTCAAAGAGAAGCAAAGGGTGTTCCTAACACAGCTGATCAAAAAGAAGACGGGAATGTGCAGACCCACCCTGAAACGTGGGTAAAGGATTCTTGCCGAAATGCTGCGAGCCACTGCTTCCCCCTTTCCCTGCACTGTTCTGAGCCACAGCAGCGCCACTGCCCATGGCTGCCCCTGCCACCACTGCTCTCCAGGGCTGCCCCAGGCTTAGTCAACATCCTTGGAACTGCTGCAGTGGCTCCCTCTCAGCCCCCTGGGAGTGGAGTCACACACGAGTGAGGCCACCATGAGTGTAGAGAGAGGACGCAGAGCCATGGAGACCTGGTGTCCACGGGACTGGGGAAACGGCCAGGCAGGCAGGTGTCTCCTAGGCATGCGGAGGTGGGGGACAGGACAGGAAGTGTCTCCCGTCCTGAATTTCTGGATCTAAAGGAGAGAGAAGCAGCCCCAGCCATCCCCACCGGACCTGTAATCCTCACCATAGCACCTGAGGAAGGGGAAGGGCTCTTAACCCAGGTCACAGACACGGCAACCAGCATTGACGGGACACTGGCAGCGCCCCAGGTGCCACACTGAGGGAGGCAGCGTCCTGAGAAACCCACAAGGAGGCCCGCCTGGTCTGTGCTCCCTCACTGAAGACACAGGCAGAAAGAGCTCCAAGGGACCCTTTTCAGAAAATCAGTGTTCTGTGATGCACGGATACCAACAAATTAGCGCAAAACATAAAGGACTCAGTAAGCTAAGCGGGTCTTTAGAGAATACAAAGACGCAGAGTCTTCATCTCCAGCCGACACCTCCCTCAGACCCTCGGGGCTCCCCCAAGGCCAACCTGCAAGCCAGCAAGGAACCCAGACCAGGCAGCTCTTGGGGATATCCTGGAAATACTCCTAGATGATCAGGTGAGGCTGCTCACCATGAGCCCAGGATTTTCTGATAGAAAGTTCTCTCCTAATTCTCTGCTGCCTGAGGAAGTGTCAAGCGTTGAGGAGAGAAAGATTAGCAATAAAACTCAGTCCAGGATGGCAGCTGGGGGCAGAATGGCTGTGTGGACCAGCACAGGCCTGGCGCTGGGTGCGAACAGAGGCTGCCAGCCTTCCTGTCCAGAGATGAGCGCTGTCATGTTTTAGGGCTAAACAGTGAAGCTGTCAGAACGTGCTTTTCCGTTGAAACCTTCTACTTATTTAAAATCAAGTCAGGACTGATACTTCTGCTGCACGGATTGTGAGTCTACCTACCACATCTACAGAAGAATGGCATCATATTGAAGCATAATACGTGGATTCCATGACAATTCAGATTTAGTTGGAAAGCAAATTTTGTCCAATTCATTTCAAAACTTATTTCTTAAGAATCAGGGCCAGGTGTGGTAGCTCATGCCTGTAATCCCAGCACTTTGGGAGGCAGGCAGATCACCTGAGGTCAGGAGTTCGAGACCAGCCAGTCCAACACAGTGAAACCCTGTCTCTACTAAAAAAAAAAAAAATTAGCTGATCGTGGTGGTGGGAACCTGCAATCCAGCTACTCGGGAGGCTGAGGCAGAAGAATCACTTGAATCAGGGAGGTGGAGGCTGCAGTGAGCCGAGATCGCACCACTGTACTTCAGCCTGGAAGACAGAGCCAGACTCCATCAAAAAAAAAAAAAAAAAAAGAAAGAGAGAAAGAGAGAAAGAGAAAGAAAGAAAGAAAGAAAGAAAGAAAGAAAGAAAGAAAGAAAGAAAGAAAGAAAGAAAGAAAGAAAGAAAGAAAGAAAGAAAGAAAGAAAGAGAAAGAAAGAAAGAAAGAATCTAGGATGGGCACAGGGCACAGTGGCTCATGCCTATAATCCCAGCACTTTGGGAGATTGAGGCATGGCAGTCGCCTGAGCCCGGGAGTTCAAGACAAGCCTGGGCAACATAGAGAAACACCGTCTGTACCTAAAATAAAAATAAAATTAGCCAGATGTGGCAGTGAGTGCTTGGAGTCCCAGCTACTCGGGAGGCTGAGGTGGGAGGATCACTGGAGCCCCAGATGTCAAGGCTGCAGTGAGCCGAGGCACTCACAATACTGCACTCCAGCTTGGGCGACACAGCAAGACCCTGTCTCCAAACAAAAACAAAAACAAAAACAAAAAACAGCAACAAAGAGGAATCTACTTGTGGCAAGTGCTGCCTGGTGCTAAGGGGCTATGAAAGGAGTGTAAACATATACAGTCTCTGTTCTTATCGACTGAAACACTTCAGAGAAAGTGAAGTAAAAGGGAGAATGTTCATATTTCCAATAGTTTAGCCCTTAATGCTAATATGATCTGAGGTGCAACAGTTCCATCCCTAAACCATCATTCCCTCTCCCCCGAGCCCATGGAAAAATTGTCTTCCACAAAACTCATCCTTAGTGCCAAGAAGTTTGGGTACCACGTTGGGCACCACTGGTCTACAGAATGGGGGAAAACATTCACAAGCTACCTACCTGACAAAGGATTAATAATCAGAATATGAAAGGAACTCAAACAACTCAATAGCAAAGAAACAAATAATCTGATTTAAAAATGGACAAAAGAACTGAATAGACATTTCTCAAAAGAAGACACACGATAGCCAACAGGTATAGGGACAGAAGCTCAAAATCACCCATCATCAGGGAAATGCAAATCAAAACCATACTGAGATCTCATCTCACCACACTTAAAAAGGTTATGATCAAAAAGACAAAGAATAATAAATACTGGCAAGAACGTATAGGAAGGGGAATGATTGTACACTGTGGGTGAGAAGGCAAATTAGTAGAGCCACTCTGGCAAACAGTAAGGAGATTCCTAAAATACTAAAAATAGA
The DNA here is from genome assembly GCF_007565055.1 of Rhinopithecus roxellana. Lineage (NCBI taxonomy): Eukaryota > Metazoa > Chordata > Mammalia > Primates > Cercopithecidae > Rhinopithecus > Rhinopithecus roxellana. The sequence continues at coordinate 38,028,900 of NC_044569.1, read as the reverse complement.
CCTACCCTTTGATCCAGCAATCTCACTGCTGTGTATGTACACAAAAGAAAATAAAATTAGTATATCAAAGTGATGTCTGCACTCCCATGTGTATTGCAGCACTAGTCCTAACAGTCTAGTTAGGGAATCAACCCAAATGTCCATTGACAGATGAGTGGATAAAGAAAGTGTGTCATATATACATAATGGAGTACTATTGAGCCATTAAAAAATGAAATCCTGTCATTTTGCAGCAACATGGATGGAACTGGAAATCATTATGTTAAATAACATAATCTAGATACAGAAAGACACAATATTGCATATTCTCACTCAGTTATAAGAGCTAAAAAAGTGGGTCTCATAAGGGCAGAGACTAGCACGGTGGTCACTAGAGGCTGGGAGTGGGAGGCAGAAGGAGGGATGGAGAGAAGTTGGTTAAGGGGCACAAAAATACAGTTAGAAGGAATAAGTTCTGGTATTTAATAGCACAGTAAAGAAATTATAGCTAACAATAATTTATCGTACATGTCAAATCACCAGAGGAATTGTGTTCCCAACACAAAGATAAATGTTGAGGGTGATTGATATCCCAATTACCATGATTTGATCATTACACATTATATAGGTATCAAATATCACATGTACCCCCAAAATATACTCATTTATATAGCAGTTTTTAGAAAACAATGTCAAGATGGAAATTATCTACAGTTTGATTTGTAGATTCATTGGGATCAAATCTAAATTCCCATAAATTATTTTGTCAATATTGACAAAATGATGCTAAAATTTATACAAAAATGAAAAAATCCTAGAATAGTCAACACAATACTAAATAGAAATAACTAGAAAGAACAAAGTTGGAGAACTGACATTACCTGACTTTAAGACTTACTATAAAGCTACATTAATCAAGATTATGTAGTACCAATGAAAGAATAAAAATATATCAAAAAGAAGGAATAAAATGCCTGTAACAAACCCACACAGATACAGGCAAGTGATTTTTGACAAAGGTGCAAAGGCAATTCATGGAGCTGGGAGAGCCTTTTCGGCAAATGCTGCTGGAACAATTGGACATTCACATGTGAAAAATGCTGAACCTACACACTGACTACATCTTACAACAGAATTAACTCAGAATGGATCATAGATTAAGATACAAAGTGCAAAACTACAAGACGTCTTCGAAAAAACAGAAAATCTAGATGACTTTTGCTTGGTGGCCAATTTCTAGCTATAACACCAGAAGCACGAGCCTTAAAAGAAAACTTGCTAAGTTATAATATATTAAGATTAAAGAAGCTTCTGCTCTGTGAAAGAAAAACATTAAAATCCAAAGAGAGAATAAAATTAAAACCCAAAAGAATCGAAAAAAGTATTTGCAAAACGCATATCTAATAAAAGACTTGTATTTATAATTTTCAAAGAACATTTAAAGCTCAACAAGTAGACAAAAACCCATGTAAAAATGGGCAAAGATATGAAGTGCAAAGAAGACACATGGATGATCAGTGTAAGAAAAGATCTTTACAACATGTGTCCTTGGGAAAATAAAAGCTGCAACTACAGTAGGACACCACTGCCCTCCCATCAGAATGGCTGAAATTTGGGAAGTGGACGGTACTAACTGCTGGTGAGAGCGAAATGCAACAGGGACTCTTATGTGTTGCTGATGCGAACACAAAATGGCACAGCCACTGAGAAGCAGTTTGCAGTTTTCAACCAAGCTAAACATAGTCTTACCGTATGATACAGGATTTGAGCCTCTGTGGATTTACCTAGCTGATTTGAAAAAGTATGCTCACATGAAAAACATGTATAGAAATGAATATGATAACTTTATTCATAGTAACCCAAACTGGCACCAATGAAGATGCCTCTCAATGAATAAACTAACTGTCACTACACCCATATCATAGAGTGACTAAAAGTAATGAGCTGTCAAGCCACAAAAATACAGGGATGTCTCTTCGATGCACAACGCTAAGTGAATGAGCCAGTCTAAGTGTGTGATTTCATTTATGTGACATTTGAAAAGGCTGAACTACAGAGAATAATGAGATCGGTGGTTTCTGGGGGTTCAGAGGGAGGAGAGATTGGATATGTGGTGTACAGGAAAATATTAGGGTATTAAAAATAGTCTGTTTGAGACTGTGATTGTGGATTCACAACACTGCTCATTTGTCAAAACCCACAGAGTTATGAAGCACAAGTGTGAACATTAATGTAAGCAAATTAAAAAAATAACCATTCAGGAGTTTGGCTGAAGTTTTCTAAGAAGGAATGCTACATTTGACAAAAATGTGTAAGTATATTACACATAAATGAAACAACCTCACTAAAGGGAGTGAAGAAAAGTGATGCTGACCTACCTAACTCTTGAGATACTAGTCTGTGAGACTAAAGACACGGGGAACTGCGTCCAAGCATGGCACAGTAGCTGATGAGGTTGTTCCTCATGGGTGTACAGGTTAGCAACTCTGAAACCAGGATGCAGGTGCGTTGGAACTGAACAATCAGATGCACGGACGACAGACCCTGGCAGCAGCTTCTCACTGCTGAGCTAGGAGCAGCAGGAGGCCAGCAAGTGCCTGTGGCCCTGGATTAGGGTTGGAGACATCAGTATGAACTCTTGCTTAGCTTCACATGGATATGGTTATATAGGTCTAGAAACGTGTGTATACATATGTGTGTGTGAATCTACAGAGTTTGGTAGACATTTCCATGCTCTGTCACCTGAGAGGGTCTAAAAGAAATGGCATCCCAGTAGCAGACACAGTGTCAGAGAGACACTGAAACCAGTGGGAAGCATTCTCAAAGAACAACACTGTAACAATGTGAGAAATGGAATAAACTAGTGTTGGGTTATAAGCCATGGCAGAAAATAAATATCCACGGTCCATTCATATATAAATAAAGGATTGAATACACGAACGAGGAGAATAGACAAATTTCCCCAATAGATTTTCAAATAATTTGTGTGGATATTTTGACCTCAGTGCCACTCCCAAGCATAGGCTGCACACAATGAATTCCTTCCAAAAAGTGCAGGATTGAAAGATGGGAAAAGACTCCCAGATGGGGGGGTGTCACCACGTTGCCCAGGCTGGCCTCAAACTCCTGAGCACAAGCCATTCTCCCTCTTCAGCCTCCCAAAGTGCTGGGATTACAGGCATGGAAAAACCTCTTTACTTGACTCAACCTCCCTTGACAACGCTGGGCTTTATGGATACAAAGATGAATGAGAATCTTTTTTTGAATTTGTGAAAGCTCATAGGCCTCTGAGCAAATAGAGAGTAAAACTGATTCTCATTATACATGGTAGGTGTGCTCTATAAAGTCACTGGGAACACTCAGGAGGCAAGTACGGAGCCATTGCTCCCAGGGGATGTGGAGGGTCAGGTTTCTGTGAGCATATGGTCACCACGTTTTTATCCATAAATCCATATACAACCTTGTAAATGTGTGTTTCTCTTTGATGACACTTAAGTTAATATCTATTGCTGATGCATTAACACTGAACTCACACGTGAATGAAGCTTCTCTGACACACATGTTTTCTCCGTGAGGCAGGTCACAGTCTCTTGCACTTGGGACACCAGTCAAAGCTCCCACACCGCACCTGGGGGTGTTTAAACAAAAAAAATCTCCACTAAGAAGCACAAGAATGTATTAACAGCACTAAATAACTGGACCATGAAAAAGAAACTTGTTTACAGTGTCAGCTGACACAAGAAAGCAGAGCTTTCCCTTGTTTGATCTCAGCTGGGAATGTGCATTTTCGGTGATTTTCATCTCTTTGTGCACATATGCAAATGACCACAAGAGTGCTGTGCATGTTGATTTTGGAGTAATAAGTAGGTTTTGGTGAGTAGGTGAATTCACAAGTCAGAATCCATGAACAGCGAGGGCTGACCATATCGCTGGGTCAGTAATGACAATGCTGTGCCCTAGCTGATGTATTCTACCCTCTCCCCGCTACATCAACCTTTCCAAACACAAAACAAGTAACTTTCCATCTGTGCACAAAGCCTGTGATAAGTCTCCAACCTCTAAACTGAAACACAGAGAGCCCTAACCCCACCCACAAGATCCACAGGAACCAGATCTACTGCCCCCGCCCCACGCAGTCCCCTCTCCTCCTACCTCCCTCTGCGCAGGAGTCTCTCACTTGCCCTCCTTCTTCTCCCTCCTTCCGGCCCCATAGGCCCCTCATCTTCCCCTCCTCCTCCTCCCTCCCCATAGGCCTCTCCCCTGCCCTCCTCCTTCTCCCTCCCTCCACTCCATAAGTCTCTCACCTGCCCTCCTCCAGCTCCCTCTGGCCTCATAGGTCCCTCCCTCTGCCCCTCCTCTTCTTTCCTCCTCCCTTCTCCCTCCCCATAGGCCCCTCACCTGCCCCTCGTCCTCTGGCCCCGTAGGCCTCTCATCTGCCCCTTCACCTGCTCAGCTCACTCGTGCCTCAGAAAGTTTCTGTTATCCACTTCTTCTGTCTGGAATGCTTTCCCTTGGGCTTTCAGATAATTCAATTCTCTGCTCAAATTTTACCTTTTTAAGGAGTGCATTCTTGATCATCTTATTTAAATGGCTTCCGACCTCAATACTCCATTCTTTGCTTGATTTGTCCTCAGATACCTTATTACACATGAATTTGTGTGTATTTACTTATTTATTTCCTGTAACCCTAGAACATAAGCACAGGGAGCTAAAGGGCCGCATCAGGGTGGTTCCCACCTGGACCCGCCACCCTGAGCAGTGCTATTTGAAGAAGGTCAATACATATTTGCTAGTTGAATGGATATCGGAAATTGAATGGCAGAAGAAAGAATAGTTAGATGTTGTCTAAACTGGAAATGCATTACAGAGAAGGGCAGTTGATCTTGACCTTGAAGACCACGTAGGGGTTTGTTGGACACAATCATAAGAAGCGCCATGGAATGCAGCCAGCAGCGTGCACAGGGGCACAGAGGGGAAAATGACACGGAAATCCGGGAAAGGCTCAGACTGCAGTGAGGCAATGCAGAGAAATAGCCCTGGAAACAGAGTGTGGGGCTAGAACGTGACAGAATATTGATGCCACGTTCAGGATTTCCACTTTGTAATTCAGGGATTGCAGAAAAACAGAAGGGTTTTCATCAAGGGGTTAATATTTGTGCTTTCTCTTGTTGTTGTTTACAAATAAATCTCTGGGATTACATGTGAGAACTACTTCCCTAAGCTGAACTTAAAAAAGAAAAATGAACAACTGCTAAAATTACTAAGAAAAATAGCTGTTACATGCAAATAGGAGAAAACCCCATCATTGAAAGGGCAATTTCTTGTGTCTGAATGTTTGTTTCATATGAAAATCATTTTGTTAGCACATAAATGTAAATATATCTTATGAAAATGTGGCTTTTGATAGCTGTAAAAGATGCCGAATAGCCATTTTGGGAAAGTGAAGAAAATAAACAAATAGAGGCAGCAGTGCTCTGCCTCTGCCAGCCAGCGCTCCTGCTGCCACAACCAGGGATGGAAGGGACGCAGCGGTCACATTCAGACAGACGTCAAAGGACCCTTCTTGGGTGAACGTGCTGATTCTGATCAGGGGCCAAATCTTGGGCTGGACTTCGGGGCAGGGACTCTTTAAGGCACAGAGAAGCAGATAGAGCACTCCCTATGGCTGCAGTGGCCACACGGTGGGCTGAACCCAGGGACTGCCAAGCTCATGGCCAGTCCCCCACTCCAAGGCCATGTATTGAGATCTGGAGCCTTGCAGGGTGCTAGGGGCTACTCAGAAATGTCCCAAAGACAGGTTGGGAAATCTTGTAGTTGGACAGTGCATAGGAGACCAAGACCCACCTTCCTCATGCACATAGCCAATCCGCCTAGGCATTTTCATATTTAGAGGTTTCATGGAATAGAAGGCTGAATAGCTGAGTTCAAACTCCTAAATGGTAGAAATGAATTTCTCAGTCTTTAAATGCTGAGGATAGTGAAAGTACAATCTGTCCTCATTCCTGGCCAGTTTCTCATTGGATTTCAGGAAAGAGTCCTTCACCCCAGCTCCCTAATAGAGAGTAGAGGATTTCATTCCTGGGAGAGTAGGACTCTATTCTGCTTCCACAAATATTCCACATGCAACATTCAATGTACAATGAAACAACAACCTATGTGAAAACTCAGAAAGTATAAATGATAAGGAACAAACAAACAAAAAGCAAACAGAAAACCAACAGAAGTCCGTGGGAAGGAACTTTCAAGTAACCATGCTAGTAAAATTGACAAAATGATGGGCAAAGTGGATGAAGAGATAGAGAATTTTAAGAGAAATCCAGAAAAATGGAATCTGAAGAAAATAATTAAATACTCTAGACATTGAAAAAATATGTAAGATATCAGAAAATAAGAAATATCTGACTGAGTTCTTCAGAAGACAAAATAGCAGAAAATAGGATTAGCATTCTTGAAGAAAGGTCAATCAAAAGTTTATAAGTTAAAGCACGGATTTTTTTTTAAAGAAAAAATAAAGACTAGAAAGAACAGGAAAGAGAGGAAGACACATGTAGAAGATGGTAAAACAGCCTGGCACACATGTAATGGGAGTCCCAGAAGGAGATAGAAATATTAGAAGAGGCAATTTTTAAGAATTTCAAAAACTGGTTAAAAGCATTAATCCACAGATTCAAGAAACTCAGTGAATCCCAAGCAGGATTAATCAAACAAAACCACGTTTGATTTTGAATGTGGAACATCACGAGCAAACTGCTGAAAATCAAAGAACAAAAGGAAATTTTAAAAGGAAACAATGCAGAGGACCCTATTATTTTCAAGGACCAATAACACTGATGGCTGATTTCCCAACAGAAAATGAAAGCTGAAATGTAAAGCAAAGGGATGACACAGGAATCTAAGATCTCAGCAATCTGGGTGTCAGGTGTTTTTTTAAACTATTTTTTTTTGAATAAGGGTTACATTTCTTTGGACCTTTTTGTGTCTAGTGAGTTTTGATTTTATCATTGGCATTAAACGTTATCCATTGTGGAGACTCTGGGTCCTGCTGTGTTTCTCTGAAGAGTGTTGTTTCTGTTTTACTGCCCAGATTAATCACTGACTACACTACAAACTTGTGCAGGTTTTACAATTTGTTATGGCAGACCTGCAGAAAACCCAGGTTTCTCCAAGCCCCCGTAGTTCATCATGTCCCAACCTCCAAACTCAGTGTGTTTTGTAGTCCTTGTCAGAATGTGCTTTTATTCTAGTGAGGCATCAGACTATTTAAGGTAGAATAAAATAGGCCTTTCTTTAGGACATGATCCTTATTTTTAAGTCTTGGACTCTCCCAGTGGATTCTTGGTGTTACAAAGTGTGCATGAGGGCCTCCCACGGACTAGACCAGCGCGTCAGCACCTTCACACCAGCTCAACCTCCACAATCTGCTCCTTCCCCACAAGAGGAGCCGCTCTGTCCAGCCTCAGAAACTCCCTTGTGCATATGCAACAAAATCCTTCCATTAAGGACTCATGGGCACCCCACATAGACCTCTGGGGCCTCTCCCTGCAGACCCCAGTCTGTCTATTCTAGCCTCTTTGCCCACCCAAAATTCTCTTTCCTTCCTCAGCTCAGGGAATCCACCATGCTGTGCTTCCCCTTCACCTTGCAGGGTACAGTCAGAAAATCCTCTCATCAGAGCCATGGTATTCAGGAGCTGGCTCCGTGATTTCTCTGTTCTCTCTGCTGCCTGTTGTCTAACATTTGCAAAAGAAAACACATCAGTTTTATTGTTGTGTACAGGAAGGGCTAATCCAGTACCAGCAAGCCCATAAAGGCTGCAAAGAACAGTAATGCTGAAACCAACCGACCAACCAACCGACCAACCAACCAACCAACCAACCAACACACATGGAAGTCTGGGGAAACTATCCTTTGAATATAAAGGTGAGGGACAGGTATTTCAGGAAGACAAAAGCTAAGATAATTTGTTTCCAACATAATTGCAGGGTAAGAAAAGCAAAAGGGGCCAGGCATGGTGGCTCATACCTGTAATCCCAGCACTTTGGGAGGCCAACATGGGTGGATCACTTGAGGTCAGGAGTTTGAGACCAGCCTGGCCAACATGCTGAAACCTCATCTCTACTAAAAATACAAAATATATTAGCCAGGTATGGTGGCAGACACCTGTAATCCCAGCTATCTGGGAGGCCAAGGCAGGAGAATCACTTGAACCTGGGAGGAGGAGGTTGCAGTGAGCCGAGATCACTCCATTGTACTCTGGTCTGGGTGACAGAGTGAGACTCAGTCTCAAAAAAAAAAAAAAAAAAGAAATGCAAAAGGAAGTAAAATGATCCCAGGCAGAAAAATAAGAACTGTGAGAGGGAATAGAGTACTGAAAAGCAGGCAACACTTTCAGAAATTGTAAGTGCATTACTCCATGTTACACAGAAATACACATAGGCTTACTGCTTCTAAGGCTCTTCTTATTTTGCATGTGTAATTCTATTAGGGATATATTATTAACAGCATTAAAATAATAAAATTTTCAATTTCATGTACATGTATTTGCCACACTAAAGGTAATAAATGGAGGCCCCATTGGTTTCATTAGTACCGTTTGATAATATGTGTCATTCACATAAAGACTTGAAGTTGTCATGAAGTTGCTGACGGCATCACTCTGCCAAGGAGGTGACTGAAGGAGCGATTTAACTTTATAAAAATAAGTCCGAGTTGGGGAAGAGCTTCACCCTCACTGGCGCACACCTTGCTGACTGGGGAAGAGCTTCACCCTCACTGGCGCACACCTGGCTGACTCAGGGAAGAGCTCCGCCCTCAGGGACAGATGCACACCTAGCTGACTGGGGAAGAGCTCCGCCCTCAGGGACAGATGCACACCTGGCTGACTGGGGAAGAGCACCGCCCTCAGGGACGCACACCTGGTTGACTCGCAGTGATTCATTCATGCTCTGTTTCCCATGGAACATCCTGACTCATAACCACGGCTTACTGAATTGTCGAGACCTTTCTCCTGTGTGAATATAGAGGAGGAAGTGACAGAGGTTGCACTGGAGCTGTGCTTTATGCAATCAATTAATTTGAGGATGCTTCTCTGAAAAATAAAGGCCTTAGTCCTATATCAAAAAGTAGGGGCTGGGAACAGGGAAATGGACGGATGCTGGCCAAAGGGCACAGACTTCCGGGTGAAGATGAGGGCGTCCTGGAGGCCTCAGGTACAGCCTGGCCGCAGTAACACAACGCTGTGCGCTTAACGTTTGACGACAGAGATTTCAAACGTCCTCATTAAAAAAAAATAGTGCTTCTGAGGTGAAGGATGAATTAATTAGCAGTTGTAGTAATCATTTCACAATGTAGATTTATATCACAGCGTCACTGTATACCTTAAATATATACAATTTTTATTCGCCCACTTGTACCTCAATAAAGCTAAAAAGAAGAAGATAGGTACTTGGGGCTAATTTTATTGCAATATTATTTAACAATATTTTCCAGTTAACAAACTCACAAAAATCCACATTTGCTTCAAATTTGACCTTTCCTTTCAAATATGACTTAATACACATTTAACTTTTACAAATTCAATTTTTGAACATAATAAAATAATATATAGCAAGTTAGCCTTGTATTTTCACTAATTCAGAGAATACTTTTTGTTCCTGTCTTTATGTTGCATAACGAGTTGATCACAGACAGAAGAGACACTGTGTTTTGATATGTTGTGATGCTTTTAAATGATTAAAACTCTTGAGCTGAGCTGTTATATTTCTGGGTAACTGTCATGCGATCCTAATCAAGGCTATCAATACCCATCTCTTCTCCACACCTACACATCTGAGGGTCACCAGGCCCCTTGAAATTAAATGTTAAGAAATGTTCATTAGAGATGTGCTGGAGTCACCACACAGATTTAATCCACCTGCCTTCCAGTTCTGCTCAAACCTCAGAGGGTAGTCACAGAGTCTGACCGGTCTGGTATTTCCCCCCACAAGCCACGGGTGGAGGTGCAATGCAGGTGTTTGGTTCAAACAGAAATTACTTGAAAATGATGGTTTGGAATTCACCCAAAACTAAATCATCTACCTTCAGCACCAAGACCACACGTGGCTGGAGAACTGCAGGAAGGACAGTCCCCTCTCACCCAAGTGATTGATGGGGAGGAAAGAAATTGATCAACTGTGCCATCTCTTCTCAAAGTAATGCTCTTTGCAAGTGTGGAAACCGGATCTGATCGAAACGGAGCAAGAGAACGGGGCAAAGCGGGAGCACAGCGCAGGGGCCCGGAGCCCAGGGATGGGCTTGTTTTTATTTCCTGCATCTCAAGGTACTAACACGCGGCCCAGGCACCCACCACGCCGGTGAAGCTAGGCTTGAGGACCTCTGGAGCTATGAATTTTCCCCGCAAACTGCGATTACGGAACTGCACTGCCTAATCGGAGGCAGATTCATAGCTGAAGAATTCTTGAAGGAATGCCTACAGTTACACCTGTGCCTCCTTAGCTAAATTGATGTTGCCGTGTTGGAAGGAGAGCAAATAGACTTGAGAGATTCTTCTGTTAGACTCCAGGAAAAGCACAGAAAACACTCGTCAGACTGGGAAGAAAACAGCCAAAATCCTCCCACGTAGTATAAAACACAAGAACAAAGACAGGAGGCGCTTGGAACCCAGGAGCCTCCGAATCGCAAACAATTGCATTTGGTTAATAAGTCACATGTGTGCACTTACAGGCAGGGAAGAGCCGTGGTTGTGAGAAGAGTAACAATCCACGTGTGTTCCCTCCCCTGTGTGCGTTCCCTCATTGAACACCTTCTGCAGTGTGTGTGCAGGTCTATGTATTCCTTGGTTGCCGACAGCAAGAAACCTTTTCTGCCTCTAAACTTGAAAGTTTAGGCTGGGCACAGTGGCTCATGCCTATAATCTGAACACTTTGGGAAGTGGAGGTGGGTGGATCACCTGAGGTCAGGAGTTCGAGACCAGCCTGACCAACATAGTGAAACCCTGTCTCTACCAAAAATACAAAATTAGCCCGGCAAGGCAGCAAGTCCCTGTAATCTCAGCTACTCAGGAGGCTGAGGCAGGAGAATCTCTTAAACCCAGGGGGCAGAGGTTTCAGTAAGCCGAGATCATGCCACTGCTCTCCTGCCTGGGTGGCAGAGAGTGAGACTCCATTTCAAAAAAAAAAAAAAAAAAAGAAAGAAAAGAAAGTTGAACAGCAGACTTGGGCATGACAAACACTGATAGTTAGCTCGGTTCATTGGGGATTAAAAGTCTCCACTAGAGATTTTTGTCTCTGTCAGTTGTCAGGTCCTTTTTGCTGTTAAGTTTAGCCATCCCCCTTTCCAGTAAAGTTCATGCAAAAGGGATGAAAACTTGAAAACCTGGCAATCCTGTTTTCTGACACACTGGGATCTTTCAAAAACTTACAGAATTCCCCATCCCCAACTTACAGAATTCTCATTACAGAAATGAGATAATTTCCCCATCTCAGAAATTAATATCTGGACAATTTTTACTTTTGTTCAAATATGTGATTGCATCACTGCTTAGACATGTTACTTGTTCTTACTCACACATATTAGAGTTATTCATTTTCTTTATGGACTGAACACAAATGTTAAGACATCACTCAGTTGGAATAATAGATTCATGGCTATTAAAATACATTGTGTTATTTAGAAAAAATAAAAACTGCTCTATATAGAACAAGTAACTAGGAACTAAGTGATGCTTCCCGTTTGTGCAGCAGATGGAATTTGGTCTGCTTATGTAAGAATGTAAAATGTGTAATTTCATGGATTAGAAGCTGAACCCCTGGCTACTTTCCCTGGTGAGCCCCCATTCCACCAAGGTGGTGAGATGGTCATTGCAGGCAGCTGGGGGTTTGAAGAGATGCTCTGTGGGCCCGGCAGTGAGCAGAGGGGGCGCAGATGGTGTGGGAGGCGGGCGAGGCCAGGGAGGTAGGGAGGCTGTGGATGGCGTGAGAGGTGTGGGAGGCAACCTGTCCCTGCAGGCTGCTCTGAGCTCTGTCTCCGTCCTCTGGGCTAAGCCTCTATTACCCATTGGAACTGCTGGCTGCTGCCCTTTGAAAGGTCAAAGAAATGAAGTCAGGAACTGCAGAATCTCTCTGGAGGCATCGCCTTTACTTGGTATGTCCACAACTGTTCCACAGCCTCTTGCCCCTGGTGGATCTGAAGTCTCTTGCCATGTCCATGGGTCTGCCCCTTCTAAATCCCGGGTCTGAATCAGGGCCTTGTGCAATCTGAGATGGATTCAGCACCCTTTCTGTCCAACAAAAGGGGCATGAGACTTGTTTTACGTAACATATAAAGGTATGAGTGCTATAAAAAGAATTCATTTGAGCCAGGCGTGGTGGCTCACCCCTGTAATCCCAGCACTTTGGGAGGCCAAGGCGTGAAGATCACGAGGTCAGGAGATCGAGACCATCCTGGCTAACACAGTGAAACCCCGTTTCTACTAAAAATACAAAAAAATTAGCCAGGCTTGGTGGCGGTTGCCTGTAGTCCCAGCTACTCGGGAGGCTGAGGCAGGAGAATGGCGTGAACCCGGAGGCGGAGCTTGCAGCCACTGCACTCCAGCCTGGGTGACAGAGCGAGACTCGGTCTCAAAAAAAAAAAAAAAAAGGATTCATTTGAAAACAGTATAAATATTTTAAAAAGTCCTGTATGGAAATTCTATGTGGCAACTAATGTCCACTGATATACATCAGAAAGTGCCTCAATTAGGCCATTCTCAGCAGAATGGCATGTATATGTGTGAAATTTAAAATCTATATACATGTATTAAAATATACATGGCATCTATAAATATCCATGCAATTAATGTTTAATCTCCCCTAAAATAAACTTGGCAATTTTGTGTAAGAAAGAGTCATTTAATGACTAAGTTTCTGTGGGATTTAGAATATTGTCAGAAAAATTATATCAGGAACTAGAGGAAGCAGTTCTTTGTTCTGTCTCCAGTTTTGGCTTGAGAGGTGTGAACTGGTTGCTGACTTCCATCCGCGTCAGGACCCACCAGCTAGGTTCCCAGTGTGGCTCCTTTGTACCTGAGTTCTTCGGGGTGGCCCTTCCTAATCTTTTGGTTTTGTGTCAAACATTTCTAAGCTACCTGTGGGATAGTCATTTACATGGAATTATCGAAGGACAGCAAATGACAAACTCTATTGCGAGTGCAGACATGCCTTTAGGTCAAATTGTGCTTCCATATTCACAGCAGTGTTTGCATCCTTTGGAAAGAGCAAACAACATCCTCGGACATCACGTTTCCTCAACCCACCGACAACCATGCACTGTTCAGTTGAACATCGACATTCCTTGCCGTTTCACACCTTTCTCATCCACTGCCAGGATCCACGATGGCCCCACACACTGAGAAATGTCATCACGGATGTGCATGTCTCCTATGTGTCCACATTCAGAATAAAGGACAAGGGAGCGGTGAGCAGGAAAGCTGGCAAAAGACAATGCCCTAATGGTGCAATATTCATAAACTGGTGCTTAATTCCTAAGATAATTCATCACAAATAGCCACCCACAAGTCAGCTGAAGAAGGGATATGGTTTGGCTCTGTCCCCTCCCAAATCTCACCTTGAATTGTAATAATCCCCATGTGTCACGGATGGGGCCAGGTAGAGATAACGGACTCATGGGGGCAGTTTCCCCCATACTGTTCTAATGGTGGTCAGTGAGTCTCATGAGATCTGATGGTTTTATACATGAGAGTTCCCCTGCACACACTCTCTTGCCTGCCGCCATGTAAGATGCGACTTTGCTCCTTCTTTGCCTTCCACCATGATTGTGAAGTCTCCCCAGCCTTGAGGAACTGTGAGTCCATTAAACCTATTTCCTTTATAAATTGCCCAGTCTTGGGTATGTCCTTGTTAGCAGTGTGAGAACAGACTAAACACAAGGGGCTAAAGACACTTATCCCTTGACTTCAAATGAAAGGGCACACCTCACCTTTTCATTTGTAGCCTTCAGATCCTAGGGGCTCTGGGGCATTAGCTGCACCCATTTGGGCCCTTGGCCTGAAACCCTGTGCAAGTCACCAGGCAGTGTGTGTGTGTGTGTGTATCTGTGGAGGGCGGTGAGGGGGTGGCAAAGGAGAACATCAGAATAAGGCCACCCATCCAGGCAGCTATGAAAGGACCTTCCACCAACCTTGGCAATAATTCAAACCAATAATTTTGTAAATCTTGTTGATACAAGTCCAAGGAGAAGCAAGATAAGGGAAAGTCAAGTCCCAAAGGTGCAGTGGAAGACAAATCTAACACTTGTTGATCTTGTGAAACCAGAACTGTGTTGAGAACCGGGTGATCAATCTAGGAAATTGCATGGAGCTTGAAATGGTCCTGGCATGGGCACTGCCGTTTCTCAGGTGCTTTTTGCGATGTGCCAGGCATGGAGCTATGCACCCTCTATGCATAATCTCATTCAATCTTTATAACAGCCCCGTGTTGCTGATGCCATGTATAAGCAACTGCTGGTCACCTGGTATTTTTCCCTCATTTCCTCGTTTTAAGAACAGATGTTTACTCCTTACTGTCATCCTACAATGCAGGTCATAACTAGCCACAACCAAGGGGCAGCCAGGTGTGCCACACTCTCATAACCACTCAGGTGGAAGATGCCTTTCAGTGAAATCAGCACCTGAAGACACAAGGTCTAGGAAGGGCAAGGTCACCCTGAGGGACAGAGCATGGCCTCTGTTTTATTGGGGTGCTTGGGATTCAGCCTTTATGTGTGTGCAACAAACACCTGTCTCTGCTGAGCTCCTGGAATGAAGAGTGGAAAAAGAAAAGAAAATGATACCAGCAATGACTGCCCCAGAGAATAGAAGGTAGGTAAGAATTGACGGGTGTGTGGCCAGCCAGCCTTGTTTCTGGTGATGCTCTGTGGGAGCAGAAAATCTCCAGGAAGCACCAGCTGAGAGCAAGGCTGCAGCTCCAGGCTGGCCTTTAATTTGGTCTGAAACTGTAGGATAAGTTCTCCATCTCCGTTGGGAAAGAGAGAGCTGTATCTGACACCAAGCGCTTTCCTCTTTTTACTTTTCATTCTCAGCTGGAAATGAAAAGGAAAGTGGAGCTTCTTGGCTGGAAAGGGAGAGAGAACACACAAACAAAATCATCTGGAATGATTTTTTTCTTTTGAGATGGAGTCTTGCTCTGCCACCCAGGCTGGAGTGCAGTGACAATCTCGGCTCACTGCAACCTCCAACTCCTGGGTTCAAGCGATTCTCCTGCCTCAGCCTCCTGAGTAGCTGGGATTACAGGCACCCACCACACCATGCCAGGATGATTTTTGTGTTTTTAATAGAAATGGGGTTTTGCCATGTTGGCCAGGCTGGTCTCAAACTCCTGGGCTCAAGTGATCCACCTGCCTCAGCCTCTCAAAGTGCTGGGATTACAGGCGTGAGCCACCGTGTCTGGCCGTTGATGTGCAACCTTAACTGTATCTTTTTGACAGTTTCAAACATGTGGACAAATTCACTCTCAAAAATTGCCCAGTCTTCCCACATTGGCAGAAGCCAGAATATCTGGAGAGCGTCCCAAGCTGAGCTGCTCTGCTACAGATGGTCCTTCCAGGAAGTAAGGCCTCACCCACAGCAGAGAGCAAAGGAACACCCATTTTTTACCAAGTCTGATGTAGCTTTGGGAAGTCAGAGTACGTGCCTGCAGGTGTCCCTCCCCATCGTCCCCCCACGGCACGCACATGTCTTGAGGAGTGTTTCCAGGGGTTCAGGAGACTCCAGTGTGCAGAACCCACACAGATGGGTGCAGAGGCCTGTTCTCCTTTCTGGCTGCCACACAGACCGAGCCCTGACAGCCCCCATCATGCGGATTAATGGGTTAAACTCAACATCTTTTTCGTATTTTAGGTTTATTTTCTTCATCAGCGTGCCTTTCATGCCCAGAGAGCCCTGGCAACAATATTGTCTTAAAAGTACACTTGTCAGGGTCCATTTGCGACCAGCCACCTTGATGGTGACATCAGCCGTGCCTGCGGTTTACCTTTTGACCTTTTAGAGGCAGCAGATGGGTCCGGTAATAAATCCCGATTATTAGTGAAGGAGCCAATAGCTTGGAAAGGCAGAAATCAAAGTCGGGCAGTTTTACATTGTGACTCTTGTTATCTGCTCTGACATGGAGCTGTGAGCCCCGTCAGGGAGGGGACGACAGATTGGAACCATGCTTGCTCCTTTGCCCCCTTTTCCCCTGCCCTACCCACTTCATTTCTTCTTTCCATCACCGTTTCCCTTCCCTGCCTCCCTTCCTTGCTTCTCTCCTTCCTTCAGGAGCTGACAAGTGGCTTATATCTTCTCCTTCACAGGTTCATGGAGTATTAAAGTCTTTCCAGATTGCGACTGTGTGTCTTGATGAGCTCCCACAACCTCTCTGAGCCATATGACTTTTGGCAGTTCCTAAGGTTTTAGAGACAGCATACGAATTAAGAAAATACATTCACAGCAGGATTCAGCCTCTTTTAATAAGTGTAGGAAGCAAATCTGCTTCCAGCAAAAGCCGTAAGAGGACTCTGTAGTAGTTTAAACCTGATGAAGGTGGTTGAGCCTCCAGCCCACAGATCACCACACAGTGGGTCAGAGGAAGGAGGTTTGGATGTCATCTTGCAAGATAAGATCCTTATTTTTAAAATTCCGAGATTTAAATATTCTATACCACCAGTGAACAATACATATGATGGTTACAATTCCTATTTATTTATAAATTTTGAAATTTCGGGATACTTATTTAAAAGCATCTTTGAAATCCTTTGACAAATGACCAGTGATAAAAACATTAAGAAATATTATTGATATTGGTGTATCGCGTTACTTTTCCAGGGGATTCCAGACTGACTGGACCTCATGGAAATTCAGTCCATGTCCTATGTCTTTTAAAACTTGCATTTAAAGGATTTCTGTATATATTTTTAAATGATTTTAAGAAATCAAGAGATAAGTGTTGCTTTGGTGAAAGTTGTCTTCGCTGTTGAATTAGCTAAAAGTTTTGATATCATAATTTTTTAAAAATCTGTTTTTGTATTTAGCCCCATAGCTTTGAAAAGAAAGAGTAACAGCTTTTGATGGAAATGAGCAATCCAGGCCTTGAAAGCAGCACACAGAGGTGGGCGCACACAGGAGGTGGACTGTGGTGTTCAAGTGGCAATTAGTGAGTTTGCTACATTTCCCCATGAAATAGATCTCTAGAGGAGGAATATGCATTTTTTGGCAATTACAAACTAGAATCACATCTTTTAAAAAGTGCTTGTCACAAAATTAAAGTTTTTTTTCTTAGTGAATAGAAGTTTTTCTAGACAGAAATAAACACACAGAACATGATTTTTAGTGTCGCTCACTGTCTTGTCATTTGCTTACAATTTGTTGTCCAATGCATTTTCACACCTTTCCTTTCCAAATGCAGAAGCTTAGCAAAGGATTATATTGTTTTAATTATCTCACCAGCTAGGTTTGTTATGAGACCCTATGTGCATATTGATTTATTAAGTTAATAGATGTGATTGAGCCAAGGAAGAACCTAGCAATGATGCTTTATAACTAAGACCAGTGGAAGGAACCGTCATTTTGAAATGGAAGGAAGGGTCTAATCAAGCAAAACAGGCAAACAAAATCGTGGTTATTTGTTGTCGTGTATGTGAGATGTTTTACTTGGAAACTGGTGCAATGCAAAATCATGGGTTTTACTTTGTCAGTCTAGGCTTGCATAGTGATTTCAATCATTGTATAAAAATCAGAAGCTCGCCAGTTTGTAGAGAGGTGTGTGCCTGTGAGCATGCAAGCAAGTGCATGTGTGCAAGTGTGTACATGTGCTTGTGTGTGTATGTGTGTGAGTGCATTATAGTAGTGTGTGTGTTTGTGCATGTTGGTGTGTGCAGGGCGTGTGTGTGCCAGTGTGTGTTTATGTCTATGTTTAAATGTATTTGCTTTTTGTGTAAATATCTGAGTTTTTTTAAAAAACATATCCAGGTGTTTTGGTGGTTTTCTTCCCCCTTTGCAGAAACAAAAAGAGCGAACATCCCAAGGGCTAATGTACTAGTTATCAGTGGCTGCGCAAGCCTCCCAGAAGCGTCTCTTCTATAACCCCTGGAAAAATTGTGACATATTATAAACTGTTTGAATTAGCGTAAATCAGTAAACAACAAATTGGTGCCAGCCCAGCGACAGAGGAGTGCCCTGCATGCTAAGTGACTTAGCTTAGCAAGGCCAAAATTAGCCACAGAGCAGAATCAATTTTAATTCAACTCGAAACAGAAATATTTATGAGTTCCTAGAATATGAAAAGCTCCGTGGTAGACATTTCAAGAATCACAGAGAAAAATCAGGTCTGTGTACACTCCTCTTGTCTGGTGCATATGTGTGTGTGCGCATGTGTGTGCATGTGTGCCCGTGTGTGTGCCATGTGTGCGCATGTGTGCCCACGTGTGTGTGTGCACATGTATGTGTGCCCACGTGTGTGTGCCATGTGTGCGCATGTGTGTGCATGTATATGAAGCAACAGACATATGTGAATAAGCATAAAGAGAGAGGGATGACCAGAGCAGACCAAGCAAAGACTTTATGTTTTATTTATTTTTAAATACAGCAACTTTTATTTAGGAGCAATCATTATAGCTAAAGCACACATATGGTCAAGCCATAATTACTTATAACAAACATCCTCTCTAGAGTACACAATTAGGACGATTAGTAAATAAGTACCTCTTAATGTTCCTAAAATGTTCACATTTCTTTTTAAAAAATTCTTTCAATATTTAAACCACTATCGTGCTAAAACATCCTTGTACTGATATCAAAGCTTTCTAACTAAATATTCATTAGTTCTCATGCTACCACAGATTCATATACATTTCAAATTTATTTAACATTTTTTGATAAATGTAATTTGGTTTAAATATATTCTGAAGGATTCAACTATGTAATAAAAAATAACTTGTAAAAATTAGTATTCATCAAGTTTATTCACAATTAGGTTGCTGGAATCTGAGCTGTAATAGGCGCTCAATCCAACACAAAATATGTGTCCTGGGAGAAAACATGGAACATGGAAAAATATTCTCTAACTTTCAGGTGAGTGTAGAAGTGAAATAACTAAAGATTCTTAATCATTTTAGGCCTGTTCTTTTCTAACTATCAAAACTCTTTGACATCAACAGAAACCTAATTCTTTGTCCAGAACATTAGCACAAGGCTGGACATTTGGGAAGAATGCAGACAAATTTTAGCTAAATAAATCAATCAACAATGAAGATGAAGATCTAAGGTGATAAGAGTATAATCAGTTTTATAAAGGTGGAAAGAAGAAAGGTTCTTAAGAGTAATCTTAAGTTACTCTGCTAAAGAAACTTTCACATTCACGAAAAAAAAAAAACCTTTTCCATTTTGAAAGGCTCAGGAAAGGATGAGTGTCACAGTAGAGGAAGGATTCACGGGCACTTTGGAACCCACAAATCTGTGCATCTGTAAAGATTTATAGTACTTAAGAGATGATGGTGCGAGACATATGGTTTAATCATGATGTATTTAAGCTTTTTCTTATCTGCTTAAGAATTCATTTTTCCTCTAATGTGATTCATTGTTACTCTGATTTGAGTCCGTTTGTCTTTCCTAAAAGAAAATAGATAAAGAGATAGATATTAATACAGCAAATGCAATTTTTCAAAATGTCCAAAACTAAAATGTAGCATGCCTGCTGCGCTTCAAGCAAAGCTTGCGCACTGTTGACCCTGCGTGTAGACTGGTGTATACGGGCAGAGCCCCCATAGCGTCTCATTTATAGCAAGCACCGTAATCCTCAGAGGCAGATAATGAAAATGGCAGAAGGACTCTGTGATTTATATCTTGACATTATTATGTCTGTGTCAGTTCAGCTCTCTTTATTTCCCTAAAACTCTCCCTTATCATTAGGCCTGACAAGTCCTTTATTTTTAGAATAGATTGAAGTGAGTGATAGGAACTCAAACGAAACAAGGTTGCAGAGTGTTTCATCGTATTTCTGCTGTGTTTTAGAGTTTGCCAGTCTCCACTGTAAGTAGGAACGCTCTCTGGGAATACATGCGGTGTAATCAGAACACGGAGCAGAGACAAAAACAGAAGCACCGGCTCCCCAGGCCCCGAGTAAGCCGTCTCGGAAAACAGAGGAACTCCACGCGGGGAGCTAGTCCCACTTTCTAACAAAATTTTCCACGTTTCGGTGAAGGTGCAGAGGACTGCTTTATTCCAAAGGATGAGGGCCGGCCATCCATCAGACAGCTCACGGGGCGATCGCACAGGAAAAACAGCTTCACAGGTGTGCTTCTGTTTGGAACGTGGAAGCCACGATGGGGAATTTTCAAGCTGACGAGGAGTGGAGCTTCGCGCCTACGAGAGGGAACCGAGGGAACTGCTGACCTTCCCACGGGGCTTGGCCGTCCGTCCTCCACCTGCAGCAGGAGCCCGTTCACAGGTTCAAGCTCATGCGCTTAAAAATTTACGTCTCCATCCTGCAGGTTTTTATAGCTCAAAAGGATACTGTCAAGCACTGCGTTCATATTTATGGATGATACGACTGTGTGTTCAGCTATGAAATGAGGCAGAACGCGTGTCGGTGCCCTGTGTGCGCAGCGCGTGGGAAGGTGCCAGTTACCGTGCGGCCTGCGGCCCCCGTGGGACATTAGCAGCAGCTGGACATGGGCAGGGGCTCAAGAAGGGCGGGTGGCCAGGAACCCTCAGCAGGACAGGGTTGTGAAGCCAGGGAGTTGGCTGGACTGGCCCCTAGAGACCCAGTGGGAAGAAAGCCATGGAGTAAGAGTGGGACTTCGGGGAGCGCGCGCTGCACAAGCAGAAGAGAGGGTCCCACGCAGGACTTCAGGGAGTGCGCGTTGCACAAGCAGGAGAAAAGAGGGTCCCACACAGAGACTTCCGGGGAATCACCAAGCCTGTGTTTGTCTCCAGCAATGAACCTGCCCCTCTCACGTAGGGATGTCTGCATTGTTCTGCAGGCTAGATGTTTCATCAAGAGTTTGGATTCCGAGGCCAAAAACACCAACTTTGAAAATGATCGAATCTGCTACTAAATGTATACTGTGTACAGTGTCTGCTCTGCCCATTCCCCCGTCCAGTCCCTCTCCATGTTGACCCTTGATCTCCAGCCCAGCCTCCTGGTGCATGATCTGGCCCAGGCCAGTCAGCCCTACTGCTGGCCTGAGATGTTTGCACCACCTTGGATGGCTCAGTTCAGATGCGGCATCTCTGGAAGTCTTACCCGATGTTCTACACAGAGTAAAAATCCCTCCTAAATTCCTTCATCCTCAAAATTACTACCGTGTTTTGTAAGGGTTTCTTGTGTCGCCGCCCACAGGCTATGACAGCCTCAGGCTCATAGCATCCTCATCTTGCACTGTTGTCCTCGTCAACATGAAAATGACGGTACAACAGGGGTTGACTCTTTTCTTTTCTCCCTGTGATCCCAGAACTGGTCAAAGTGTTTCCCTTACATTAATGCATTTAATTAATACCCGATTAATTTCACCACCTGATAAGTGCAGTACTTGAAGGCTAGCAGACATATAGGAAATGTCTGTTGGATAAATGATTATAACAAAAACTAAATCCAGTAAGAGTTTGTGCTATTTTAAGGTGCTAGCTATCAGGTTCACACAAGAAAACCCTCTGTACTGTAGACATCTTCTCATTTAATAAAATGTATCTATATAAAAAGGAAAACCCAACCCATTGGAGGTCAACACGTTGCAGGCAGAATAAGTAAACATTGGAATTACCTGCCAGCCTGAGACACTTAGAATATATGTGTAGGCATACATGTGTAATATGTAATACATGTATGTACACACAGACATTAACAAAAGCCTGAAGGAAGAGAAGGATGTCTCTTCAGAGAGAATCAAGACAAACAGGAGATGGTTGTTGAATTCTGGGAGCCCATGCTGGGGCCAGGGCAGGATGGAAACTCACATTTGGGGCTATAAGCTGCCTGCCAAGACAAGGCTTGACGTCTTAATCCCACACTGAATAGATGTGATAAACACCATAGAGGGAAAAGAACCTCCTCCTATAGAAGCAGGCATTGATGAAGAGGATGGTTTGAATAAGATGATCAGATCAGATAAGATGTTAGCATAGATGATAATAAGAGGATGATTAGAATAAGAACTAAATAGCAGTTTTATAAATTAAAATTATAGATATTGCAAGAATGTACCCTTCATTTATAGATTAATGCTGGCAGAAACTTTTTCACTAAGATTGTATAAATGTCTCAACATTTAAAGTTTTGTATAAACCAAGTTTGCATATAAAATTGATTTACATGTATACATTAGGTGAGGCTAGCTAAACAAACATTGACAATCAAATATCAAATATTAAGATTGAACGTAATCATTTAATTACTCATCTCTCTCTCCCCAGGCAGAACATGATTTCACCATGCAGATAGATTGCAGGCTGCATTATTTATATCTTGCACCATAACAGATTTTAATAAATTTCTTCCCTCTTATAAAGAGTTCTTGATTTTATGAGGCCAAGTAAACATAATGGAAATATCTAAGACATTTATCTTTGCTCGTGGACAAAGTAGCTCGTCAGAAAATAGGTATAGGGTTTACAAACGGTTAAGTATAGATAGGAAACACCAATAACCCAGGTCTCTGGTTCACCAGCCAGTCTCCAAGTCGGAGCAGGTCTGAAGCTGAATGTTTCTCCTGTTTATGGTTCCCGAGGAACCGGCTCCTTGTGTGGGAGCCGAGCTAGGTGAACATTGCTCCCATTTGACACATCTGAAATGCCTTTAGGGCTCAGAGGATGGCCATGATTCTGCCTAAGATATTTGTCTGAATCCTCTGAATTCTGAGCATAAAAGACGTAACTTTTGCTTACAATGGTTAGGGGAACACAAGATGCAGGCAGACTGTTGAGCTAATGAGAATACACGCTCACTATCTTCTTCGGCTAAATCGTGGTTTATCATACCCACATTTTCTTAAGTGGCTTCTGTATTGACCAATTGATTTCAAACTCATTTTATGAAAATCTTGCTGTTTAATTAGATTGCTTTCCAGTAGCTGATAGTCATGCTTTTCATTAATAACAAGTGCTGCCGTGGCCAGAGAAGAGGCAGTTATAAGTTCTAAAAGCCGACTTCATACACAGTCGATCAAAAGCCAGGGACAGTCCATCTTGGAGCCTCAGCGTGTGCACATGTGGCCACCTCATCAATTAGGATAAAATGGCCAAGAAAAGCTGTATTCTTAGCATCTCAGTCAATGATGGAGGCAGATAAATGATGTTTACTAAATCAAGATGAAATGCATTTCTGAGCCTGCATTAGCCTTGCTCTCAGTTGGAGGATGGGAATAAAATGTATCAGCTGGTTATAATTTGGGAGCAAAGGTCTATGTTGGAGGCCACTTAACACTTTAGTTAATGGCATGTTTTAAAATAATAGAACAAGAAAAATATCATCTCTGGTAAATCAATAAGTTATTATTGGTTGTTGATCGGTTGTTTCCTCGAGCTCTCATCCTCTTTCTTCTGACAAATGATAAAAGTCAGTGTGGACTAAGGTTCAAGCTTTTCTTTTTTTTAACTTTTATTTTAGGTTCAGGGGCACGTGTGAAGGTTTGTTACATAGGTAAACTCATGTCAGAGGTTTTTGTACAGATTATTTCATCACTCAAGTATTTAAACTCATTCCCTAATAGTTATTTTTTTTGCTCCTCTCCCTGCCCCCAGCCCTCCAGCCTTAAGTGGATCCCACTGTCTGTTTCTTCCTTCTTCGTGTTCATGAGTTTTCATCACTTAGCTCCCACTTATAAGTGAGGACATGCAGTATTTGGTTTTCTGCTCCTGTGTAAGTTTGCTGAAGACAATGGCTTCCAGTTCCATCTATGTTTCTGCTAAAGACATGTTGTTGCTTTTTTCATGGTTGCATAGTATTCCACGATGTATTTGTACCACATTTTCTTTGTTGCATCTGTCGGTGATGGGCATTTAGGTTGATTTCGTGTCTTGGCTACAGTGAATAGTGATGCAATGAACATTTCTGCATGTGTCTTTATGGTAGAATGATTTATATTTCTCTAGGTATATACCCAGTAATGGGATTGCTGGGTGGAATCGTTGTTCTGCTTTTAGCTCTTTGAGGAATCTCCATACTGCTTTCCAAAAAGGTGGAGCTAATTTACACTCCCGCCAACAGTGTAAACAGTGTATAAACATTCCCTTTTCTCTACAACCTTGCCAGCATCCTTTATTTATTTATTTATTTATTTATTTATTTATTTATTTATTAGACAGGGTCTCACTCAGGCACCCAGGCTGGAGTGCAGTGGTGCAATCCTGGCTCACTGTGACCTCCACGTCCTGAGCTCAAGCCAGCCTCCTGCCTCAGCCTTTGAGTAGCTGAGACTGCAGGGAGGCACCACCATATCTGTCTATATTTTTAAACATTTTTATAGAGATGGGGTTTCACAATGCCCAGGCTGGTCTCGAACTCCTGGGATCAAGTGATCCCACCTCGGCCTCCCAAAATGCTGAGATTATAGACATGAGCCACTGTGCCCAGCCGACATTTATATATTTATTTATTTTTGAGACAGAGTCTCTCTCTGTCGCCCAGGCTGGAGTGCAGTGGTGCGATCTTGGCTCACTGCAAGCTCCGCCTCCCGGGTTCATGCCATTCTCCTGCCTCAGCCTTCCCAGTAGCTGGGACTACAGGCGCCCGCCACCACACCTGGCTAATTTTTTGTGCTTTTAGTAAAGACGGGGTTTCACCATGTTAGCCAAGATGTTCTTGATCTGCTGACCTTGTGATCTGCCCGCCTCCGCCTTCCAAAGTGCTGGGATTACAGGCGTGAGCCACCGCCCCCGGCCTCGACTTTTCAATAACTATTCCGACTGGTATTTAGTCATTATGACTCTCAAAAATAATATTTGCTTGGCTTACAATATAAATTATTCTCCTTTTGCAATGGTGAGGTTTTGCACACATATCTTTAAGTGTGGATACTTGTGCAGCTGTCTCCTGAGGCGAGGTAAGAAAAATTCTCAAGTCTCCTCTGACATCCAAGGCAGATCCCAAAAGATCAGTGGCCACGGGAGCTTGGTGTTTGCAGAGGCAGTTCCCAGTCTTCTGGGCGTTCTTAAACTTCATGTGCTTTTTCAGTTTTGGTGATGATAAAACACCTTCTCCATATTTATAATTTAGATCTCTGTAAATTGAAATCTTTTGATGGCAAGAAATAGAGAAAACAGGGGCAGACTTAGAAACACTGTCAGCCAGCAGGTGTGCTCTTGAGCCTGGATTTCTGAAACAGGACAGAGCGATGTGGCTGAGTCTCACGAACGCTGGGCGTCATCCAACTGCTTTGCACACGAGTCGTTCTTCCGGGTAACCCCTGGCATGCACTAAACTGACTCCACTTGACAAATGTGGAAACGGAGGCAACGGGCTGCTTGTCCCCGCAGCGAGTGTGTGGCTAAGCAAGACACACAGATATGCCCTTGCCCATAAAAGTTTGCATTTATCATTTTGAAAAACATAAAACTGTATAATCTGTTCTACGTCCTGAAGATCCATATTTTCTGTCACAAACTTAAAGAGAGGATCCACTCAGTGCAGCTGCGTCTCAGCGTGACGCCTGGCAGGGCCGGTGGCTTCCTCACTCCCGGGTGTGTCCAGCTTCTGGATTTCCCAGTGCACAGGTGGCCTCGAGAGGCACTGGTCCCCACAGCACAAGGCCACCTGCATCCCATCACTTGGCCTGCAAGGCCCCCACTTTTGGAGGATTCCTGAAACTCACCCCGGAGGAGAAGTAGCCTCCCTGGAAATTAACTGGTGGCCCCTGATAGAGTGTTCAGCATGAAGGAGCGACCAATGTGACAGAGAAGGTGCTCAGTGCAGGCTGTTGAAGGGTGGTTGCTGACAATGGAACTGGCACAGAGCTGGTCCCCACCCCTGTCTCAGGGTATTGTGATTCCCTAGGCGTGGATTCACGTCCCATCAGGACCGCCCTGTGCCTGCTGAAGACAAAATGTCAGTTGAGTCATGAGAAACAATTCTGAATCCTCACCTGTGCCAGGTAACAACTGGGCATCTGCACACAGCAGCCTGGCCCTAAACGTCGCCCAGAAGTCACTCTCCATCCACATTCCATAGAGCACCTCAAGTAGGGCTGAGGGCTCCATCTCTAGCCAGGCTGAGAAGGGCCTGCACCAAGTCCTAGGTTAGAAGATGTTCTGTGGCCGGCGAGAAACACTGAACTTGTCAAACTCAATTTGCAGCTATGATGGAAGTCGAGTCTGGAGCAGGCAGAGCAGGCAGAGCAGGCAGAGAAGGCTGGGGAGACTCAGGAGGATGCGACGTCCTTAGGCCTCTGTCTTTCTCACGCCTCTGGCCGTGGCTGCTTTGTCACGTCAGTCTCCTGGCATGGCCTGAGATGCTCACACGGAGCTCAGGGAGCTTCACACGTGTGTCCCTGGCCTCACCATGTCCCTGGTCTCACCGTGTCCCTGGCCTCACCATGTCCCTGGCCTCACCGTGTCCCTGGCCTCACCGTGTCCCTGGCCTCACCATGTCCCTGGCCTCACTGAGTCCCTGGTCTCACCGTGTCCCTGGCCTCACCACGTCCCTGGTCTCACCGTGTCCAGATCACCCTGTGGTGGTGGTCTTGCCATGCTGGCAGCCTTCCTGTCTCTCAGTGTCCACTGTCTTGTGTCCATGATCCCACTGCATGCGTGATCTCTCTGCATCCATGATCTCCCATGTCAGTGGTCTTGCCTTGCCTGTGGTGTCCCCATGTAGGTGGTCTTGTCATGTCTGTGGCATGTTTGTGCCTCACTGCCTCTGTGGTCTCGTGTCCACGATCTCACCACGTCCGTGGTCTCGCCTTGCGTGTTGTCTCTCCATGTGCATGGTCTCGTCGTGTGTGTGGTCTCACCACGTCTGTCGTCTTGCCATGTCCGTGGTCTTGCCGTGTCCATGGTCTTGCGTTGCGTGTAGTCTCTCCATGTGCATAGTCTCGCCACGTCTGTGGTCTCGCCATGTTTATGCTCTTGCCTTGTCTCACCGTGTGCGTGGTCTCGCCATGCCCATGGTCTTGCGGTGTGCGTGGTCTCACCACCAGCAGAGGGTGGAGCCAGGACACACCCCATCCCCGGGAGCCTGGGCCTGAGGACCTTCCGCTCTGAAGTGTGCCCCTGCTCTGGTGGTGCCCTCAGGTGCACACGCACTCAGGAGAATCTGAGAGACTGCGACCGTCCTTGTTCTGCCGTCGTTGTTGTCATCATCATTTTCATTGCTGTTGTTCCCACAATCACTATTGAATTCCAGGCTGTAGGGAGGGATGGATGAGGCAGGATGGATGAGCCTGTTGCAAAGGCTCCCTCTGCTCTGCCCAGGGGCAGGTGGCAGAGCAGTGGCACAGGCTGTGCCAAGAAGACAGATGACCACCCAACCCTGCCAGCCCTGGGTGGCGGAGGTGCCCACTGGCCTAGAGGAAAGCAGTAGAGGATGGTGGTTACATGCATCTCAGCAGCTTAGAAATGACCCACACTTAAATTCCGTTCTCCCAATGACCAGCTGTGTGACCTCAGACTGCCCACTTAACCCCTAAACCTCAGTTTCAGATCTGCTGCGGCAGGATCCAGGCAGCATTTGGCCCATAGCAATGGGACAGTTAAATGTACTGATGACCCTCAAAAGTTGGGCATACTCTCACACACTCCCTCTTCCTTCTCAATTTCCTTTTCCGCCCTATTTTCATGGTGAACACAAGCTTTTGTGAACATCTGTAGCTAAGGGTGGGACTTCCAGGCTTTCTTGTTAGGCAGTAAGGATGGCACAGACCTCATGCAAAACAAAGCATATCTTTGCTGCTGTGCTTGTCCAACACAGCTCCAGACATTTGGCAACATGAGAGTGTGCAAACTTGTGCCACAAATGTATTCCTCAAACTCTGTGCAGAATGAGTGGCCTGGACCATGTGCCAGTCCTGGACCCCAAATACTTATCCTGAAAACACCTAAGTTCTAGGAGGCAAGTGAATGAAAGTATGGAGTTTAAAATAGATAATTTCCTTTAAAAATTATTTTAAATAAACGATGCACCTTTCCATGCCCTGGGTGGTGCCTTTATTTAGAAAACAATTTAACCCTTTCACAGTGTCACTCCAGATACCATTTTCAGTTCAGTCCCAAAATATTGAAGAAATATACTTTGTGCCATTTTAACACCTGTATTACAAGGCTTGAACATGGAAAAGGCAGAAAGCAAGACTGTCTCCGTTTATCAGCAGTTTATTGATCCAGACTTCAGGTGAGACGCTTTTCGAAGGTGAGGATGCAGGTATAGGAGACGTGAGCAGAGGGAGGAACCTTCATGACTCATGCGAGCAGGTGTGGCCAGCGCCTGGGGTGGACCAGGAACAGGGACACGCTTCAGGTGGCCTTGTTTTCCCAAGGGAAGCTGGGATGGATCCCGTGAGGAAGCAGCTCCTCCGTGTCACGTGCCCTCTGGGGGTCACACTGGGCTCCGCACAGGCCATCGGTGACCGGAGGCAACACAGAGGCGTGGGCTCTGGCTCTGGCTCTTGCCACGTGACAGAGCCACCGCACCAACGCCATCACCAGGTTGCCCTGCCATTTATTAAACATTTTAACCAGAAAGGAGCATTAAAGCGGCCTTCAGATTAGGAACACAATTGAAAAACCTCTAAGAAAGGAAATATCTTATTAATTCATTAAGTCAAACTGCTTGTATCTACACTTGTATGACTAGAATTATGGTTCATTAACTTCATTTCTTTATATGAGTTAATTAGCTCAGAGGAGGCCAGAAATTAATTACCAGCTTATATAGTTTGTGCAGAATGGCATTCTGTTTATTTAGTTTCTCCTATTAACTTTTAATCTCTTCAAACAATAAAAGAGGTAATTAGTATTTTATAAACAAAAATGAATGCAACAAAGGCAAAGAATTTGCCCAATCCTGACGCTCCTGTGAGGACCCTGATAGTTGGGTGGTTGAAGTTACAGACCTTTCCAGTGTTCACCCTGAGTGTAGCAGAGTGTGTGGTGCTGTCTCGAGGTGGGGCCTCCATCCACCACTGGACCAGGGGTACCCAGAAGGACTTCATGGAGCAGAAGCGCTAGCCTTAAAACATTTCCTGCTGTTTGAAAATAATTGCCCATGTATTCAACTACAGTCGCTGTGTAAACTCTCTCTCCAGAGACGTTAGAAGAGACACTTACACACAAACAAAAGGCAGGCAGGAGAACTCCGTCTAAGTATGTCACGCTCCTCTCTTTACGTAGTCTTTTGTCATAGAGATTTTAAAGAGTATGTTTGCTAATTTTATTATGTGGAATGTATTCATTAATATGATTGTCTAATCCATATTAGATAGCATATTATATCTAGTAAAAGAAAAAAAGTCATAGAATTGATATTTGGTCTGACACTGAAATTGATCTTTCTGATGAGTAAGAGCTGGGAGCATTTTACAGGCTCAAACCTGCGGAGCTGACGAAAATATTTCCAAGGTACCATGTTTTCTGAATTGACAATTACATACTTTTGAAACTTCCAAGGGGCTTTTCACAGTATGTATATTTAGCCACTTTCTAGCAAGATAGTTAAAGAATTACAGGAGTTATTTAATCAATGTATTTTGTTAGCATAACATTAATATTAATTAAATGTTCATTAAAAAAATTGGATTCTTAACAGCCTACATCCAAGGGCTCTGAGTGTGGTGCAGAAGCCTTCTTCTCAGCGGGATGCAGCTTCCCTGCGAAGCTTTTCCCAGACAAACTTATATTAGTAGAAAATATCCTACAAGTTCTTTTAACACACATTATTTCCTTCAAAATAATAACTTGAACTGCAGAGGTCCACTGAGTTTGATTTCCCCCATGCTCCCGGCGATGCAAACGTTTCCAGGCTCTCCTGAGATCAGCTCCTCCAGCTCGGGCCTCTGTGTGCTAAGCCCTGTGAGATAATGGAAGGAAGAGAAAACTCAGGACCCCCAATCCTCTGGGTCTATAAACAATGACAACAGAACACTGACTACATCCCTTTCTCCTGTGGGAAGCCAAAAGCAAAATTGGAACTTATCACAGGAAAATTTTGACTTATCTAAGAATACTGTAGGGTTTGGGATTTTTATTTTTATTTATTATTTTTTTTTTCCTGTATTGGTTGAAGAGTCCTTTGAGTGACAGCGTTTTCCAAGATGGTCAGTGTCTCTGTGGAATTTGAGAGCTGATCGCACCAATTTCTCATGATGGAAACACTATTTTTCACGAGCTCTGTGGGAGCGTCAAATGCTTCATTCCAAGGGTTGGAATCACCAAGACTGATTTTAACCTGTGACCAAACAGGATTTTCCTCCCGAGCCCTGCGCCCGCCCTGCCCTTGTCTCGCGTCCTTCTGACGTGAGGCAGCTGCCGCCGTCCAGGATTCACGGACGGGCCCGGGCGCTTCCCCGCCAGCATCCTCCTGGCAGCCCCATGGCGGAGCCGCAGCGCCCGGGCCACAGGCAGCTCCAGGTGCCAGGGTCGCTCCTGGGTGGGGCTCCGGGGTGGGCCTGCTCGGCACGCAGACTAGACGGTGGGATTTCCGCAGCCGGCCCCGGCAGCAACACAAACACACAGCGTCCCGGAGGCGGGGAGGGGGTGTGTTTGGAGGAGCAGACAACGGAAGGCAGGTTGTGTCTCCACCGGACCAGAGCCCAGGCGAGGGCCGCCGCCTGCCAGGGTCAAATAAGAACGTTCCCCGCTTCCCGCTGCACCAGTTCCGTCCATCAGACCCAGCAGAAGTAGGCGCTGGAGTCCAGGCCCTAGGGACGCCTCCCCGGTGTGCTTCATCACTTCGCCAAAGTAAAGGCTGCACACCCACTGCAAGCTTTACTGCAAACTTGGGGACCGCTTTGGTTTGAAGCCCTCTGTCTTTCTCGCTGTCCTCCCCTTTCAGGATGAAATGAACGTCTCTGGACTTTCCAGCCTCCTCTTTCTTACGTCTGTTATTCCACGGTTAAAAAGCTACCTACCTTTTCCATTGTGACCATTTTAACACTGCCGCTTTTCCTTTCCTCATCTTCAGTTCTACTGCTTTCCCCAACTCATTTATTCTTCCTAAAAATGATGGTTTTCTCAATATTTCTGGAGTATAAATATATTAGTCCTTAACACAAATCTGTCCACAAGCTCTCTGTGGTTCTGCTGGAGCCCACATTTCTGCTGTACTCTTGTGTTGTTCTCACTTCTGGGCACTCAAAGAACCGAGAAGGAAAGAGGATGAGAGACCCCACCTTTCTTCATTTGATGAAACATTTCTCATCAAACCACCCCATATCTGTGTGGATTCTTTTCCAAAGGGCATGAAAAACACATAGTAAATCCTCCTCCGGTCATGTGCTAGTCCATGTCACACTGCTGTCAAAGGTGGGAACATTTTTGCCTTAAAGCCCTCAGTCCAGGGGAGGAAATAAAACTAAGACCACATCCATACGGGTGCATTTCAGTCGGATTCCACCTGAAGTCACTGCCATTTTGGGGGGAGACAATAAATCAACATTTTGTGTGATACATACTGAGATTTTTCAAATTCACAAATTCCCCTAAAGCATCGGCTGTCTTCCGAACAGAAGGAACTGTAACAATGCGGGTGTCTGAAATGAGATGAGAGTTACTCACCAGATGAGGAGGCCCCTCCTGCGAACTGGTGAGCGGGTCCATGCCTCAGAAACGTTGTCTGTGATGGCCAATGCACAGCCGCTCTCAGCTACCAAGCACTTGTGGGAGCTGCTCATGCGAATGAAATCTGAGCCTGCCCTGGGCTCCCGACTGGAACAAGTGATTCCACAAAGCAGAACCAACGGCCCACAGACCTGTGCCCCAGTGCGTGGGAATGATGGTGCACACAGTATGGCTAAGGTCTGGCACGTGTCCCGAGTAGAACTCCAACTTTGGCCCCAACAGCCTAGAGTGCGGCCCACCTACTGACCTGCACCAGCTGCATCCTGGGTCCACGCAGATGGCATGTCCTCCTGACCTCTGAGCTTCCACATTCCTTCCTCGACACCTGCAGAGAGGTGTGCGTGCCTCATTGCCACGTCACTGCCGCCATCTCAAACATCTTCATGAAACACTGGGGGTTGGGAGGCATAGACGCTTCTAAGGGTGGGATTATGAAGCGGTTTCCAGATCCCTAGGTCCTTCCTGGTCTAATCTCCTCTACCATGGAGCCCCAGGATGATTCCGCCTTGGAAGACTAGGGCTTCTGTGTTCTGAGGACCTACAGTTCTTCTGAGTCTGGACCCCGGGAAAATGCACTGCTGGCACTTCTTGGGCAGAAGGTTGGCCTGTGTGCATTTGGAAACACCTGTGATTTGCACTTATAATAAGATGTTTAGAGTGTCAGTGTCCACGTTTCTTTCCCATCTTAGGGGATGTTCTTAGAAATATAGAAAGGCCAGTAATTCAGTGGGCTTAAGTCACTGATCTTTGTATTTATTTAAACATCTCTGTTTAAAAAAACAAAGTGGAGCAAAATCAAAACTTAAAGCAATGCATATTTCACTGGTACAAAAGCTTTCTATTTTCTTATTGAAAGTGCTAGAGCAGCCTCTTGCGAAGATGAGAGAGGCAGAAGCCGAGGGCGTGGTCTTGTTGAGCATGTGCAAGATGGAAATAAACTGATTTGAAATCTTACTGCTGTGAAATGTTAATGTATCTAAAGCCTCACAAAAATGTTACCATCCAGGAAAGGATATTTTGAATGTTTGTCATAAAATAACGGGCAGTGTTCCAGGACACTATCCAGGAAGATTAACTTAAGGGCCACACGTCGTAAGATCCAGTTTAGTGACTACATTCCAGGAGGTTTATGACGATAGAAGTTTAAAAAGATCAGAGGATGGAACGGACGTCACTTCATCATTTCCAAGTCCATGGGCCTTGGTGCTATGCTTTAGCCTCGGTGTTTCCCTTTTAATCTGTAATAGAGAGTTGTAGGAATTAGATTAAATGGAATGAAATGGCATCTGTCATTTACATAAATGGTGGCCGGCACACAGCAAGCACTCAAAACTGCTACTGTTACTGTAAATGTGAGAATCAATGACTCACAACTCTAACCTCTGACATCCTCTTTCCCCCCATTGCTATGGTTTACCCTGCTGTGCACGTTGGAATATTTGCATTTTCCTTCATTAATTTATGATGTTCTCCCTTCCAAGGAAGACACGATCTTTCCTTTGCATTCTATTTTGAGTTTATTTTTTACTTTTCTGTCCTCTCTTTCTGTGGTCGGCACAATATTGGTCCCCAGAGATGCCCATGTCTCAATCCCAGGAAGCTGTGAGTGGTTCTGTTACAGGTGAGGGGAAGCCAGGTTGCCAATCAACTGAGCTTCACTAAAGAGGTTTCCCAGGATGGCCTGGATACTCCAGAGTGATGACGGGAGTCCTGCAATGTGGGGAGAAAGGCAGGAGAGCCAGTGACAGGGAGATGCTGTGTGAGAGGCTGGCCGGTCCTGCTGGCGTTGGAGGTGGAGAGGGGACCAGGAGCCAAGGAGTATCGGCGGCCAGCAAACCTGGAAAACTCCAGGATGGATTCTCCCCCAGGGCACCAGAAGGAAGCCGCCCTGCAGACACCCTGCTTTTAGCAGATGAGACCCCTTTGAACCTCTGATCTAGAACTGTAAGATAATAAACATGTGTTGTCATAAACCACTAAATTTGTGGTATTTTTTTACACCAACATTAGGAAATGAATGCATTACCTCTATTATTAATTTCTGGCTTAATACAAATCCTGCTTACTATTCTAATTTAATATGTACAAGATAAATTCTGTATATATTTACATTAACATTTTAAAATATCGCATTAGTATGCACTGCTAAAGAAACTTCAGCTATTTCTTCTGCATTCTCATGGGAAATAAAAACTTCCTACTTGGTTACGCAAGGGTATCTCTAGTTTGTTTCTTCGATGTTAGAAAACGCATTCCTGCCGCTGCACGTGCTTGGCTCTACCACACCCTCACAGGATGAGTCAGGGCCCTGAGACGTGGACTCCTGCCTCCCTTCCAAAACCCACCCTTCAAGTTCCTGTTTAGCTCCCTGTCTGTTCCACAAAGCAGCCTCTAATTCCTGAAACCCCAGTGGTTCAGCTATATATTCCTCTATCTATTACACTTAGTAAGTAAAAGCACATAGCCTAAAGCTACAAGCCCTGCGGTGGCTGCTTGCATAGACAGGAAACAATTTGCTGTAGGAGGTCAGGTTGCAGCAGGAAGACACGGGAGCTTTCCAGGATCCAAATCCACACCGAGTTATCAAGAAAAATTGAAGGCAGTCATTCAAAAAACATAAGTTCAGTTGAATATGTGTTGCGTCATTTGGTGACCACAATTCTAAAACACAGAACTGTAACCAAATGCATTCGGTTTATTTTACTCTAACTTTACCATAATGTGTGTTTGTATATATATATATGATATATTTATATATTTATTTTCATTTATATATTTATACATACATATACAAATATATATTATTATGTAATCAAATATATAATTTTATATATGTGTATACAGGTACTATTTATGTTTATAACTATATATATTCATCTCATCATAAATACACACACATATATAGCATAGCCATCACATATCTATGTATGTGTATTGATATCTTTTAAACTCAGCAAATGATCAAAGAAATGAGACCCCTGAGTAGATCAGTCCCCTCTGCCCTCCCTCTGCACAGTGAAGCTGTCGTCCTGAGTTCTCATCAGAATGCTTCTCTGCGTTCTGTATACAAACTCCGGAACCTTCTATCATCCTGATATATTGATGTGCACACCAAGGCAAACGGATACCAGGAGGTCCCTACCTGGGACTGGAGGAAATGATCTTTTTTCTCTGTTCTCACTCTTGACCAAGGTTATTCTCTTTATCATGTGCAGATTTTATTGAGTGATGCCAAGTGAGATGAATAGAAGCAAATAATGACAGGGCCGTGGAGATGAAGCACGAGGTGGGGTCGCCAAGGTTCCGCACTGAACAAATTGAGTCACATCTACTTCTCATCCATTATTTAGGGGTGATTGGCCGGGCGTGGCTTCTATAGATTTGATAATCATTCAGATGTCCATATTTAATATGTAACATAAATTTCTCATTTGGATGTCGATGGCTTGTCACCGCTGAACAACAATGCATAAAAGGAGAGCTAATGTATGGATTCTCAGAAATATTTGACATAAATAAATATGTAAAAGGGAGATAATAAAATCTGTTTCTGTCTGCCTGCCAGCGAGCCTTCATGTCAGGCTGGACAGCCCCGTGTAATGCCATGATT
The DNA here is from genome assembly GCF_007565055.1 of Rhinopithecus roxellana. Classification (NCBI taxonomy): domain Eukaryota; kingdom Metazoa; phylum Chordata; class Mammalia; order Primates; family Cercopithecidae; genus Rhinopithecus; species Rhinopithecus roxellana. The sequence goes on along the minus strand of NC_044569.1, from coordinate 37,993,522 downwards.
TTATGCAGCTGTATCCTATGAATATTGGCCTGCACACTGGAGATTAGCGCGCAGCAGATGTTTCTCTGCAGGCTAACAAATATATCACCCCTGATAACGGATGACAAATGTTGTTCCATATTGTGTCAGACAAAACCAGGGCTCTTGTAAAACAAGTGTTACAGCTGGAATAGGATATTTTCACACAGTTACCTAAGGAGAAGACAAACAGACAGTCGCCTGCTCCAAAGGTGTCTGAATGCTGAGGCCGGCGTTCCCAGTCAGGCAGGCCAGGGACAGCTGAGAAAGTGTGGGGATGAGGAACTGGGCATCCCTGAGGGGTCCTCCCTGTCTCCTAGAGATCACATGCGAGTTTGCAGGGAGCTTCCAGTTATTCACCAGCGTTTTTCTTTTTTCCTTTTTCTTTCTTTCTTTCTTTTTTTTTTTTTTTCCGTCCAGGCGCTTTTCCCAGCACAAACTAGAAAACAACATACTCAGGCCGTTTGGGAGGAGAGAGCCAGGATGAGAATAGCTCCTTTCTTCATTTACTTTGGTGATTTCAGAGGCAGCCGACCGACGGAGAGTTAAATGTCCTTGCAATAAGACAGAACGAAAAATGCTCCCTGTTTTTGAATATGAAACCCAGTTAATGAGCACCCATTGCCTGTCTACTGTGGCCACTTCTCCAGTGCCTGCTGGGCGACCGCATCGGCCTTCACTGAACCTTTGGCAGAGTGGAAGGAATATTAATTTCTCCCTCTTCGCTCATTCGTTTATTAATTCTCTGTCTCTTCTCTCTCCTTTCCCTTCAAAAAAAATAAATTCTATTCTGTAACCTTCACAACTGACTGGCTTCCAGGCAACTCAGCAATTGTGGATCTGGGCAGGGTGTTTTTATTCTGGGCCCTTCTCGGGACAGACTGGGCCACTTAGATCTTCTGGGGCTGTGGGACTGTCCACTGGATTGTGCACTTAAGTAAATACACCTTCTCATTTGCCAACTAAGATGCTGAAAAAGAAGCTGATAGAACAGCATGGCAACTTTCAATCACTTTCTGACTCATTAATGAACTTTTTCTCACCTCCCCCCTTCCTCATGGAGACTTTGCCTGCCAGTTACTGTGTTTTCCCCAAGCAATTTTATACAATGAGACGGTAACAGTTGTTTGTCTGATAAAGCACGTACTATTTAGAACACAGATGTTTGATTATTATTTATTTCTCTCTGAAGCCCACTAATTCAGTCCCAAATGATCTCTTTTTCCCTTTTGCTTAAATTTAATTTGGAATGTATGTTGTTGGTAAGTGACAGATAGTTTAATTATTAATAGGATCCTGTAATGCAATGCACCGTAGTTTTAAACTCTTCAGAGGCCAAAACACCACCAGCTCCTTCCTCCCTCGTGCTCCTAGGACTCCTTGATGAATACAAAGGTAATTACAAAATGCATGACAAACCTGCGTGTATTATCTTCTTTCTTCAACATTTGTGCTTGCCTATGATTTCTATCGAGTGCCACTCAAATTGCAGAGCAGCCGTAAATCAGTGCAGCCTTTGGGGTGTCCTTGTCTTTGGGACCATGATATTTATCTAGACGTGCATATGTATCCAGCTGTATTTCATAGGTAGCTTCATGGATATTATATTTATAATCCCAAGAGAAGAGTTCGGCCCAAACCTCCAACTGCCTAAAAGTCAGTACCAGGACATCCATAAAGACACCACAGTGGAGCAGGTAATCGCACAGAAATAAAAGTAAAGCAAGAAAAAGAAAAAAAAAAAAAAAGAAGAAGAAAAAAACCCACATGAGCATGTCCTGTAGAATAAAGCCGTCAGCTGGTTTTCTGCGTCTTGTTAGCTTGGCTGGAGCCAGTGGTGACAGAGCAAGCCCTGGGTGTGAGCCCTGTATGGGCCAGTTAGTCTCACAGGCTGCCTCTCTAATCACAGCTGCAGTCTCACAGACGCTGACTCTTGGTCAGAAGGAGGCTAGGACCAAGGGGTGTCTAAGAAGCAGCGCAGCTCATCTCTCCAAGTGGGGTGGGGAGCTCAGCGCCTGCCTGCTCACTATAGCACTGGCCACCTCTGAGGGGCACAATTTGAGGGAGTCCTCCAAGGCTCAGGGTACCATTTTTGGGGTGTTTTAGACCTGAGCATCACAGCAGCTCCTGCCCTGAGCATCTGTATTACAGTACTTCCTGCACAGTGTGCAAATATAAATCTCATTTTTTTTTATGGAAACAGGGGCTTCCAAGATAACCTAATTGTCCTTTGTTTATCCCTGATTCCTGCACAGGCCCATCCCAGTCCCTGGGCCCCTCCACGTTCCTGAAAAATGCTTGGGAAATTCACCAGCTCCCTACTGATTTACCTCTTTACCAAAATGAAAATTAGCCCCTTGTCTCAATAATAGGTCTCAGCAGGACTGGTTGTTGCTAAGGTACTCATTGGTTTCCTTCCTTTACCCTCGAAAGCAAAGAGTGTCTTGCTCAAGCAGATTTTAGCGTATGAAAGAAGCTGGTCAATAGTAGGTGCTCAGTAAAACATGTCATTTGAAATCAAAGTCTGCAGTCACATTCTAAATATAAATGAAGACAATAGAATCACTAATAGGGAAAAACTGCATGGACGTAAAGGCTAAACAATTAATAACTATGGTCACTGGGGTAAAGAAAGCCATCTCATTAGACTCAATAGTAATAGTATGTGCTTAAAAAAATACAGCCTAGCATTTGGCACATAGATAATTTGGCAAAGATCCAGCTGTCATTAAACCACGAGCATCCTATATGACTGTATGGCCATCAAGCAACAGGAAAACAAGGAAGAACAGGTAAGGTCTGGAGATGGGAACACAGCCCCCACCATGCCCCAGGTGGTGGGGAGAAGACAGTCCCAGAGACCTTGCAGACAAGAGCCCAACTCCTCTGCCTGCTGCGTCACCTGTTCTCAAGCAGCAAGTGTTTGCAAGGGGGCAGAAGGGATGTGGGCTTCTGGGCCTCCCAGGGTCCTGGAAAATGTACCCATTGTCATCATAGATGATCTTAGATTTAAAATGTAAAAAACTGCAGCTACTTTTTTGCAAATGTAGCTGAAAAATATTAGCAATATTTGGATTCTAGAGATCTTAATATTGTCTTTGTATTAGGTCTTTTAAATTTGATAACTAATCATTTTTTTCTTGTTGTTTAGAAAATCTGAAGCCAAAGAGTCGATTTTTCTAAGGATCCCAAGTGAAAAATGAGAGTAGGTAGAAGGTGAAGGAGAGAAACCAGGGCGCTGACAGATACTCTCTACAGCGTTTGAAACCCCAAAATCTCTCTGTCTCCAGGAAAAAGTCATCAAGGAATTGAGTTCATATCTAATTTTAAAAATCTTCCTGTAACTTCTCGTCAAGGGTCTGATGTGTTATTCATTTTCTTTTTCTCCTGTAGGAATGCTTTGTGCAATTTTTGAGAACTGAGCTGCAGTATCCCTTTGAAAAATGGAACAGCACTAACATAATAATTAAAGAACGGACTAAGCGGAGGTGGGAGGGCGAAAAGGAGGTGGAGAGAACAGCACAGGCATCTCAAGCTGCTTGGAGCCCATCGCGTGAGCGGGGCACCCCGGGTTCTTAAACTGTGTGTCTCCTGTAGAGGAGAAAACCAATGTGTGTGCCAAGAAGGGGAAGAGTCCGTAGGACCCTGTGGTTCCTGAGCTCATAGTCTCAGAAGGTAGAAGGCAGGGTCATTACGCTCTGATGTGTTCATTGCTTTTGCTACCAGTAGTTTGATTAAATATATTTTTCTTAATGACGTTGTTTTCCCCTACTTCTACTGGCAAAGAAACCGCACCACAACCCGTAAAGCAATGCTTGATAATCTCCCACAGGGAAAGAGCAAATACAATCTAAACAAAATCTCCTTCAAGAAGAAACTGTACATAATTAGAGCATAGAAAGTAGATTGTAAAGGTTAGCAAGCACATGATAAATGGATAAAACTCTGAAATATTGCCTTCCTAAAATCTCCAAGCCTTTCCCTTATTCTTGATTAAATACATGAAATAATTATATAAACTGTCACTACCCTATAGGTATGTTAATGCCTGGATAGTCACTATTGTAGCTTACTAGAAACCTGATTGAGATGATATGTTACAGTATGCATTAGTTTGCTTTTGACAATTGAAACTAACGGGTTAAATTTCAATGATTTCTAGCTCAGACAATATCCTCAGGGATGTGTGTTCCCTGTGGTAAAGGTGCAGGGTACTTTTAGGGCTGCTGCCTAGCCACAAGCTTCCAGGAGATTAGGTCCTCAGAATGAAAGGCTGCTAGTTGGACCTTTTCCTGCCATGCAGAATCATTCCCACTAGAGACATGGGAGCCTCAGAACCCCACAAAACACAGGTTTCCAGAGACCTAGTGTCTTGTTAGTTGTCCCCATAAATAGCCAACATAAACAGCAATGCATGGGCAAATGCAGGGTGTAGCACTCTTGAAAGTTCTATTCGCTTAGCACAAATCAATAGGTGTGATCTGAAGTGAAGATACGGCCTTCTTATTCCCCAACTCCTCCTATTCTTCAATGTGTTCTTAACTAGGAATCCCAGCAGAGATGCATGTATTTAGAAAATGATTACCAATTCCTCCTCTGTCAAATCCATTTACCAAAGATTCACAACCACCTAACAAACTATTAGAAAAGCAATTTTATTTTTGACAGATTCCTGTAAACATAACTAGAATAACATGATATCTGCAATTAAAGCTATTTTCTGTGAAATTAAAACATTGATTTATTACCCCAACATTTTCCCATTAAAATAATCTGAGTTGCAGCATAATACATATTTGAACAACCTTTTCATTATATATAACATGCATTTAGGAAATGAATTATTTTTCCCTTCCACACTATTTTGAGTGCAGCTTCTTAAACTTTAGGTTTGCATCTTATCTGTTTCCTTTATTAGAAAAACTTAAAAATCAAAGTAAACTTCCGTTTACTATATATATATATGTATATAGAGTAAGTAAAAGAGAAGCTAGTGATTCTCCCCAAAACCATGATGATACCAGACATAGATTATTCTACATTGTTACAATGTTCTATCTTCCCGTCTCAAATAATATGTCAAATTGGGCAGGTAATGAATTACTCAATGCAGACATACAGACACAAATACTGCACTACCTACGTTAAATGGAGTGACATTTCCCAGGGAGGTTACAACAGCATCATCTTAGAAATGAAATTCTAATTCTCTTGCTCACAACCTGTGTGGCCCCAGCCCTTTGCCCTTCTGGTCTTGGGAATCTGCATTTCTGGTGGGGGAAATGAAATAATACAACTTAAGTTTTCTGTGTGTACAAAAACAAATAACATGTGTGCACAAATTTGTAGCTACGAAATACTTTCCAGAATTAAGGTAAAGAAATCCCACCAAATGTCAAGTGTTTCCCAGGTTGCAGTTCATGAGCAATGGGAAATATCCAGCCTTGCAGAGGGAATGAACTCTTATGCCGTAATCTGATCCCAGTTTACCATTTTGCCATTTTCATTCTTCAGTGGAGCTGTCAGCTTCCTGACATGATGAAGGGCCAGATCTCCGGGAACTGAGGTATCCCACTTCGCTGGCTTTCCTGAGGAAGTGGAAACTCTCAGGTGCATCTCCATGTGGGATGGTGATTGGTCTGTTGGTGAGGATCGACCACCTCTGCTTATCTCAGGAGACACTGGACTTATCTGCTTACCAAAAGGTAAAAGGGTTCTGTTTCTGGTACATCTTGCTTCTTTTACATCTTTGTGCTTTGGAATTCGATCTTTAAAAAATGAATTTACCTTAAATTTGCAAAGACTTTTTACCATGAATCATAGTGAAATATAAAAGTACTTTAGTTAAAATGGGGAAGCTACGATTTGGAGGCAGACGTTCATTCTTGAGAGCATGTCAGCTGTGTGGCCTGGTGCTGCTGCTTGAGCCTTCCAGACCTCAGGCTCCCATCTTTGTGCAAGACTTTTGCACTGTGCATAGTCCATGGATCACACCCCATATCCACGTGCAAACCCCTAGCTGATGAGATCTTTGCTGAATGTTGATTTAGGGCACAGCCTATTGCAACTTTCCAATTAACATCACTGGCTTTGAAAAGATAGTTACTCTCCTAATTCCTGCCTGATGCTTACTGTACAGTAGTTTCTCCATTAAGTGTTTGGTTTTTGACATCTTTGGACATATGTCCCTTCACAGTGCTATTTTGTAATATTCTTCTCTGCGACCAAAGCACACTGAGGAAGAGCGGACCTACGAGGAGAGGAAGGTAAAGACGAAGACACGCTGCTCTTCCTCAAGCAGAGGATGGAAGAGAAGTGAATGGGGATGGTGACACTGATAGTCAGAGCTGCACAGAACTTGTCGACTCCACCTCACATGGGTTCAGATGACATTCTGGAAGCTTTTATTCACTTGGTCTCACACCCTGAAATTTCCTCTGTGGTTTATTGGTTTGCAATGTTAATGGCATAGGTAAATCCAGAGAGAAGTCAGTGTTATTTTTTCTCCAATCTGTGGTGCTTATTTTCACTGTTTTATAGTGTAAGGGATGAAGCTGACTTCATAGATTCTTACCACCCAACTGCGTCTGACAACATGCCATGGCAATGACAGAATCCCAAAGTCTTCCTGGAAATCTTGTATTTCTCAATAAAATTAAATTTCATGCCAACAATCCCTTGATCTGAAAAAATGACGTGTGCCTCCAGCTGAACCTGCTGCCCGCTCAGCCATGTACTAAAGGCACCCCAGTTGTATTGCAGCCGTATCACAAATCTTCCCAATTTTTCTCTCTCCATCTTTTCACCTACTCTTTGCTTCTGATAGACTCCCAAAATACTTAAAAATAGACACCTTCTTCCATCCAAAGTCATTCCATCTGTAGTCACACTTTGTCACAAATCAAGTTCATTCAATTCAAGGGGGATCTGGAGACAAAGACTAGAAAGGGCTGAGATATTGTAGGGAGGTCCTCGAAGGGAAGGCAAGCCCTGGCTTCTCTCTGCCTGTTCCCGTGCTGTTCTTCCTCCTTCCCTGACCTGCTCCCTTTGTTTGGGTGCCAAAGCCGAATGAAGAAAACCGTGGCATCCACAGAATTGCAAACCTCTCAGGAAGGGACGAGTGAAGAGGCAGTGGTGGTGGGTTCGGTGTGGCCAGGTGTGAATTCGGGACAGGGGAGGCAGAGCCACATGACCCAGGAGAGGGGCACCCCAACAGGGCGAAGCGTGTGATAAGTTTTCCAAGTTGCCTTGCCGCTGGAAATGAGGCTGGAGGTGCAGGAGACCGACGGCTTCTGCAGGGCAGGGGCTGACTTACAGCTGCTGGTGACTCTGGACACAGGGTCCTGGCATGATCCTAGGGTCACGTGACTCATCTGCGTGGGTTTAGCCGGTGCAGTTGCTTCCCTGGCCAGCATCTCAAAGGTGTGCACAGACCAAGGGGTCCCTGAGAAGCTCTCCTGGAGAGGCACCCTGGACCCCTGCCTGTCCAGTAGCGCCTTCCCACCACAGGGTGAACATAATGGGGGCCCTAGACGGCTGCGGCTGCCCTTGGGCTGTGGAAATGAAGGGCCACTGACCCCGTTCCCCCGGTCTCATTCCTCTATTGAGGACAAATGATGCCTCTTTGCAAGGCTGTTGTGTGGGATGGAGATAATAAGATATGTAATAAGTCTCCAGCACACAATAACACAGTAAATAAGTACTTTTTCAGGTATTACAAGAGGAACTGTAGTGATTAGTAATATTAATGCAAAAATTACAGAAGTCCTGGTAATTCAAAATTCCTGGAATGAATAGTACTAATGTTTAAAAAGTTAGATGGTTTTAAGATCATTTAGCACATTAAGGTACTAATGCTTAAAAAGTTAGATGGTTTTAAAACTTTTCTGCCAGGGACACATAGCTACATTTCTAAGATGTATTTATCATATAAATCCCATTGAAAATAATGCACTAGATATAGCCCTTGCTGCCATCTTTCTGCTTCTTGTGCCATTATAATTCTTAAACTGGTACATGTAAGGGACTATTACTTACAATTAACATATTTTTGGGAAAACTAGATTCCAAACAAGGCCCCCGTACGATTTTCCCTTCTGTTTGCAGGAGGTCAGCTCATGTTTTGTGCACCGGACTCTTTTTCAGAGGATGCTTGTTGCCAGAGGCAGAGAACCACACAGACCTCTGCCAAGTTTTCTCCCGGGGCTTCCTGTAGTTAGGAAGATCACAAGGAAAGAGAGTTCAACAAGCTCCCTTCTCCTTCCTGCACAGATATGACCCTTCACTGTGAAGCATCAAGGGCCTCCCCGTGCCCCCAGCTCACACTGGGATTGGCAGACTTTCGTTTCTGGGAATCACTCTGTTCTGCTGCAGGGAGCGGTTTGTGGGGTCCTCCACAGAGCCCTCCCCTCCAGGCCCTTCCCTCCCTGTCAAGCTGCCCATAGGATGACAATAAGACACAGAAAAGTCCTTACCCACACTGGCGAGGGGGAAGACGGGAAGAGCCTTTGTCTAAAGAGTTTCAAATATTACACTGTCAACCTAGACATACCTTATATATGAGAAACTCTAGAAAAAAGTGAATTTCAACATGTTCACTATTCTGATTTAAAGTTCTCGGTTGGAATTTTAGTTTTAGGAACTACACGAATGGCTTTTTTTGCTGTCAATTATAGAGTTCAGATAACATTTTCTTCTTTCATAAACACAAAAAGCCTTTGCCCCTCCAGCTGCGGGGCCTTCCTGATGGGGCCTCAGTTTTAGTTTTAGATTGGTCACACGGGTTGACTGACATGTTATAGGAGAATATTAGTTGATTGATTTATTTTTCATATTTTACATCAGCAACTACTCTCACATGAGTAGACAATGTGATTAAGCAACATTCTTAGGAACTGTGAATAAACCCATGGAATAATAGGAGGGCTCACGAGCAAACCTGAAGCAAATGTTCTGTCTAATTATCCTGGATGGACAGAAGTTGGACAGTCTATTCTCAGGCAAATTCCAAACGCAAATTGCACCCTAATTCCCAGCAGGTGTTTATTTCTTCAGAGCTCTGCATTCTTCCTCAAGCACCAGGGTCGCTGACCCAGATCTCTTCATCTCAAATGTGCTGCGCTTTGCACAGGGAGAGAAACTCAGCCCTGGTGTCTGCGCCTTCGGGGCCCTCCCAGGAATGGTCAAACGGTTGGGCAGCCCTGCTTCAGCCCTTTCATGAACCCTGATGTGCCTTCACTTAGTGACTAGAGTGAGGTGAAGCCCACTTCCTGATGGCTGGTGAGCCCACATTTTCCCAACCTGAAACTAATGGGCTGGCATGGTGATCTGTGACCCAGGACTTATTAGGGTCTTGTTTGAGGTCCAGCCTCAGAGTCATCAAGGGGAAGGGACACACATCATAAGTCCAGGAGAGAACCTAGAGCTGATTCCCCCTCTGGAAAGCATTGAACACAGAATTGAGAGAATGTGCCATTTATGATAAAACCGAGAGGCAAATTCCAGTGAGAGAACCGGAAACTTCCAGTTCTGACAGTTTTGCTGAATTTCCTCAATCGTAAGTCAGCAACATATTGACGGTAGAAAGAAAAATCAGATTCGCTGATAAATTATCAGGCCTTGATCTGTAATTGAAAGCTCTCATGGGAGATGTGTGTTAATAAAAGACAGCCAACATCCGTACAAAGTCCCTCCAAGCACCGGACAGTGAGGACGTTCTTCCTGAATGGGGACCTGGGAGAAGTTTTTCTTTATTTCTATGAATATATACAAATGGGTCTCAGCGAGGCGAGGTGATCGTAATGAAGCACACTGGCTGAAATCCCATTTTGTAGCTGGAAAGAAATCCATGCAAACAGCTCTTTTCCTTTACAATTTAAACATAGCTAGATTTAACACGGACTCCTGAAATTGGGATATGGTGGGGAAAACACCAGCCCTTTCCTCCCTGTTACCTGCCCTCCGCCACCCCCTGAGGTTGGCCAGCATGGGCTGGTGTGGGGGTGCCCCCCACTCTGGAGCCACCGCACCGATCAACGTCTCCCATCTTTCCTCTTCCCCCTCCTTTTTGGTCAGATCATCTTGGCACAACCAGCACAAACAAACTTTGTTAACGGCTTTAAACTTGGAAGGCTCGCTTTTTAAATATTTGCCGCTACATAATTGAAACAGCTGTTTTAATGAGATACCTACTGTCATCATTTTACCCTGGCTGAGCTGGGTGACAACAGAGCGGTAATAACGAATTCAATAATAATTAACTCGGGTCATCTGCTCATCTGTCACGGCCCATCAGCTTTAGGGAGAAAAATCCCAGTGAACTTCTCTCTTTTGTGAGCTTTCCAAAACTCTGTAATAAAACGCTTGGAGAGGACTCTAGGTAGCCCTTCAAAAGTTCTAAGCAAACTGGCAAGTAGGTTAATTAAATTTTATGCATGTTTAAATGCTAATGATTACATTCCTGACATTACAGTGTAATCTGATATGGAATGATGTCATGCAAGCAGTGGTTTTAGTGCCTAAACACGTTCCCATCCCCACCCGAGCAGCGGCTCTGGATCATTTATCGAAGGGCAGGACGTTGACAGCGGCGTTGGAGAGCAGCTTTTCACTCAGGTCCCTGACTCGCCTGATGCATGCTAATCAGGGAAGTTGCAGGAAACAACCGCCCTCAGCCCAGCAGCAAACCAGGGAGGGTCATCAAAAGGTTGGCTTTTTTTTGCGCCCTGCCTCTCAATTCACGGTCCTGGCACCGCAGCGAAGACGTATCCCGCCTGCTTGCCAGGATTCTGAAAAAGGAAAGTGAGGTCAAGTGTCCTCATCCATCCCAGGCTTTCCTCTGCTGCTGCGTGCCCCACCTCTTCCCTGGCAGCACGCACAAGACCCTCAATATTTCCGAGCAAGGAGGATTCGCAGATGCACGGGCTCCTGATTACACAGAGGGAACCACAGACATTATCAGTGCTGGCTCCAATTTCACTAGGAACTTAGGGCAGCGCGTCTCAGACAGTACTGGGCACAGAGACCATCTGAGGGTCTGTGGAGATGCAAATGGTGATTACGCGGATCTGGGGACTGGCCTGGGAGTCTGCATTTCTGACAGGCTCCCAGGTGAGGCTGATTGGTGCTGGAAAGAGGACTGCGCTTTGAGGACTCAAGAGTACAGCTCTGGCCAGCTGCAGACAAAAGGAAGCAGAAAACGCCGGTTACCCTAAGACAGAAGCACTCTCATCTCGATGCATTTTTTTGTTAATTTCTTTATACTTTTAAACAACCATATTCAGAATGGCTTCTGAATTGACTGCCTTAATTCTACACGAAGCATTCTGATAAGCAGCACTCTCTGACGGGGTGTCTTCTGTTCATTATGAAGCTAATTTTTTATTTCCTGCTTCTCCTCTAAACAAAGCGTAGCTGATGGAGTGCTTTGGCTATGGAATTTTGTAACACAGAGACTACAGTATGTTGAAACATCAGACATTTGATTAGAGTGTAACAGGACTGCAGCCTCCACCACTGCTTCTGATCGACCACTAGTGACAGTTGTCGTGATAACTACAGAAATTAGGACATTTTCCCTTCTTCAATTGAGACTCAACAGGATCCTGTTAAATTAGTTAGTCTAGTGATATCTTTTTGGAGCTAGATTTTGGCCCAGGTTTGAGGGAACTGAGCTATAGCCCAGATACCACATCTTCTGTTATCATAGTGAAATTCCAGTGTTAGCCAAACTAAGTCCTAGCTGACGTTTCAACATTTTGCTGGAGTGCGAAGGAAAGTTCACAACTCAAAACCAAATGGCCCACATACTGCTCAGTGCTTGATTCATAATGCAGTTTTTCCCAGATTAAGCATTATTGCCATGTAGTGTTCCTTCCCAAACAACAGTCAGCTCAAGCCTTCTATGCATGGGATTGGAGCAAGGATATTTTAGACAAATGGCACCAGCAGGGCAAACGTATGGCGATATCCCCAGTCACTAGTAAATAGCCCCCTTATCCCATAGCTCTTCTTCTCAGTACACCAGGAAGACCTTTAATATGCCCTGGGTGCTTCAAAGAGCATCAGAGCAAGAGCACCGCAGCCACACACACCTTGGTGAGCAATTTTACCATTTTACACTGTCTGTTGATGTCATCGGTGTTTTGAAGAGATTCAGAAGAATAAATGGTTTTGTATTTCAAAATTAACTAAGAAAAAAAAAAAAACCAGTGCAAAATGGCAAGCACTGCCTTCCTTGCTCTGCACATCAACAAAGGAGGGTTAAGTTTATTCTGGGGAGATAGTTGCAGCTTTAGTCAGGCTAGTGTAGTTGGATAGGCTGGAATTTGGGGCCAACCCTGTTCTATTAGCTACTCATCTAGCACTTAAGCAGATTATATAAACCACAGTGCCACTGATAAGATGCTAGGAGAATAAATGTGACCTCATGGTCAAGAGAAGCCCAGATCAAACACTGAATGTAAGAGCTAAGACTGTAAAACTCTTAGAAGAAAACATAGCAGGAAAGCTTCATGACACTGGATTTGGCAATGATTTCTTAAATACGACACTAACATCAGAGACAAAGAAATAAAAAATTGGAGTTCATTGAAATTAAAAAATGTGTGCACCAAAAGACACTACCAAGAGAGGAAAAAGGCACAGAAAGGGAGAAAATATTAGCAAATCATATAACTGATAAAAAATTCATATCCAGAATATATAAAGAACTCATAGAACTCAACAGCAAAAAAAAAAAAAAAAACCACTCAGTTAGAAAAGGACTAAGGACATGAAGGGACTCTCTCCAAGAAGATGCAGAAATGGATGATAAACACGAAAACAGGCTCCATCTCTCTCATCAGGGAAATGCAAATCATAACTATGATGAGACACCATCTCACACCCATTAGGATGGGCATTATAAAACAAAACAAACAGAAAATCACTAGTGTTGGAGAGAATGTGGAGAAATTAGAACACGTGCACATTGCTAGTGAGAGTGTGTTTCCAGTGAGGAAAATCGTATCATGGTTCCTCAACAAGCTACGCGTAGAATTGCCATATGGCCCTGCAGTTTCACTTTTGGGTATGTACTCAAAGGAACTGAAAGTAGAGATTGAACAAATCATTGTACACTGATGTTCAGAGCAGAATTGTTCACAACAGCCAAAAGGTAGAAACATCTTAAAAGTCCAGCAACTGATGAATAAAAAACAAGGGAATGTAGTACATCCATGCAAAGAAACGCCACTCAACCTTAAAAAGAAAGGAAATTCCGACCCGTGCCTCCGCATGGAGGAGCCTGAGGGCATGGTGCTAAGTGCAGTGAGCCCGACACAGGGCACATAACATGGTTCCCCTAACGTGACATCCTGAGTGTAACCAAAGTCATAGAGACAGAAAGCAGAGTGGCAGGTGCCAGAGGCTGAGCGAAGGGGGAACGGGAAGAGATTGTTTAATGGGGACAGGGCCTGGGTTTGGGAAGATGGAAGAGTTCTGGAGATAGATGGTGATGATGGTTACATAAAAATGTGAATGTACCAAATGCCAGCAAAATGCTCGCTTAAAAATGGTTAAAATGGTAAAATTATGTTATGTATACTTTATCACTATAAAAATGTTTGAGGAAGAAGAACAGGAAGAGGTGGAGGAGGACGAGAAGGGAGAAGAGGTGGTGGTGGAGGAGGAGGGTGAGGAGGAAGAGGTTGAGGAGGAAGACAGATACCCCAATGCTGAGGAAAGAATTCCTAGGCTCTGTTTTTCTTCTTTCTAGGAACACACCTCTGTAAGCCCTACTATGTGACAGCAAACTGCTAGATCCAAACATCCCAAAAGGAGCAGGTCTCAACAAATTTCTCCCCAAACTCCCAGAATAGTGGGAAGGCAGTAGGGTCCAGGCCAAGATACTGAAGGCATGCAAATGAAGACTCTTTCCTGTGGATTAGTTTGCAGGTCGGCATGTAAATGTTCATTTTCCCATATGCACACATGTATGTGCGTGTATGCATCTCTGCATATATGTGCCTTCCTTTATTCACTCGTGTGATGCTTCCTGGCCTCCTGCAATGGGTCAGACACTCTCACAATCATGGCAAGACAAAAGCACAGCCAAACCTGCAGAGGGGCCACGATGCAAGGAAAAGCAGTGACCCAGCCAAGCCCAGCCCAATGCTCAAAGGACCTCAGATCACAAAGAGAAAATCAGCACCATTGAAGCAGTGGGGATGAATTTGTGCACTCATTCATTCATTCAGCAAACATTAATTCCGTGCCTACGATATTCTGGCACTCTCCTGGGTCAAGACCGAGAGGCGTTTCCTTCTGGAGCTGCCAAAAGCAGAGGAAACAGGAGTTTGAACACGCAGTCACAATGCCAATTTGCCTTGCTTTGCTGCATAGGGGAGGACCCTTGTGATGGCCTCCTGCTGCTGGTGTTCCCTCCCAGGCAGGTGAGGGTGGCCTGCAGCAGTCACCATCCTGTCAGCTCTGCAGGAAGTGGGGAGGTCGGCTCCCAATCTTAACTCAAATGTGTTTGGAGTGAAGGGAAGGTGAGAGGAGAGGTGTGGGAAGGAGGAAACAGAACACTAAGCTTTAAAACAATTATTGTTTGGATGCTCATTTGCAGGATCAGGTAGAGTCATCCTCACGAAACACTCACGTTAGGTAAGAGGGTAACGGCTCCACCGTCCATCTGTGCGTGCTGGTGCGGGAGCAATTGGGACAGGTAATAGAGCATGTAAGGAAAGGGAGATTTCTACATTGACTTTCCAGGCACAAACATAATTTTGGACTTCAAGATGATTATGTTTCTTAATAATACTTTTTCCTCAGAAAACTGCCATGAATCAATGCATGGCAGCTTCAAATCCTCCCAAGAGTTTATTAGTAAGACTGTCATCTCACAGAAAATAGCAAAACCTTGTTTTTTACTGTAAATTGACAAATTATAATTACATATATTTATGGAGCATATAGTGATGTTATACGTATACAATACTGTTATCTATAGTCACCAAATTTCTTGAGATCTGGGCAAGAGATCTCAAGAAATTTATTTCTCTAAGTCGCTAAAACATTGTGCCCTTCCGCAATCATCTCTCTTTCCCTCAGGCCACAGAGTCTGGCAACCACCTTTCTGCTTTCTACTTGTAGGAGCTCAATTATTTCAGATTCCACATCTGAGTGAGAACACGTAATCCTAGTCTTTCTGTGCCTAGTTTATTTCACTTAGCGTGATGTCCTCCGGCTTCGTCCACGTTGTTGCAAATCACAAAATGACTTTCTTTTTAAGGCTGAATAGTATTCCATTGTGTGTATATACACCGCATTTTCTTTACCAATTCATCCATTGATGGGCACTTAGATTAATTTCATGGCTTGGCTATTGTGCATAATGCTTCCATGAACAGGGGCGTGCAGATAGCTCTTCTACATACAGATTTCAAATGCTTTGGATGTATAACCAGAGGTGGGATGGGTGGAGCACATGATAATTCTATTGTTAGCTTTTAAAGGAACTTCTATGCAGCTTCCCTAATGACGTGCTAATTTATATTCCCACCAACAGTGCACGAGGCTTCCCTTTTCTCCATATCCTCGCAAACTCTTATCGTTCATCTTTCCGGCATTAGCCGTTCTAATGAGTGTGAGATGATCTCTTCGTGTGGTCTTGACTTGCACTTCCCTAAAGATTAGTGATGCTGAACAGGTTTTCATGTATCTTTAGCCTATCTGTGTGTCTTTTTTAAAAAGAAATGTCTAGTCAAGTCTTTCGCCCACTTTTAAGTTGTGTTGCATTAATCTCTTATCAGATATACGGCTTGCAAATATTTTATCTCAATCTGTAGGTTTTCTTTTCTTTTCTTTCATTTCTTTTTTTTTTGAGATGGAGTCTCACTCTGTCGCCCAGGCTGGAGTGCAGTGGCACGATCTTGGCTCACTGCAACCTCTGTCTCCCAGGTTCAAGTGATTCTCCTGCTTCAGCCTCCTTAGTAGCTGGGCCTACAGGCACGTGCCACCACACCTGGCTAATTTTTGTATTTTTAGTAGAGACGGGGTTTCACCATGTTGGTCAGGCTGGTCTCGAACTCCTGACCTCGTGATCTACCCACCTTGGCCTCCCAAAGTGCTGGGATTACAGGCGTGAGCCACCGCCCCTGACCAGGTTGTCTCTTTAATATGTTAGTTGTTTCATTTTTTGTGCAGACATGTTTTAATCTGATGTCATTTCATTCCTTTTTTTTTTTTTTTTTTTGCTTTTGTTGCTTGAGTTTTGGAGTCCAATCCAAAAATTGCCTCAGCCAATGTCATGCAGTTTTTCTCCTGTACTTTTTTCTAGTGATTTTACAGTATCTGGTCTTATGTTTAGATGTAGAATTCATTGTGAGTTGAGTTTTGTATATTGTGTGAAATTTTAAATAGACTACTTTTCCTTCTGCTTCAAGTAATATTTCCCTTATCACATATTTAATTTCCATTAATATCAGTTTTAACTCCTTACCTATTTTCTTACATTGACCTGTGTGTCTGGTTCGACTCTTCATTAAAGTGGCTTTATGATAGTTTAACATCGGATCAGATAGGTTATTTCTGCTGTTTCTTTTTCTTTTATGAGACGGAGTCTTGCTCTGACACCCAGACTGGAGTACAATTGCGCCATCTCTGCTCACTGCACCCTCTGCCTGTTGAGTTCAAGGGATTCTTCTGCCTCAGCCTCCTGAGTAGCTGGGACTACAGGCGCCCTCCACCACGCCCAGCTAAATTTTTTTGTACTTTTAGTAGAGGCGGGGTTTCAGCATGCTAGTCAGGCTGGTCTCAAACTCCTAATGTCATGATCTGCCTGCTTCGGCCTCCCAAAGTGCTGGGATTACAGGGGTGAGCTGCTGTGCCTGGCCTGCTGTTTGTTTTTCATAAGTGCACTTGACAGACTAAAGCATATATATTCCTCCATGTGAAAGCTAAGATAATTTTGTCCAGCTAAATTAAAACTTGAGAATCTAGCTAACATTGCTTTATTTATTAATTTTTGCAATTTAACTAGTCAGAAAATGACATTTTTAAAACTTAAATCCTTGTGATTCAATGTATTTATTTTATTTTATTTTTTATATGTACTGTATGTCTTTCAGGTTCTTTGTTGAGGTTCAACTTTATACACATTTGATAATGTTATCCTTACATTTATTTCTAAAATTTTTTGTTTTTTTATGTCAATTATCAATGTTATTTAATAATATGTATATATTTTCAGTGTTTGTTTCTATATCAACTTCTGTAATCATAAATGATTTAACAAATATTTTTGGTCACTTTAAAAATATTAGATTATCTTGGATTTTCTGTATATATGAGTATAGTTTTAGGTAATTATTTTTGATTTTTATTATACTGAATTAAACAGAACCTCCAAATGGGAGGTATCCCTCTTCCGCTATTAATTTTAGTGTAAATGGCTTCAGAAAATCAACATTTAGAACAGTTTCTTTATTCAGTTGGCTCTTGTTAAACATACTTTATATACTTAAATAGTTTCCTTTTATTTCTATTTTTTCCAAAGTTTTAACTCCCCATAGTCAGTACTGATTTTTAATTTTATCAAATGTTTGCATCATTTTTGAAAATTCATATGAAGGTTTCAATCTTTCATTTATTGAGCTAATGAGTTATTTTGCTATATTTCATACTTTTTAACCATTTCCACATATCTGGAATAAATCTAACTTGGCTGTAATGAATTATTCTTTAGTTAAATTTTTAGATTTTATTTACTAATATTTTATTTACATTTTTGGAACTATATTAATATTTGAGAGTTTTCTGTAATTTTCATTGTCCAGATTTATCAAGTTTTGGTAATAATTCATTCTGGCTTCATAAAATGATCTGGGAAACATTTCATTTATTTGAATCTCCTTGAATAATTTACATAACATTCAATTTATCTGTTATTTGCTAGAAATGTGAAACAATCTGACACGTTTACCTTTTTAAAAAGCCAATCTGTAAACACTTTTTCGATCTATTTTTGTAATTGGTCTATTGAAATTTTCTAGTTCTTCTTGAATCATGTTTATAATGTGCAGTTTGCCAGATTATTATGTACTTTTCCGTGTGTGTGTGTGTGTGTGTTTCTTTTTCTTTTTCTTTCTTTCTTTCTTTTTTTTTTTGAGACGGAGTCTCGCTCTGTCGCCCAGGGCTGGAGTGCAGTGGCCGGATCTCAGGCTCACTGCAAGCTCCGCCTCCCGGGTTCCCGCCATTCTCCTGCCTCAGCCTCCCGAGGAGCTGGGACTACAGGCGCCCTGCCACCTCGCCCGGCTAGTTTTTTGTATTTTTTAGTAGAGACGGGGTTTCACCGTGTTAGCCAGGATGGTCTCGATCTCCTGACCTCGTGATCCGCCCGCCTCGGCCTCCCAAAGTGCTGGGATTACAGGCTTGAGCCACCGCGCCCGGCCTCTTTTCCTTTTTCTTTCTTTTTTTTTGGCTATTTTCCTAGAGTTATGCCTAATAGTTACTTCGAATTACGTTAACACATTTGTATATTTGATCACGTCTCTGTGCTTTTAAAGGTGTCAGTTTGCTTTTTAATTGCCTTGATGTACTCTTTAATTATGTTGATGGCTTTATCAAAGGAACACCTTTTATAAAATGTTTCCTTTATCTATTTTACTTTCCTGTCTATTTTACTAATTTTATCTTTTATTTTTATTGATTTTAGTTTTTAAAATTTTTATTAATATCACTTCCTAGCTTATTTCCAGGAGGAATAAACAGATTATTCAGTTTTGCTTCTTTGTCATCAATAGCAAAGCTCTGCAGGTTTTGCGGTGCTCCCCTGTTTGGTATTAAATGTTCTTCTATTTATTGCTTCAAAGATAGTTTGTAATTTAGGTTTCAAAACACGTTATTGTTCAAATGTTAGGGCAAAATTTCTTTATATCAATTTTTAAAATCATTTCTTTATATCAATTTAAAAATTTTAATTATTGATTCACATGGGCTATAAATTCTCCAACATTAAAAAATGCTATGGTTTTAAGTAAAATGTCTATTTGCAGACAATACGATCTTTTGTGTGGAGAACCCTAAAGGTTCTACACACCAGAAATTTGCTAGAACTAATGGACAAAATTAGCCAAGTTACACGATAAAAATCAACACAAAAAATTTTTTTTGCATTTCCATATGCTAACAATGTATGACACAAAAAGGAAAGTAAGACAAAAATTATTTTATGATAGCATCCAAAATAAAAAATAGGAATAAACGTAACCAAGGAGGTGAAAGACTTGTATGCTAAAAACTAAAAAGTGTTGCTGAAATAAATAATATACAAATAAATGGCAAGATTTACTGTGTTCATGGATTGAGAGATTTAATATTACTGTCAGTACTACCCAAAGCAATCTGCAGATTTAATGCAATCTCAATCAAAGTCCCAGTAGCAGTTTTGGAAGAAACAGAAAAATCCATTCTAAAATTCATGTGGAATCTCCTGGGACCTCGGATAGCCAAAATGATCTTGAAAAGAACGAAGTTGGAAGACCCACATTTCCTGATTTCAGAACTTATTACAAAGCTACAGTAATCAAGTATGTTCATAATGCACATTATAAACATGATTCAAAAAGAACTATGTGGTACTGGCGTAAAGACAGACATACACAGGAATAAAATAAAACAGAAACAAATCCTAGTACATAGGGTCAAATAATTTTCAACAAGGATCCCAAGACCATTAAATGGGAAAAGGGCCATCTTTTCAATAAATGTCTCCAGAGAACGGGATGTGCACCAGCCGAAGAATGAATTTGGATCCTTACTATATATTATATGCATATATTAACCCATAATGGGTCAGAGATCTACATGTAGGACCTAAAACTATAAAACTCCTGGAAGAAAACATAAAGGAAAAGCATGATGACACTGAATTTAACAATAATTTTTGAATATGACAACAAAACCACAGGTAATGTAAGTAAAAAGATAAATTGGACTACATCAAAACAGAAAAATAAAACCCTTTTGTGCACCAAAGAACAGCACCAAGAGAAGGAAAATACAACATACGCAATGGGAGAAAATTGATGCAAATAGTATACCTGATAAAGAATAAATGTCCTAAATATAGAAAGAACTTTATAAGTCAATAACAAATAAACTGTCAGATTTAAAACTGGGCAAAGCCTTAAATAATCGTCTCTTCAAAGAAGACACAGAGGGCCGGGCGCGGTGGCTCACGCCTGTAATCCCAGCACTTTGGGAGGCTGAGGCGGATGGATCACGAGGTCAGGAGATTGAGACCATCCTGGCCAACATGGTGAAACCCTGTCTCTACTAAAAATACAAAAAAATTAGCTGGGTGTAGTCGTGCACACCTATAGTTCGAGCAACTTGGAGCTGATGCAGGAGAATCACCTGAACCCGGGAGGCAGAGGTTGCAGTGAGCCGAGATTGCACCACTGCACTCCAGCCTGGGCAACAGAGGGAGACTCTGTCTCAAAAACGAAAAAAAAAAAAAAAAAAAAAAAAAAAAAGACATATCGATGATCAAGTGTATGAAAAGATGTTCAATAACATAAATCATTAGGGAAATGCAAATCAAACCACAGTGAACTATCATCTCACATCCACTAAGATGGCAGCTACTAAATAAAAATAACTGAAAATGACAAGTATTTGAAAGGATGTGGAGAAATTAGCACCCGTGAGTGTTGTTGGTAGAAGAGTAAAATGGTGCAGCTGCTGTAAAACACAGTACAATGGTTCCTCAAAAAGCTAAACATAGAATTACCATGTGATCCAGCAATACCACTTCTAGGTATGTATTCAGAAGAACTGGTTGAAGCTGCAGTGAACCATGATCACACCACTGCACTCCAGCCTAGGCCACAGAGTGAGACCCTGTCTCAAAATAAATAAGTAAAGTAAGTAAGTAAAGGGGGATATGCATAGTGACTCATGCCTGAAATCCCAGAACTCTGAGAGAACAAGACAGGAGGATTACTTAAGGCAGGAGTTGAGAACAGCCTGGGTAACACAGCAAAAACCCTCTCTAAAAATAGCAATGATAATAAATTAGTCATGTGTGATGGCATGCATCTGAAGTTCTAGCTGCTGGGGAGGCTGAGGAGGAGGATTCCTTGAGCCTAGGAGCTCAAGGCTACAGTGAGCTATGATTGCACTGCTGTACTCCAGCCTGGGCCACAGAGTAAGGTAAGCTCCATGTAAAAAACCCATATATGTATACACACACATACATATATACATATATATGTATATATATACATATATACATACATATATGTGTGTGTATATACTTGTATACAACCTATATACACACACACACATAATACAACCTATATATATAACATATTAGATACAGGTTTTACATACATATAATGCCTCTCCTATGGGGCAGGGATCCGTCCTGTGGAGAGGCTCTCCTGGGCTTTGGATTTGCAGCACAGGCTCCCCAAGGGCCTTTCTGAGAATCCCGTACCACACACACAAGCAGGCAAACTGGCGCTTTGGTCTCTAGATAATCAAGAAAATTTTACTGGTACAAAAGTACCTGCGAATGCTGGATAAAAGGGTTTTAAAAACTGGGAAAGACTAAAGAGACATTTTCACAAGGAAAAACTCCAAGACGATTCAAACTCAAAGACCGCCATGGTCTGAAGCCAGCTGCTGCCTTGGGGTTTCCTGGGTAGCCAGCCCCCAAGGCATGTCCAGTTTGGGACTGGTGCACTTCAAGTCACCCAAGGGAGAGGAGGAACTACTTTTAAAACTCTCTTAGTCAGAATTGCCAGTTTTGGTGATACACTACAGGATACTCAGTTGAATAGGAATTTCAGATAAACATTGGATAATTTTTAGAACAAACGTGTCCTATACAATATATATGTATTAAACATTTTCTCATTGTTTATCTGAAATTCAAGTTTTAAATGGGTACACTGTGTTTAGCCTAGCAACTCTATACCTGACCGACATCACGCGATAAAGGAAATTGGTCTGTCTTAGCTTTATGAACCAAAAATAGCTCCTGAAAATTTGCCACTTCAAACCGTCCTTCAGGCAGGAGTGGTCCCAGATACCCTAAGCTAAAACTTTCCTGAAAAGTGGTCTGGTATTGCCACTTGAAGAATAAAACAACACTCTTTGCCAAAGGAAAACCTCTTAACCTTAGTTCCCAAGGAATATGGGCTCACTGTTTTTTAAAGTCACAGAATTGAGCCAGAATCATCAGCAATGACAACAGCAGAATCAGATTACAATTTCTGCAGATTTTTAAATTATTGTAAGAAAACACTAAAATATATATACATGCTTAATAGGCCTTAAAACATTAGTAGAAGAACAAAGTCAGAAGACTGATGTTACCTGACTTCAGCACGTACCATAAAGTGACATGATCACGACAGTCTGTGCTGGTGACAGAACAAACAAATTAACCAAGGGAACAGAATCGAGTGCCCAGAGGTGGATTCACATAGATATGGTCAACAGGCTTTTGATAGAGGAGCAAAGACAATACAACAGAGAAAAGAGAGTCATTCAACAAACCCTGGGGAACAACCAGACATCTCCACGCAAACAAACACAAAAATCTAGATAAAGGCCTTAAATCCTCCAACATTTCACCCAAAAGGGATCATAGACATACAAATGTAGACTTACAAAACCGGAAGAGGAGCACAGAAGTCCTGCTCCTGGCTAAACTCTGCAGGCAGGTGCAGTCTCTTGTTTCCCCGGGAAACAATTGGATGGGAGAGTGGGCAACTCCACCCACCCCCACCACTGGTAACCAGGTGGGCCACACCCGCTCGGAGTTTCCAGCACAGTAGTCCAGCTTCCATCTGAACTCTGAGGTGAGCACATTCCCTGTTCCGCTGGAAAACACCTGCAAGGCAGGGTAGGCCCCCACCGTTTGAAGCCATGTGAACCACACCCACTGGAGCTTCCAGCAGAGAGGACCTACTTCTGGCTGAACTCTGCAGATGGGCATAGGCCCTCGTTCCCTGAGAAGCACCTGGTCAGCAGTTTGGGCAACCCGACCCAGCCCCACTGCTTCTACCCAGCCCCAGTGCTCCTAGCCCAGTGGGATTTACGGCTTGGGTGGTGCTCAAGCAGGATTGAGCCCTCAGCCTGGGAACATTGAGAGGGGTGAGACATCTGGGTTCACAGGCCAATGGAGGAGCAGGGTGTGCCTCCCTCCACAGCGGCAGCCTGGGAGAGCTACATCCAGTCTGCCAACTGTGGCCCCTGCCCGAGGGAGCATCATGAACCAAAAACCTAAAAAGCAGCACGAGCACAGAGCTAATGATGAGAGGTGGCTCCCTAGGACCTAGGAACAGACTAGGTGAGGGGGGCATCTCTCTCCACCCACCACAGCACGCTATTTCCAACTGTGCCAAAACACAAAAGAGCCAAGCAGCAGACTAAGAGCCTGTATGCCAGCCGTCACTGTTAAGCACCACCTACTGGTTCATAGCCCACAATACAACACCAAAATATTTCTCCAGTACACACTTGTGAACATGAAAACGGAGGCAAGATCCAGGCACCAGTAAAGATTCTGAACAGAGTCCTGACCCTCTAAAACACCCAGAAATAAAGTCAACTGACTATAGGCCACTTCCATCACAGTTAAAGGAATGTCAGCTCTCGCACATGAGAAGGAATCAATGCAAGAACTCTGGTAAATCACAAGCCAGTGTGCCCCCTTACCTCCAAATGAACACACTATCCCCCACCCGATAAATGGCTCTTAGCCAGATTGAGATGACTGAAATGATGGATGTAGAATTCAGCATCTGGATGGCAAGAAAGCTCAACTAAATCAAGGAGAAAGTTGAAACCCCATCCAAGGAATCAAGAAAAACATTCCAGTAGCTGAAAGAAAAAATAGTTATTTTAAGAAAGAACCAGACTGAACTTCTGGAACTGAAAAATTTACTCCAAGAATTTTACAATGCTAATCAGAAGCATCAACAGCAGAATAGATGAAGCTGAAGAGAGAATATCAGAGCTTGAAGACTGGTTCTTTAAATAAACTCAGTCAGAATAAAATAAAGAAAAAAGAATTTTAAAAAAGAACAAAACCTCTGAGAAATATGGGATTACGTAAAGAGACCAAATTTACAACTCATTTCCGAAATTTCTGAAAGAGAAAGCACATATTGGAAAGAGAAGCACAGAGAGTAAGCAACTTGAAAAACATATTTGAGGATATAACCCATGAAAATATCCCTAAATTTGCCAGAGAAGAGGACATACAAATTCAAGAAATACAGAGAATCCTTGCAAGATACTACACAAGATGACCACCCTCAAAGCACATAGTCATCAGATTCACTGTGGTCAATGCAAAAAAAATAATTTTAAAGGCAGCTAGAGAGAAAGGCCCAGTAACCTACAAAGGAAACCTTATTAGGCTAGCAACAGATCCCTCAGCACAAACCCTGAAAGCCAGAAGAGACTGGGGGTTCATTTTCAGCATTCTTAAAGAAAATATTTTTCAACCAACAGTATCATATTCCACCAAACTAAGCCTCATAAGTGAAGGAGAAATAAAAATCCTTCTCAGACAAGCAAGCACTAAGGGCATTTGTTACCACCAGATCACTCTTACAAGAAGTCCATGAGTGCTAAATATGGGAAAAAGAACCAAAACATGCTACTCAAAAATACACTTAAGCACATAGTAAACGGACAATATAAAGCAATTATACAAGCAAGTCTGCAAAACACACACCACCACCAAGACAGGATCAAAATCTCTTTTATCAATACTAATCATTAATGTAAATAGTTTAAATGCCCCCACTTAAAAGGCAAAGAGTGGCAGGTGGATAAAAAGATAAGACCTGGCCAGGCGTGGTGGCTCATGCCTATAATCCCAGCACTTTGGGAGGCCAAGGAGGGCGGATCATGAGGTCAAGAGATTGAGACCATCCTGGCAAACATTGTGAAACCCCGTCTCTACTAAAAATACAAAAATTAGCTGGGCGTGGTGGTGCGTGCCTGAAGTCCCAGGTACTCTGGAGGCTGAGGCAGAAGAATTGCTTGAACCTGGGAGGCGGAGGTTGCAGTGAGCAGAGATTGTGCCATTGCACTGCAGCCTGGCGACAGAGTGAGACTCCATCTCAAAAACAACAACAACAACAACAACAACAACAACAACAACAAAAGATAAGACCCAACTGTCTGCCAACAGTCTGCTGTCTCTTTAAGAGAAACATGTCACATGTGATGACACACACAGACTCATAGTAAAGGGATGGAGAAAGATCTACCAAGCAAGCAGAAAATAAAAAAAAGAACAGAGGTCAATATTTTTGTATCAGATAAAACAGATTTTCAGACAACAACAATCAGGAAGAAGAGAGAAAGGCATTCCATAATTATAAAGGTTTCAATTCAACAAGAAGTCTTATCTATCCTAAACATACATGCACCCAACACAGGAACACCCAGATTCATAAAACAAGTTCTTATTGACTAATGAAAAGACAGCTACACATTAATGGGGGGGGGGGGCTGTAACACCCTACTGACAATGTTACCTAGATCATTATTACTATTTTTGAGACGAAGTCTCACTCTGTCACCCAGGCTGGAGTGCAGTGGCATGATCTTGGTTCACTGCAACCTCCACCTCCTGGGTTCAAGTGATTCTCCTACCTCAGTTGCCCAAGTAGCTGGGATCACTGGAGCATGCTCCCACGCCTGGCTAATTTTGTATATTTAGTAGAGAAGGGGTCTTACCAGGTTGGCCATGTTGGTCTCCAACTCCTGACCTCAAATAATTCACCTGACTCATGTTACATGGATTATTAAGGCAGAAAACTAACGAAGGAATTCTGAACTTAAACTCAAGACTTGAACAAATGGACCTAATTGAGATCTATAGCATACTCCACTCAATAACCACAGAATATACATTCTTCTTATTTGCACACACAACATATTCTAAGGTCAACCACATGCTCAGCCATAAAGCAAGTCTCAATACATTCAAAAAATTTTAAATCATACCAAGCATACTCTTGGAACACAGTTCAATGTAAATAGATGTCAATACCAAGAAGATCTCTCAAAACTACACAAAAATATGAAAATTGAACAACTTGCTTTTGAATAACTCTTGAGCAAACAACAAAATTAAGAAATAAAATAAATTCTTGAAATTAATGAAAACAGAGACATAACTTACCTTTGCTTTTGGATGTAGCTAAAGCAGTGTTAAGAGGAAAACTTGTAGCTCTAAATGTCTTCATCAAGAGGGTAGAAAGACCTCAAATTAACAATCTAACATGACAACTAGAGAAACTAAGAAAAAAAGGACAATCCAACACCAGCGCTAGTAGAAGAAGAAAGGAAATAACTAAAATCAGATAACTGAAAGACATTGAGAACCAAAGTCCATACAAAAGACCAGTGAAGCTAAGAATTTATTATTTGAAAGAATAAACAAGACTGATAGACCAATAGGTAGATTAACAAATAAAAAAAAAGATAGAAAGAAGCACAATCAGAAATGATAAAGATGACATTATAACCTATCCCAATGAAATATAAAAGATTATCAGACTATTAAAAACACCTCTGTGCACACAAACTGGAAAATCTAGAGGAAATGGATAAATTTCCAGAAACACAAAATCTCCCAAGATTGAATCCTTGAAGAAAATGAAAACCTGAACAAAATACCAGCAAGTTACGAAATTGAATCAGTACTAAAAAACCTACCAACCAAAAAGAACCCTGGGCCAGATGGATTCACAGCCAAATTCTACCAGGCACACAAAGAAGAACTGATATCAATTCTGCTGAAACATTTCCCAAAAATTGAGGAAGATAAATTTCTCCCTCAGTCTATGAAGCCAGCATCATCCTGATACCAAAATCTGGCAGAAATACAAGGAAAAAGGAAAACTTGGGGCCAATAAGTATAATGAAGATGGTCACAAAAATCCTCAACAAAATCCTAGCAAACCCATCGAGTAGCACATCAAAAACGTAATTCACCATCATCAATTAGGCTTTATTTCTGGGATGAAAAGCTGCACATCCATAAATGTGATTCATGACATAAACAGAATCAAAAACAAAATTCACGTGATCATCTCAATAGACACAGAAAAAGCTTTCGATAACATCCAACATCTCTTAATGATAAAAACCACGGATGTATTAGGCATTCGAGGTAATCTACCTATTGGTCTATCAGCCTTGTTTGTTCTTTCAAATAATAAATTCTTAGCTTCATTGGTCTTTTGTATGGACTTTTGGTTCTCAATGTCTTTCAGTTCTCTGTGAGCTGGGAAATGTGATTCATCTGACTTCCTTCTTTTTGCTGTCAGGAAGAAAATAAAAACCTGAGCAAAATACCATCAAGTTAGGAAATTGAGTAGAGCCATCAAATTTAATAGAGCCATTGATGACATGCCCACCCCCAATATCATACTGAAGGGGCAAAAGCTGGAAGCATTCCCCTTGAGAACTGGAACAAGACAAGAATGCCCACTCTAACCACTACTATTCAGCATGTACTGGAAGTCCTAGCCAGAACAATTAGACAAGAGAAAGAAATAAAAGGCATCCAAATAGGAAAAGAAGTCAAACTATCTCTCTTTGCCAATGATATGATTCTATACACAGAGAACCCTAAAGACTCCACCAAAAGGCTCCTGAAGCTAATACATAAACTCAGTAAATTTTCAAGATATAAAATCAATGTACAAAATTTAATACTATTTTTATATATCAATAATTTTGTAGTTGATAACCAAATCAAGAACACAATCCAATTTTCGATAGCCACAAAGAAAATGAAACACTTAGGAATTCATCTAACCAAGGAGGTGAAAGACCTCTACAAGGAGAGCTACAATATGCTGCTGAAAGAAATCAGAGACAACACAAATGAAAAAGTATTTCGTGCTCATGGATTGAAAGAATTAATACAGTTAAAATGGTCATGCTTCCAAAAGCAATGTATAAACGCAACACTATTTCTATCAAAACACCAACATCACTTTTCACAGAATTATAAAAATCTATTCTAAAGTTCATTTGGAAACCCAAAATAGCCCAAATAGACAGAGTAATCCAAAGCAAAAAGAACAAAGCCAGAGACATCACATTGTCTGACTTCAAATTATACTGTAAGGCTACAGTAATCAAAACATAATGGTACTGGGACAAAAACAGATCCATAGACCAGTGAAATGGAATAGGGAATGCAGAAATAAATCTACATACCTACAACCATCTGATCTTCACAAAATTAACAAAAAGAAGCAATGGTGGAATGACTCCCTATTCTATAAATGGTGCTGGGATAGCTGGCTAGCCATATGCAGAATGAAACTGTCTCTCACCATATGCAAAAATTAACTCAAGACGGATTAAAGACTCAAATGTAATACCTCAAACTATAAAAATTCTAGAAGATAATCTAGGAAATTTCCTTCTCAACCTCGGCTTTGGCAAAGAATTTTTGTCTAAGCCCTCAAAAACAGTTACAACAAAAACAAAACTTGACAAGTGAGATCTAATTAAACTAACTAAAGAGTTTCTGCACAGCAAAATAAACTATCAACAGAATAAACAGACAATCTGCAGAATAGGAAAAATTTTTGCAAAGTACACATCTGACAAAGTTTCAACATCCAGCATCTATAAGGAACTTAAACAAATATACAATAAAAAAAAAACCCCATTAGACAGTGGGTAAAAGACATGAACAGTTTTCAAAAGAAAACATATATGAGGCCAAGAAACATGAAAAAATGCTCAACATCACTGACCATCAGAGAAATGCAAATCAAAACCACAATGAGATACTATTTCTTGCCAGAGTGGTGATTATTACAAAGTCAAAAAAAAAAAAAAAAAAAAAAAGTTGGCAAGGCTGCAGCAAAAAAGGGAATGCTTATTCACTGTTACTGGGAATGCAACCTGGTACAGTCATTGTGGAAAGCAGTTTGGAGATTTTTCAAATAATTTACAATAGAACTACCATTTGACCCAGCTATCCCACTGCTGGGTATATACCCAGAGGAAAATAAATCATTCTATCAATAAGACACATGCACCCTTATGTTCATTGCGGGCTATTCACAATAGTAAGAACATGGGGTCAACCTAAGTGCCCATCAACCGTGGATTGGATAAAGAAATGTTGGTAACTATACACAATGGAATACTATGCAGCCATAAAAATGAACGAAATTATGTCCTTTGCAATGACATGGGTAGAACTGGAGGCCATTATCCTAAAGACCTAACACAAAACCAGAAAACCAAATGGCACATCTTTTCATATATAAATGGGATATAAACATTGGATACACATAAATGTAAAGGTGGGTACAATAGACACTGGGGACCACTAGATGGGGGAGGGAGGGTGGGAGGCATGGCCTGAAGAACCACCTTTTGGGAATTATGCTTGTTGCCTCAGTAATGAGATCATTGGAACACCAAACCTCAGCATCACATAGTTTACCCGTATAATAAACCTACATGCATACCTTTTAATCTGTAATAAAAGTTGACTTTTTTTTTTTAAGTCAAAGAGTAACAGATGCTGGTGAGGCTGCAGAGAAAAGGGAACGCTTATGTACTGTTTGTGGGAATGTAAATAATTTACATTCAGCCACTGTGGGAAACAGTTTGGAGATTTCCCAAAGAACTTAGAACAGAGCTACCATTTGACCCCACAATCCCATTACTGGGTATACACCCAACGGAAAAGAAATCATTCTACCAAAAGGACACACACACACATAAGTTCATTGCACTGCTATTCACAATAGCAGAGACACAGAATCAACCTAGGTGCTAAAGAGGACTGGATAAAGAAAGTGTGGTACATATGCCCCATGGAATGCTATACCATACAGCCATAATCTAGAACAAAATAACCTCCATAGCAGCAACATGGATGCAACTGCAGAACATTCTCCTAAAGGAGTTAAGACAGGAATCAAAGACCAAGTGCTGCTTGTTGTCACATAAGCAGGAACTAAGTACTGGGTCTACACAGACATGGAAATGGGAACAATAGACACTGGGTACTACTAGAGGCGGGAAGGAGACAGGGCAGTGAGGGTTGGAACAGTCCTTTTTGGGCGCTGTGCTCAATACCTGGGTTATAGGATCATTTACTCAAAACTACAGCATCACATAATATACCCATGTAACAAACCTGTACATATAGCCCCTGAATCAAAAATAAAAGTTGAAATTATAAAGCAAAAAAGCAAATATATATTTACATTTATATTATAAAAATAAAATAAAATGCAAATATGTATATTTGCATATATATACTTATATACACCATATATATATATGGTGTATATTCATATACACTCAATATTGGAAAATCCAGACATATAGAGTTAATATTTCCCTCCCAGAAAAACTAGAAGATAACATATGAAAATACCAGATGACCTGGGGTTGGTGATGGCTTCTTAGATAAAACATCAAAAACGTAATCCATGAAAGGAAACATGGATCAGTTAACTTCATTAAAATTATGAGTTAAGTTCTGTGAAAGATGCTGTTAAGAGAAAGAAAAGACTAATTACATCCGGGAAGATAATCTTTGCAAAGCACTTCTACGATAAAGGAATGTTATCCAAACTATACAAAGAACCTTTAAAACTCAATAGTAAGAAACTGAACAACTCAATTGCAAAATGGGCAAAAGATCTGAACAGATACCTCCCCAAAGAAGAGACACAGATTTCAAATACATGTATGAAAAGATGCTTTGCATCATATGTCCTCAGAGAAATGCAAATTAAAACTACAATGAGATACCAGTACACACCTATTACAATGGCTAAAATCCAAAACACTGACAACGTAGAATGCTTGCAAGGATATGGAGCAAGAGGAGCCCTCATTCGTTGCTGGTGGGAATGCAAAATGATACAGCCACTTTAGAAAACAATTTAGTCATTTATTATAAAGATGAAATTCGTCGTGAGAAACAATCCAGCAGTCACTCTCCATGTTATTTTCCCCAAAGTGTTGAAAGCTTACAACCTAGCATGTTTCCATGTCCATGGATATACACACAGATGCTTATGGCAGCTTTACTTATAATTGCCAAAACTTAGTAACAAAGATGTCCTTCAGTATGTGAATGAAAAAACAAATTGTGGCACATCCAGAGAATGGAATATCACTTATTGATTAAAAAAACAAGTGAGCCATTTGACTATGTGAAGACATGGAGGAGAGGTAAATGCATATTGCTAAGTGAAGTAATTCAATCTAAAAAGTCTATGCATTATGTGATTCTAACTATATGACATTCTGGAAAAGACAAAACTATGGAGATAGTGAAAAGGTCAGCGGTTGTCAAGGGTTTGTGAGGAAAGGAGGGATGAACAGCTGGAGCACAGAGCATCTTTTGGACAGTGAATTCATTCTGTATGATACTGTGATAAGGATGCATTTCATTATATAACTGTCAAATCCATAGAATGTACACCACTAAAATTCAACATAATGTAAATTATGGACATTAGTTAATAATAATGTATCAGTATTGGCTCATCTATTGCAACAAATGTACCACACTATCACAAGATGTTAATAGTAGGAGGAAATAGTTTGGGGGAGAATGTATGTGGAAACTCTGTACTTTGTGCTCATTATTTTTTGTACACCTAAAACTGTTCTACAGGATGAAGTCTATTAATTTTTTAAACTATGGAGGGTGTTGGTAAAGAGTGTGGCAAAGAAATAAGAGGATACCCAAATAACAGATGTATTTTAAAAACAATACAAGTTTACATTAAGCCAAAATCATGTAATACTTGAAATTTAAAACTCAGCAGATATGTTAAACAGGGCATTAGACCCAATTGAAGAGAGAATTAGTTAACTGGAATACAGAGGTGGAGAAATCACCCAAACTATGGCACAGAGGTAGAAAGGTGGGAATATATAAGATGCTAATTAATGCAGAGGATATGGAGCTAACTAATCATTTCTAATCAGTGTTCTTGCAGATAATTTTTTAAAATGTACCAGTAATAAGGCCTAGTAATATTTTCAGAATTGATAAAAAACAAAAATCCTCAGATTTAGGAGAACCCATATGTCTCTAGTGGATCAATAAAAAGAAATCCATACCTAGACAAACCAATAGTGATGCAGCATTATACCAAAGAGAGTCTGAGAGAAATCAGATGCCTTCAAAGTACTAAAAACAAACAAACAAACAAACAAAAAAACCTGTCAACCTAGAATTTTCTAACCAGTAAAATCATCATTCTATAGAAAGGATAAAATGAAACATTTATCACCCAACTATAAGCTTAAGACAGTTTACTATTTTTTTCTTTTTTTTTTTTTTAGACAGAGTCTCATACTGTCACCCGGGCTGGAGTGCAGGAGTGCAGTGGTGTGATCTTGACTCACTGCAATCTCTGCTTCCCAGGTTCAAGTGATTCTCTTTGCCTCAGCTTCCCAAGTAACTGGGACCATGTCCAGCTAATTGTTCTTTTTGTTTGTTTGTTTGTTTGTTTTTTGTATTTTTAGTAGAGATGGGTTTTCACTATGTTGGCCAGGCTGGTCTCGAACTCCTGACCTCGTGATCCACTCTCCTCGGGCCCCAAAAGTGCTGGGATTACAGGCGTGAGTCACTGCACCCAGCCCCGACAGTTTACTAGTAACGATTTCTCACAGAGGAAAATTGTAAGAATGTTCTTCAGGAAGACTGAAGGTATATCTCAAATACAAGAAGGAGTGAGGTTTTAAAACATGGTAATTATGTGTGCACATTTAAATATACTTTGGAGATATAAAATAATAAATATTTAATTTGGGTGGTTATAAAACTTGATAGACATACAATTTATATAACAATAGCAAATAAATTCTAAAATTCTTATATTGTTCTAAAAAGAGTAAAATAACTTTAGATTTTGGAGTGTTAAACATGCATGCTCAATTTTCTTTCTTTTCTTTTCTTTTTTTTTTTTTTTTTTTGAGACAGAGTCTCGCTCTGTTGCCCAGGCTGGAGTGCAGTGGCGGGATCTCAGCTCACTGCAAGCTCCATCTCCCAGGTTAACGCCATTCTCCTGTCTCAACCTCCCAAGTAGCTGGGACTACAGGCGCCCGCCACCTCGCCCGGCTAAGTTTTTGTATTTTTAGTAGAGACGGGGTTAGGCCTGATCAATTTTCTATTATTACTCCTAAAAGAAAATAGAGTGCATAAATTCCATCTTACTTAAAAAAAAAAAAAAAAAAGAAAGCAACAAATATTATGTAAAAAAGAAACAAAGGAAAAGATCAAAAAGTTAAAATTAGAAGTAGGTTTAAATATTCTAGTTCTCATAATAAATAAGAATAAAATAAATATTTCAATGTAATTTTTATAAAAAGACACTCTTTAACCAAACAAAATACCAAGGAATAAGCCTAAAAAAGAAAAATGGGCAGAAGTTTGGGAAGAAACTGACAAAGCTTTATTAAAAGGTTTTAACAAACAGGTAACTAAATGAGGGGATATGCCTTATTTATAGGTGGGAATATTGTGGAAGAAAAAAGTACCGATTTCTACTAAATATATCAAAATCTGCAGTGCCACTCACAGTACCAGTAAGGTTTGTTATGGACATTACCAAGGTGACTCTGAAATCCATATGAAACAAGAGTCACAGATAACCAGTTCACTCTTACAGCAAACTGCTCAAAACAGACAAGAGGGCATTTCGTGCTATTGACATGTATCAAGACTTACCGTACAGCAGTAGTAACCAGGCATTGTGGCATAGATCAGTGGAACAGAAAGTAAAACACCAGAGATTCATGCATTTGTGGAGACTTGATGTGTGTATTGAGAAATATCACCTCGATGTGGGACGTGAGACGGAGGGATAGCTCTGGGTCTTAACAAAGTCTTATCAGGATATGCATCTGGCCAGCATAGGAATGCAGATTCTTGGGCCTCATACCTGAATCTAAAACTCAAAACTCAAGGTGATGCCCAGCACCGGCGTTTTAACAAGGCCTCTAAGTGATTCTCGTGCTTGCTCAAGTTTGAGAACCACTGGTCCAGAGTCATCTAACCAACCCATCTCACAGGAATCTCCTGGGAAAATATATTTTTGTTTGACTTACTATTTCGTAATAAAGACCCAAACTCCAAGCTCTATAAAGTGAGACATGTACTTGCAGAAAATTAGTACAATGCAAATGTTGTTGTCTAGGGAAAAGGTAAATAGTTTCTGTCCAGTAGAGAAGATAACTGCAAAGGTTAAGGTTTAATTGCCCTATGAGATGCCAGCCAGTTTGTAATTAACTTAACCATCTTACACTAGTAATTGTACTTAATCTTTATGCATCAATAATTGTAGCTTGGGCATTTCACGGGCTTCCTCATCAAAGGTTTACTACATTCTGCTGGGTGTGGTTACAGGTGATTACAGTCTCACACCTGTAATCAAGACCAGCCTGGGCAACATAGTGAGACCCCACTTCTAGAAAAAAGAGAAAACAAAGAAGTAGCCAGGCTTGGTAGTACATGCCTGTAGTCGCAGCTACTGGGTAGGCTGAGACAGGAGGATCACTTGAGACCAGGAATTTAAGGCTGCAGTGAGCCATGATCATACCACTGCACTCTAGCATGTGTGACAGAGTAAGACTCTTTTTTATATATATATAAAAAATATATATATATATTTTTTTTGAGACAGAGTCTCGCTCTGTTGCCCAGGCTGGAGTGCAGTGGCCGGATCTCAGCTCACTGCAAGCTCCGCCTCCCGGGTTTATGCCATTCTCCTGCCTCAGCCTCCCAAGTAGCTGGGACTACAGGCGCCCGCCACCTTGCCCGGCTAGTTTTTTGTATTTTTTTAGTAGA
Source organism: Rhinopithecus roxellana (assembly GCF_007565055.1). Taxonomy (NCBI): domain Eukaryota; kingdom Metazoa; phylum Chordata; class Mammalia; order Primates; family Cercopithecidae; genus Rhinopithecus; species Rhinopithecus roxellana. The sequence goes on along the minus strand of NC_044569.1, from coordinate 37,958,619 downwards.
GACGGGGTTTCACCGTGTTAGCCAGGATGGTCTTGATCTCCTGACCTCGTGATCCGCCCATCTCGGCCTCCCAAAGTGCTGGGATTACAGGCTTGAGCCACCGCGCCCGGCCTAAAAAAATATTTTTTAAGATTTACTGCACTTTTGACAAACGCTGATTGTATAGTTGCATAAAAATTGCTTTTAACTATTTGAAAAGTATGCTTTAACATGGAAGAGAAGTCGAATCACAAGGGAGTAAGGTAGAAATTGACTATTTAAAAATTGGTGTGGGAAAGTTGGATATCCATGGGGAAAATTAAAATTTTATTCCAGACCACTTCATACTGATCAATTCTAGTGTAAGAAGAACATCCATAGGAATCACAAAACTTTGACTGTCACAAGAAAAATCAGTACAGTAACTTTACAAACTTTACATGTGTAAACATTTATTAAAATAGGCACAGAAAACATAAATCTCAAAGCAAAAGAAAACAAAATAAGAAACTCAACTCCATTAAATTAAGAACCTTTATGTCTGAAAAATTCACAAGGAAAACAGGGGGAAGGCAAGTCGTAAACTGGGAGTGCAGATTTGCAAAAAAATTTAACTAACAAAGAATTAATCATCAAAACATATTTTAAAAATTCTCCAAATCAGTAATAAAAAGGCAAACAACCTAATAGGTTCACAGCAGAGGAAAAAATATGGCAAATAAACACAGGAACAGATGCTTAACCTCATTAGTAATCTGAGAAATGCAAATTAAAACAATAATGAGATGCCATTTGCACCCACCAGATTGGCAAAAGTTAAAAAGTCTGACAATACTACTTGTTGGTGAGGATGGATCCTTGAGAAGACTTAAGCCATATCGGTGAGAATGTCAATTGGAACGATCACTTTGGAAACAATGTGGATACACTCTAGCCTATTTCTCATGGTCCTCTGACTTCTTTTCTACCCTTGTATCCCAGAGAAATGTTTGCACAGGTGCGCCATTCCACGTGCACAGTAGCCTACATAGTAGTATTGCTTGAATTGTGTGGAACCAGAAAAAGCTTAACTGTTGACCCACATGACTATAGATAAAGAAACTGGGACATTTTCATGCACAGAACACAACACAGCAGTGAAAATGAACACCCACTACATCTACCAACATGTGTCTCTCAATTTGGGCTACTGTGGGTGAATCGAGATGGACGATCCCCTTAACATAAAAGGAACTTGGAGTTTCTTTTTATTACACTGTGGGGTGCAACTTTACGAAATACATTTTGAAAGTCATTGGGTTCCAAATTAAGATACATTTCTATGAGGAAAAGCATTTACTCTTACTTGTCCTTTCTTGTTGCTTCTCTCAATTTGAAAAGTTCAAAAAATTTTATTTAGCTTCTGAAAGGGGTTAATTATAGCTAGCTAGCAACCACATTTTTTGAGCATCTTAATATCTACACTGAAAGATAAGAAAACTCAAATGTCAGGTGATGAATAAAATCCATGCATTGAATTCAGGGTGTTGGTCATGAGGGGCCAATGCGCTTGCAGTCACATACCTTTGCATTTGATTTATTTATGCCTTGATTGCACCCCAAGCAGTGTCCTGATGTGAGGAAAGGGGCAGTCCAAATAAAATGACCCTCACGTGAGCCTGAACAATGGGAAAGACTAAGAAAGACAGTGGTGAACGTCTGTATCCTAAAGGATAAGCTGCTTAAGACACAGTGAAACCACTGCTGTGAGTTTGCACCCACATTCTAGTGGGGAACCCCTTTTCATTTCTGTGCTGTTTGTGTTTGATGCTTCCAGGTGCCGCCGTCCTCCGGCGCACTTTGCTTGCTCCCTTTTCTTCCCGTTTCGCCCGGATTCACCTGCTGTGACTCAACAGAAGCAGAATGGACTGACCATTCCAAGGAGATGTTGCAAAAGCACCTGCACAGAAAATGTTACAAAATCGTTTTATGGGCATGTCACTGCTTTGAAAGGTAATGTGTAATGTTTAGAGATTCCTTTTTACACCCTACTCCAAAATCCCATCTTAACTCAAAAAGAAATTCATTGAAAGAAACAAATTCAGGGAAAATATATTATTTGAGAAAAGATAAAGAAAAAATGGTTGACTACAAAAATATGGCAGAACATTAAGAAGAGAATGTGCACAAAAACCTGAAATGCTTATAAATTATACATTCCCTTTCCCTCTCCTCCACCCCCACCGCAGCTCTGCCGTGTAACTTGCCTTCTACTGTTTGATTTCTCTCAGTTAGGGAGATGAGATGACTTTACTGAAATAATGAAACACATGGATGGAAAATAACCCCAAAGACGGGAAAGCTGAAAATGCAAGATTGATAAAGTAATTTTAATTTGGTTCTACATATGTTAAGGTAGTTAGGGTGACTTTTGTGAAGGAGTCCAGCTGTGTCAAGACAGATGTGCAGAATCGGATTAAACACACACCCACCCCCCGCCCTCACTCTGGCGCCTGCTCTCTTTACACAGGGGCGATGCTGCTTTGATTTCAGAGCATACTGTGCTGTTTTTGCAAACCAGAGCATTGCAGATGACGTTCTAGGAACTGCTCATCGCTCATGGTGGGGCTGCAAAGCCACTGGACGTCTCCTGGTCAGCTGCGCTTATGCTGTGAAAATATATGATCGACTTTCGGCAACATTCTCCTTGGTGTCACAGGTCCCCAGGGCAAAGAAGGTCAGGAAGAGAAGCTGAAGGGAGAGGAAGCCAGGAAAGGCTGCCAAAGAACAATGAGCCGTCCCTGAGCCCTTAGCTTCCGAAGTATGATTCTCTCTAGTGCGGTTCAAGAACGTCTTTTTCCTCCTCAATCTGCCCTTACTCCTACTTATGTTCAAAAACATCCCAGACAAAACGCAGGCCCCCGCTGGTGCATTGATCCTCCCCGCAGTCTGGGGCCTGAGATGCCCGGACGGCACGTGCTCCCCCGCCCGGCCCTGGGCCCCTGCTGCTCGGTGGCTCTCCTGGCCCTGGAGCCGTCCGGGCCACCTGGTGTCCAGGGAGAGGGTCTGGCGATCAATACGGGGTGACAGCAGTGGGGAGGAGGCTCGTCTAACCTCACACGCAAATACAGGCGAAACCAAGACAGCTGCTCCCATCTGGGGAAGACGGGGCTCCCTCCATCCAGCCTTCCAGACTCCAGCGGCTGCAAGCAGCAGAGGCCTCCTCTGAAGTCGGAACGTGCAGGAGGCACAGCGGTTATGCAGTAAAGCATTTATCGCGCTTTTCATGTGCTTCCCTCAAAGGATCAGAGATGGGAGATTTAGAAGCCAGTGGGGAATGGTTACATGGCCTCTGCGATCTCCACTTCACGGATGTGCTGTTTAAACATTCCAGGTGAAAATTTTAAGGTGTTTCGCATTCTGGGTGCCAATCTGAGATGCACTTTTAGGTAAATCTCTACAGTGAGTATGACTAAGGTAGGATACCTGTAACGACTGAAACTAGTTTATTCTCTTTATCTGGAAATAGTTTCTTCCTCCTTAAGATGAGGAACCAGATAAACCCTATAAGAACCTGAGGCTTCACTGGAAGGGATCATGGATTCCCCCGAGGGAATCTCATTATGCTCAGGACTCCGGAGACCAAGAGGTTAACTGCTTTACCCACGGTCTTAGAGCAGCACCCCGACCTAGGAAACCTGGATTCCCGGCCTGGTCCTGTTCCTAGCACATTGTTCTCTGTGCTTTCCTTAATCTCGCAACGGTGGCATGAGTGAGGATCCGCGGAATCCTAGCAGGTAGATTAAACCTTTCTGAGCACCACCACGTACAAGGCAGTGGGATTCAACAGTGAATAAAGCAATAGTCTGGTCACGGTGGTCATGCCTGTAACCCCAGCATTTTTGAGAGGCCTCTGCAGGTGGATAGGATGAGCTCAGGAGTTCCAGACCAGCCTGGGCAACACTCCCAAATGTCAATTGATGTCACTACTGGTAGCGTCCTTGGCAAAACAAATCGTAGTTTATCACAGCTTTCACTAGTCCGGCCGTTCCTAGCAGTTTTTGTATTTCTGACAAATATAAACGTAATTGGAGTAGGGGAATCAGAGGGGCTGAAAGACATCATCCAGTCAGAAAATATCAGCCCATGCATATGTTTATTTCTGTGTGTTCCCTCTATTCAGAGCCATTTCATCTAATGCATGGATTTTTAATTCTTCCCTGTTTTGCACTCCCCATTCTTCCAGCTTTCATTCCACTGCTGAGTGTGCCCCTTTCCTATACCCTCCATGCGTCAAGAGCCTGTGTTGATTCACCATTTCCCATATCATTGTTGGGACGTAGGCACTCGCTTCCGTTGGATAAGTGCATTTCCTTACAGTGGAACTGCTGGGACAGAGTGGATGTTTAACTTCAAACACAGCTGCCACTGGGTCTTCAGGGGACTATGCTGTTTTAACTCCCCCAACAAGGCACAATAGTTCCAGTTGCTCCACAAGGCATTAGTTGGCTCAGGCTGCCCTCATGGACTCAGTGACTTAAAACAGCCAACACTGATTTTATCCTGACCTGGAGCCTGGGAGCCCAAGGTCAAGGTGTCATGAGGGTTGGTTTCTCCTGAGACCTCTCCTTGACTTGTAGATGGTCATCTTCTTGCTGTGTCTTTTCTTTGTGCTCTTTCCCTACAAAGACAGCAGTCATGTTGGATTAAGACCCATCCTGATGACTTTATTTTACCTTAATACCTTCTTGAAGGCTCTACCTGTGAATACAATTGCATTCTCAGAAGTTAGGGCTTCAATCCATAACACATATCCTCTCCAAAATTAGATGTGTCTGGGTTTTCTGGTTTTTATTGATTTTTTTTTTTTTTTTTTTTTTTTTTTTTTTGCCATTCTACTAAGTGTGAAACAGTATCTCCTTCATATTTTCCATAAACCTAGTGGACATTCTTATATCTCCTTTTGTGATATATTTTTGTTACCTATTTTTTTAATTGAGTCTTCCTATTTTTGATTTAAGAGTTTTTATATATTCTCAGTAAAAGTATATTGGATTAAATATTTGGCTTGCAATTTTTTTTTACAGCCTGTAACCTGCTTATTCATTTTCTTAATGATGTATTTTAATTAAATCTAATATTTCCTTTTTTCCCCTTCTATGATTAGTGCTTGTTTTCTTCTAAGAAATATTTGCCTATCTCAAGTTTCTCGTTCTACCTTTTGCATTTGGGCCTACCACAAATTAATTTTTGTATAGGAAGAGATGTAATGGTTTAAACTGATTGTTGACGTGTCTAATTGTCCCCAAAGACTTTCCTTTCCCCTTTGAGTCATCTTGGCACATTTGCCGAACAGCCGTTGATGATGTGTCATGAATATCCATTTTATTCTGTTGGTCTTTTATCTACAATTATACCATTCATTACACTATCCTGATTAATGTGTCTATCTAGTAAGTCTTGAATTTGGCAACAGTGAGTTCTACAACTTTGTTTTTCATTTATTTACTTTTAAAATGAGCCAATGTAAATTATTACATTAAAGGGATGAAAATAAGCTACACAGTCATCTTGTTAGACGCCCAAAGTCATTTGATAAAATTCAACACTTGTTCATGATAAACTCTCAGAAGCTGGAAATAGAAAAGTACTTCCCCCAAATGATAAATAACAGCTACAAAAAAGCTGTAGCTCTAATCCAGTTCATAGTGAAATACCGGATGCCTTCACTCTGAGATCAGGAGGAAGACTGGCGTATCCACCACTGGGTTTTATGCTCAATGTTGTAGTAGATACCCCAGCACTGTAACAAAGAGACAGAAAGAGAAAAAGAAAAGATGTTAACACCGGAACAAAAGACGTAAAACCACCTTTCTCCTAAGTTGTCGTAACTGTGTATCTAGAAACCTAAAGAACCATAAAAAGCACTTAGAAATGATAAGTTAAAAGTTTCCTGAATACGAAGTCAATATCCAAAATCAGTTAAGTGTCTCTATATTATCAACATTTAAAAACAAAATTAAAAAACAGTATTATGTATAACGTAATTTAAAAAAAGAAGTACTTGGAATAAATATAACCAAGGTTTTGAAAATGTCTACACTGGAAATTCCAAAACATTGTTGAGTGAAATTAAGGATGACTTAAAAGATAGAGGCAATTCTATGTTCATGAATTTTAATAAGCAACATTTTTAAGATGTCTTTTTTTTACAAATTGGATATACATTAAATGCAATATCAATCAATACTGCAGTATTTTTATGGCAATGGATAGACTGATTCTAAATTTTTAGACAAACGCAGCACCAAAGAATTACTTAGGTAATATTCACAAGGAAAAACAAGGCAAGTGACTCCATGAAATTGCATAAATTAATAAAATTTCTGGTAGGTAAGGCAGCTTGGTATTGGCCTGTGAGAAAACAATATGCCAATGGAATTAGAATAGAGTCTAGGAAACCCACGTGAGTACTACCTGATTTATAGCAAAGGCTCCACTGCAAATCAGAGGTGAAACTTTTTTAAAGCCTCAATAATTGGTGCTTGAAGAACTGGATATTGGAAAACAATCAAGCCTTCTCCTTCCTCACATGTACACAAATGATTTGAGGTGGACGACAGAGCTAACTGTGAAAGCTAGAAAAATTGTGATGAGTAAAACTGTACTTAAACAAACAAACCATAAGTATAAAGGACAAAAAAGCGCCGGGCGCGGTGGCTCAAGCCTGTAATCCCAGCACTTTGGGAGGCCGAGACGGGCGAATCACAAGGTCAGGAGATCGAGACCATCCTGGCTAACACGGTGAAACCCCGTCTCTACTAAAAAATACAAAAAACGAGCCGGGCGAGGTGGCAGCGCCTGTAGTCCCAGCTACTCGGGAGGCTGAGGCAGGAGAATGGCGTAAACCCAGGAGGCGGAGCTTGCAGTGAGCTGAGAACTGGCCACTGCACTCCAGCCTGGGCAACAGAGCGAGACTCCGTCTCAAAAAAAAAAAAAAAAAAAAAAAAGGACAAAAAAGCCCACTCTCATGTATTGCCACATAACAAATCACCCAGATTTTCCTCAATTTCTTTTATGCTTTCTTTTAACATTTAACTTGTATGTATCTTTCATTTATTTTGAATTCTGTAAGAGTTCTTCCTTATTTTCCTATAAGTATTAATCAATTATTTCCGTTGTGTATATTGATAATATTTTCTACTCTACCAATTGTTTGTCCAACATTTATTGAGTTCTCCTCATGGGATAGGTGCAGTGTCTTATGCTTCACGCAAGTTTTAAAGTAGAGAGACGTGTGGACAGAGAGAGAGAGAGGAGAGGGATTTCCTTTCCTACAGATATTAATGTCTAGTGAATTCCATTGACTCCTATTAAATGGTAGGAAATTAGATACACTAGTGAAAATCCACATGTCAAGAACAATGACCGAGAAATGACAGGGGGTCATGATGGACTTTAGAAATGGGTCCAACCCAAATATTAGGGTAAAAAAATTCCTTCCCGCGTGAACGAACATCTAAAGCGAGACTTGGAGGTGTTGGATGTGTAGAGCCTACCGGTGTGAGACACTGATAGGAAGAATGTTGTAAAGAGGAAGGTACCGTGGCTTACTGATGGCAAGGCCGAAGGAGCAGTCCATCCTGGCTGCAGGCAACGAGGAGGCACAGTAGCTGTAGAGAAACGGGAACTAATAACAAACTATCCTTCGGTATGCCTGCTTTCCTTATCTCTATGTGGCTGCCATTCTGTGCGATTTCCTTCTTTCAAATAACTGCTTGTAGGACTACTTTCTAAACAATTGCTGCCGTAACTGTTGAGTTTTAGTAATTATATATAGATATATATGAAGCTTCAAATGAGCACATTTCATTCCTCTGATTTTAATAATCATTGTTGTCAGTACAGAAATTAATCTGGAGAGCTCACAGTTGTATAGTCAGCTCCTGACTTAGAGTTGGCTTCACATCTTCCTCTAAAGAGTAAATTCAGAACTAGTTGAGTTCACCTGGGCACAATTCTCTGTCTTTTAATTTCATTATTTAGTTTATATACATTTAACGTGGGAAAGTTTATTTAGGCTTTTATACTGATGTTTGTTTGCTATTCATGCCATCTATCTTTGCATTTGTTTGTTTCCTTTTTTTCCTGCCCTTTTTTTGGCAGAAATATAATTGAATATTTTTAGTAGTCCCTTTTATTTAATTCTTACGTTAAATTTCGAGCTACAAGTCTTTACATGATTTTTCTATTAATTTTTCTATAGATTACAATATGCTTCTTTTCCTTCTTCCTATATATGGGCTTATTACTGCGCTGCTTCATATACGATGTAAAACTTTGCAATGTCATTTGCTCTTTTGTTAATGTATAATAATCCCACAATATGGCATTAAATTTTGTTTTAAAGAGTCATGTGTCTTTTAAATAAATTAAGAAAGTAACAGGAACAGTAATACATTTATCATTCTTGTTCTGTTTCTTCTTACAGGTTTGGCATGATTTCTTTTTGGTCCGAAGAACTTATGTTACCACTTCTTGGAAGGAAGGTCTGCAGGCCATTAACTCTTTTAATTTTCTTTCACGTGAAAAAATTATTTTGTGAAGAACATTTTGATGGATGTAGAATTTTGGTTTGTAAATTTTCTTTTTACTTTATTTTTAGTTTTTCAGCATTTAAAACTGTCAGACTATTACCAACTATCATCTTCTTGTTTCCATTTATTTTTGTGGTTGAAAATGAGTTTTCTTTTGTATTACTGTTTATTTTGCTTTTCAGATTTTTAATTTATCTTGGGTTTTCAGCAGTTCGACTACGATCTTCCCAGATGTAGGTTTCTTTATTTGTATGTTTTTATTGAGTTTTTCAGATTTTCTGGATCACTGGGTTGATTTGTTTCATCAATATTCAAAAATCATAGCCATCATCTTTTCACAGATTTTTTTCCTGCCCTATCCACTCTTTATCTTCGGGATCTCCAACTATGTGTATGTTAGGGTGATACTGCCTCACACATCTCAAGTCTCAATCTTGTTATCACTGTTTTCGCCATTGTTAATATTACTTGTGATTTAGTGTGGATCATTTGTATTGCCTTGTCTTCAGGTTTCCTTTTTATTTTTTTTTTTTAAAGATTAGTAGGGAGATCATTTTGATCTCCCTGGTAAACTTCTCTATCTTTTCACTTATGTTGTCCAACTTTTCCACTGTAGCATAGTAATTTTAAAGCTCATTACTTACAATACTATACCTGGACTTCTCCGTCTTCTGTTGACTGCTTCCTCTCCTTACCATGGGTGACATTTTCTTGCATTTTCTTTTTTCTTTTGATTTCTTACTGTGTCCCATACATTGTAAACAAAACAACAGAAGAGACTGAAATAAATAATATTTTCCTAGAAAATGGCCCTTTTCCTGTCAGGCTGATAATATGGGCACATGTTCACCTAATCTGCAGTTAAACTGGGCATTTTTCTTTGTTGTAGCTCTAGTTGGACTTTGATCAACAGTGACTCCAGATGTTTTGGAGGAAAGATCAGGTATTTACCTCCTGTAGGCCTTGAGCTCTAAGTATTGCAGAGCTATAAACGCTTCTCTGTTCTTAAGTCCTGGTGCATCTTGCCGCATCACAGGAGGCCTTTTTTCTGCTTTACAGGCTGTGTTGTGGTTGGTTGCTGGGAGTTTGCTTTTCCTTGCAGTCCTGTTTCTGGCTGTCTCGCCTGTGCTTAGCTGTCTCTACTGCACTCCTCCCATCTTTGGAAAGCAGGTAACTCAGGATGATTTGGGATTTTGAACTGTTATTCTAGCCTACACATAGCCAACAAAAGCCCTTTAAAATTCTACTGGTTTCTTCGTAATCCTTCAATATAGTGCTCCACAAAAAGTGGAAGGAGCTGAGGCTCTCTCCTTGCTTGGAAATGACTGGCTAATTTCTAGACTTAAGTCCATGAAGTATGCACCTGCAGCCATCTGATGGGTTTATAGCTTGTCCAGGCTATCCTCATGGTCAGGATAGAAGCAAGGTCTCTTGCTTCTCTCTAGATGCTAATTAGAAACAGAAGTCTGGGTGCCTTCTTTTAAACATATTGCTGCAACAGGGTCTGGCATAAAGGTATGTGACCATGAAATATATCACACATTCAGCAATAATTTTCAGAGTAAAAGGAAAGGATAAAAATAATAAGTCTCATCATTAAAGTGTTTATTTGGTTTAATTTTATGGATAAACTTGTAATATAATTCAATTCAAAAATTATGTTAAGACTAAAATAACTTTTGAAACATATAAACTACAGATATCTGTATACATTACAGCAAATTGTACAAAATTCCTCATATTAATTATTTCTACATGAAATAAGCCTAAGTGGTATGACTACGTATGGAATCCAGTGACAGGTCCATGGCTGCCATCTATTTCTAAAGCATCTCTGTCTTTTTAGCAGTCTTCTGATTATTCTGAAAATATTTTTAAAACTTCTTATTACTTTGAATGTTTATATAATAGCTTTTAATCATTCTTCAGACATTGAGTTTTATGACTAATAAATTTGAAATTATTCACATTTTTCAATGGAATCTTTTCAACAACCTTTTTTTTGAGAAGAGAGTCTCTTTGTAAATACTAAGATGTATAACAGGTTCAGAAAAAATTCTTTTATATGAATGACATTCTCCATTTTATGTTTTCATATTGAAATATACACATATTTTGGCTTCTATTTTCTCAGCTCCTGCCTTTCCCTTTCTATTCAGGGGGGAAATAAAAAATAAACATAATAAAACATAATAAAAGCTCCGAAATTAAGGTTCTGTGACTCCTTTGTAAATTCTGCCACATTTCGATGATGTACAATTATAGGCCTTCACAGTTTCATTTCTTCCCAGAATATAACTGAATCTAATTATTACAGAAAATGCATCAGAAGGCATTTATTAGAAGTTGATTTATTCTGAATGCAATTACTTAATTTCAAAATTAAATCTTCTACACTCTGAGTTCTCAGCATTTAATTAGTTCACTTTCTGCCTTGCTTTGTGGGGACATGTTTCCATGCCTTCCTCTTTACAAGTTGTTTATTTGTTTGGAGTGGGTGGATTGGGAGCCAGGCAATAATGTGGCTCAAAAGCTGAAGTTTTTGGCAAAGGTTTGGTTAAATTGTCTTATTAAATATCTCTAAATAATTTTGCACAAAATACAATATAGTTTAGAGGAATTATTTTTTAAATAGTTGAAATCATTTTAGGATACTGGTTGACATACAAAAGAGCCTTTAATGATCAAACAAGCACTATGTCTGATGATGGGAAGTGCATACAGATGATCTATGCTATTATGCTGAAATACTATTTTATATCCAATGTTAATTTCTTTATAAAAATTTATAGTTCAGTTATTCTGTACAATATAAAATATTATTAAATTTTTACAGCCATAACTTCTCTTTCCATTAGTAGAATATCTTACCTTCTATGAATACAACCATGAATTATGCAGGCACAACCCATTTTATATACCCGAATCCTTCAAAGATTTCATAATTTAGTAAGAACACTGTTTTTACCATAATCCCGCTTCATCAAGATTCTCATTTTTATTATCACCACCAAGCAAATAATTTTATAATCAATGTTAAAATTTTGTCAAAACTTGTAGCATTAACAATAACATCACATCATTCACTTTTAATAGGATGAAATTAAGAAAGTTTTGGATTAAAGAAAATAAAAGTATTGAATTAAAATGTTGATCATTATTGAAGATAACAACCATTTTTTTCTATTTAAACCAGTAACAACACTGGTTACTTAACTTTGCAGGTTGATTTTTGCTAACCAGCCAACAACTGTTGCTTCACTTTGATGTATACAAAAAAAGGACTAAAAATGCCCAAAATTATCTTAGTTGGAATATCATTTCATGGGAAAGGAAAGTTACGCTACAAAGAATAATATATAAAGATCCCTTCCACAGCTGCATAGGGTAAACCACTACCTTTGGGCGCAAAATATTTCCTATGCAAGTAGCTTTTTTGAAAGACGGTTAAGACTGTTTCAGTAGATTTGTGTTTTCAGATTTGTGTGAAGTTAGTATCACTGTCGCCTCCACAGGAGATGGTAAATTATGTTAAATATTTTGTATAAATTACACGTATCATAGCATTTCTTGAAAATTGGAAAGTCAGCACTGGATTGTTTGTTTGTTTGTTTGTTTGTTTGTTTGTTTGTTTTTGAGACGGAGTCTCGCTCTGTCGCCCAACTTGGATCGTAAAGATAACAGTCAGCTGCTTGAGTCAGACAGAAAAGGGTCTGCCCAGGCCTGTGCAGTGAGTGACCCTTCTCTGGGGCTCAGTCTGGAGTGCAGGGGCACGGTCTCGGCTCACTGCAATCTCTGCTTCCAGGGTTCAAGTGATTCTCCTGCCTCAGCCTCCCAAGTAACTGGGATTACAGGTGCCCACCACCACGCCCAGCTAATTTTTGTATTTTTAGTAGAGACAGGGTTTCAACAGATTGGCCAGGCTGGTCTGGAACTCCTAACCTCAGATAATCCACCCAACTCAGTCTCCCAAAACGTTGGGATTACAGGCATGAGCCAAGCACTGGATTTTTAAATTACATATGTGCTTTTAAAATTCTGGGTTCCAAAAAGATTATTGCAAAAAAAATCAAGCATTAACAACTAATAATATTGTAAATAAAGAGCTGCAGACTCATAACATGCAGTAACTGACAAAGCCACTGTAGATAAGAAGTTCAGACTACTCACAGCTTCTGATTTCCACACCCGCACCCACCTAACCCCTAATTTCTCACGCTTCTCACTGCTCCTGACTACGGGTGGTGTAGCAGTGTTTGTGTCTCACAGGCCACATTACCACTTGAAGGAAAACCAAGGTAGGAGAGACAGTCATGTCTCCCAACACCCTAAGAGAAAGTTAGAGCCCCTCACAGCTGATACTCAACTGTGCAAAGTCAGCTCCCATGCTCCATCAGTTCACCAGGGAGCACCCTAGATGCTGATTTGTAGAAAGTGTTTGTTATATGAATTCTGGAAATGTTTGGAACAATTAGATAGGACTCATTTTTTAATTTTTGTTTTTTTAGATCTGACCACTTATTAAAGCAGAAATTCTGATTTTTGTCCACGTGTCTAATACTACATAAAACTTAGGCAATATCTGGCAGTAACTAGTGGGTACGAACCAAAGCAGCCCAATGACATGGTTTGGCTGTGTCCCCACACAAATCTCATTTGAATTGTACTTTCCATAATCTCCATGTGTCGTGGGAGGGACCCAGTGGGAGGTAATTGAATCACACGAGTGGGTCTTTCCCATGCTGAACTGACTTTGTTTACTAAAGAGATCAGTTGTTTCCATGCTTCTTTAAGTACAGTTTTTTAATACACAAAGATTATGGACTTACAGAAAATTGCGGAAGATAATTAAGAACAAAAGGATTATTTAGTCCATGATTGAAACTGACTTGGCTAAATCAATTTTGAGTAAAGCTAAATCAATCTGGTTTACTGGGTAGATCTCAGAAAAATAGTACTTATTTCAAGCCTAAACAAACAAACGTCCCCAAACAAACCTAAACAACCAAATTATCTAATTTTTATACATCTCTACATTAAAGTTGTTTTATCAAATTAAATTTTTATCATATATTTATATTTTAGTTTGACTTATTTAAATTTTTATGAAATAATCAATGTAATAAGCATTATATTGCTGTCTTCTATGTCCAAAAGCAGTCATTCCATAATTAAAATGACTTTTTGTGGATTATTATGTCTCTTTCCTCCTCTCTATAAATAGGAGGAATTGTTCACTCCTATTCTTATTTCACTTAGATTTTAGGTCTACCCTGATTTCATGGAAATAAATTTTAAATTAAAAGGCATTGTGAATCATTTTACAAGTCTAGGGTCCCTAAGTGTCATCTTTAATAACATATTCAAACCTGACATCTGATATTTTTAGACTGATGCCACTTAGGAAGCGTAAAGCGTGTTATGAGTAGACAAATCACTTGTTAAGTTGATAGATATATTTTACTTGAGTTTTTCCCTTAAAGTTTTGATTAGTTGTCAATTATTTCCCCAAAGGAAGCATGTTATCTGCCTCATGATTTTTTGAAGATTAAGTAGGCTTCTAAGCACACTTCCGTATCCTGAAGAAACTATTTTAGTCAAAAAAATATATATTTTATATATATATATTATATATATATATATATATATATATATATACACCTAAAACCTTGCGCATGCAAATGCAATATTACTTGAAGGACAATTCTAACCTCTAATAGTTAATCAATCTTTATTTTATCATTTTCCTTATAAATTGTAAGAGAATCATTTGAAAATATTAGTATTGGTAATCCTAATACTGAATTTGCTATTGCTTTCAGGATTTCTTCATAAACAAATGTATATAGGACACCACTGATGGTCCACATGTAGGAACATTGTGTTTGATTCAACGCTAGTTTTTTTTTCTAAGTTTGCGTTTGTTTGATTTTCATTTGCCAAAGTATCAAACTTTTCATATTTCACGTTGTGCTTAGAATAAAGCTGAGACAATTATTGGAAATAATATAAATTCAGACCTTATGATTGCTTGGGGCATGCACTGAAATATAGATAAACGGATAGATGATGGATGGATGGATACCTAGATAGGTGGATGGATAGATAGATAGATAGATAGATAAGATGGATATTTGACTTAGCTAATCAAAGATGGTTTATTTGCCAAAACAACTTGTGTTCATAAATATAATTTTTGATTTTATGTGCATTGACTTTTTACTTTGTGGATTCAACATTTTAGCATTTATTTTTCTGATTGCATCAATGTGAAAATTTGAGATCTTTACTGTGAATTTTATCGAAAGGAAAAGAAGGGATGAAGTGTGAAAAGCTGGGATCACTTGTGGAAATCACATTTTTCCTGTATCATATTTAAATAAAAATGTGCTTCTTACCCCTAGGAAGTTAAATGTTTCTTATGACGGGCATACTTGATTGTCCAAGAGAGGAAATCAAATACGTCCAGGATGGACACAGACGCTCAGCCTGTCATTCAACACTGTTATTACTGCTTCGTGAAAATGACCTTTTCCAATTTCTTAAATGTAAAATGTATGTTGAATGGACCTTTAAAATCATGTAGTTCAGGCCTCTCATTTAATAAATTAACTGGGTCTTCCTGAGAGAACTAATAACTCACTCGAGAGCACGCCATGCTTCACGGCAGCGCCAGGCTGAAAACTTGATTTTTTAAACTCCCGGTTCTGTCCTTGCTGTGCAATCCCCCACTGTAAGAAAAACCAAACAAACCATCACACAGTTTCTGCTCATACTTTATGCAAAACAACATCAAAAGCAAATTAATGCAGTTCCCTAAGCACATTCTTCAACATGAAATTAAGAACTGAGGCTGCCGTGCGGAGATCTGACCCGCCTTACCTGAGCAACTCCGAGTGTCTCACAAGGTCCACTCTCTGAGGGGAATGACATAATCTCTCCGAACTTTGGTTGCACACATTTACAAATGAGTTCCTTTAACAAATGCATCTTTTAAAAAGCAAAACTCGAGATGCATTTTATTAGAAAAACTGTTAATTGATGAAAATGGATAAACACGGTGTACTTTCCAGTACATAACTTTAGCCAAGAAACCAGAGTATTTATCCTCTTCTCTGTCATGTACAGCATATTGGGGTCAGGTTTATTGAATGAATTACCAAACTTCACCCAGTAAAGCTGAGACTCGAATCCAGATTCCAGATAAAAACCTTTCTTTCCACCACATTATGATGTATGCCACAGAGACTGATGCAGTGCTATGGAGAGAACAGGGAATTCCAAATCGCAGGTGTCCTGCCTACAGTGACTCCTTCTCCCTCTTGAGGTCGGATGTGTTGGCGTATTCTCCTCTCTCTGCTACACAAACGCGGCTGCCCCTTCCTCTGGGTTCTAATCAGGACAGTGTGTCCTACAGTCTAAAAAATTTTCCAAAACTAGGAGAGACCATATTCATCTCAGTATGTGACAGTCTGTTCTTTGAAGTGATCACTTACACAGCACATTTTCTTAAAATATTTGGCATTGAAAAGAAGAACAAAATAATGAGATGTAAATAATTCAATCATTATTTCCATGGCAGGGTGCAATGGCTTACGCCTGTAATCTCAGCACTTTGGGAGGCCGAGGCAGGCAGATCACCTGAAGTCAGGAGTTCAAGACCAACCTGGCCAACATGAGAAAACCCTATCTCTACTAAAAATACAAAAACTAGCCAGGTGTGGTGGCACATGCCTGTAATCTCAGCTACTTGGGAGGCTGAGGCAGGAGGAACCTGGGAGGCGGAAGTTGCAGTGAGCCAAGATCATGCCACTGCACTCCGGCCTGGGCGACAGAGTGAGACTCAGTCTCAAATAATAATAATAATAATTTCCATTGAAAGGCGCTTTTACGTTGTCTCGTACACATGATCTTGCAATATAGGGGATGCATTGGGTGGATCGCTTCCATTCTTCTCCAGTCTACAAAGGTGCCGCCTGAAGGAAGCCCTTGAACCAGCCCATGTCCATCATACCAAGTGAGGCGCACACAGAGCAGGAAGAAAAACAACCCTCCATCGAGGATATTCCCACGCCTCATGTGATCCACTCTTCACACTGCACCTGCAACGTAAAGTGGAAATACGAATGCATATCAGATGTCGAATCTGGGTTCCAGGCAAGGAGCCTCAGCTGCCTTGAACTAGCTGAGGGTAGAATCTTTTTGGTTGCTTTCAGAAATTTGAACAAGTCAGGAAAATGAGATAATTTGGGATTTGCTCTTCTGCTTGAGCCAACTATTCATCATCAATTCCCACTTGTTTACAGACTGCTGGAAATTCTTGCTTGAATGGTACCACTGACTTCCCCTTGGGAATGCTGTGGTTATACTTTAAGTCTCTATTCATAGAATGTGGCCCACAGTTTGCTGATCCTGTAACAAATTATTTTTTCCGATGTTGTGTGCATCTCATTTATTGAGGCAGCTACTGCTGATCAACAACCTGGTGATTTAACGGGTTTAATCTGAATCTTTGCCAAGTCTGCCCAGAAGAATGACTTGGGCAACTGCGGGTGGGGGCCCTGTTCTGGGTCTTGCCCAAACGTTACTGTCCAGGTTTGCCCCTCGTTTGCAGTTATCTCCAGATGTGGACTTCTCAGGTTATTTTCTGTAAATGAATTTTTTTATTATTATAAAGTGTGCCAAAAAAAAAAAAAGAGAAATATTCTTTATGGCTAAGCATATAAACTATATACATGGAGGTAAGGAACCTGAATTCCTGGATAACTCAGGCTGAAATTCATTTCCCACAAAATACAGGGGCACTGAGGTGTGTAGATTATTCTAGATAATTTGCTCCATTTCTTCCTCCCCATCTTTCCACTCTGGAGTGCAGACCTCCAGGTGGTCCAGTCACCTAACATTACTGGGCCCCTAATCACACATCCACTTCCCAAAGTCCTCTCCCATGCATTTTAAAATTTGGCAATCAAGGTGCTTCCCATGACAAGAGGGGATCAATGTTTGCTCCCATTTTGTAGATGGGCTCACTGGGGCCCAGAATGAACAACAATTAGCCTTTTCAGGTGTTTCTGAATAACAAGCAGCAGGCTTGGCTAATCGGCTTGGACTGATTTCACTCGCATCCGCAAAGCCACAGCACGGCAAGACGCTATCTCTTCCAAACGAGTTAAACAGAAACATTCCTCAACAGCTTTGCTGCTACTAGAGTACATTAGGAGTCTCTTTCCTGCATAGTCCCACCTAAAATATGAGGAACGAGAACAGGCAATGCCTTGTTCCACGCATCCTTGCCTAGACCAAAGACATAATCACAACGATCGCGAATGGGATGTGAAAAGATGCAGCCCTCGGAGATGGATTAAATGCACATACATTGTGTAATGAGTGACTGTAATGAAAGTCAAATGAATTATAATAAAATATGGAGTTTTAAAAAAGAAAACTGCTCAATGCATAATGTTCCTGGGAAAACATTTAACAGTGTTTCACTGCATGCTATTGTCAAAGTAAATAACTACCCAAGACAAACTTACAAAGTGGTTTTAATTCTAATGTGATGCAGAAAGTCAGTCATTTAATTTGTTAATTAGTATGATGCCAGAAACTATCTATTCAATATGAAGCAAATATGTTTACAATCTTATCTGCCATCTGTTTAATAGATGGGAGAATACTTAGAGCCGATGCTCAGAGAGGGTTGAGGAAAATTTGTTCCACAATTAGTGGAGTAGATTTTTTAATTCTGGAAGAATTTTGCCTGTGTGGGGAGCACCTCCACCAAGAAGACAGTACATCACAGCGTCACTGCTCAAGATTAGCGACTGCCTGTAATGAGTTTCAGCAGATGCTCACCACATTTCAGGAGTGGAAAAAAAATTTTAAATATACCTATGAATACTTTGAAATATCTATATGAATATAACACGAGCTCACAAAAAGTAGAACTGGTTTTGCACAAAATTTCAAGCTCAGATTTATAAATCATGCAAGACTCCACTGTCTCATGACATGCACGATTTCTGTAGTCAGCAATTTTTCAAGATTTCATACAAGAAAGCTTCAATTATGCAGCAAGTGAAGCCATTGGAATGTATTCTCAAGGTGCTTTTAAACGGCTGCTTAAGAATGGATTTTAAATCATGACTTGGAAGACATTTACAAATAAAATTGGTGGTAATCAGTGTCTGAGTGGACGTGACACTCCTTTAACTCTGTGTCCTCAGCTGGCTGCACCAGCAGTGACCCACACGCAGCAGAGATCCCGGACAGCCCATCCACACGCAGCCTCTCCCCTTCCAGCTCCCCTCTCACTACAAAAAGCTTATTCCGCCTCTATTCAAATTAAGGCTCTTCACACTCCTGGATGATTTTCTCTGACTCATGCTGTATCATTCATCCACTTTCCTTCAAGACGTTCCGGCTTTTACAGCTATTACTTTTTTTCCCCCATAGTATCTATTATCAATGAAGAACACCTTCAAGAGTTTGGGTAAATATGTTATTCACTGTTAGTGACCGCTACTGTTCGTATTTATCATATTGCCAACCATTCGTGTGCCAACAAAACTGCATTTTGCCAGTACCATAAACCATAAGCAGCTATTGTAACTCTTGTTAGCAAATCATGACACAAATCTCTAGGTGACGTGTCCCCATGGTTAACTCCTCACTGCTATTTACCAGCACGGCTAAAATCAATTCTCAATTTCAGCTCTTCTATGAATTTCAAAGCAAAATATGATCTCTATTTTTAAAAGCTCACCTTCGTGTGTGTGTGTGTGTGTGTTTGTGTTTGGTGTCCTCTGGAATTCTCTGAAGATATATCGGTCTTGCAAAAAGGATGAAAAAGATTAGAAAGAAAACTAACAATGGTCATGCAAACAAATTGTTTTGTTAAATATCAGCTGATTCCATCTCTCCTACACCTGCTCACTCCCAGTTTCTTGGCAAACCCCTTCCCTGTGAAGGGGCTTAGTGCTTACACTATGAGTCATTTGCAAGGGGTGAAATCTAATGGGGATCTATGTCATGGGACATTTCCCCAACATTTAAATCATGTTTCCTTCTGACCCTTTTTTGGCTTATTGTGGGGAGCTGACCTTCTGAGCTGTGGTCCTTGGGGAAAATACTTCCTGGGGCTCTGAAATGTCTCTGCATCCACACATCCAAGCCGGGGAAGCTTCCCCTTCATGGGATTTCATGGCGTGCTCATAGGATAGCCCTAGGCTACCGAAGTCCCTGGGACTGAGACCGGGTTTTTGACAAACTGTAGTTGTTGCTATAAATATGTTTCCACAGCTCTTGAATCACTCCACGCTGCTCCTTTAATTTTCAAAATGATTGGAGTGTACACAATGCCGACATGCACAGATGTGTGTCTATGAAAGACGTGTGTATATGGTGAAATCCTAACACTTAAGAGTGTCTGGACCCTGTCTCTCAAGTCAGGATGAAGATTTTCGTATAAACACCTCCCCAATCCTGCCTCCACTCCATGTCTTAAAAAAATATGACATTTCCGGCTAACGGGGTTTAGCCAAACAGGCACCTGACTCCCCAGACCTTCTGGACACCATACAGAAAGTCCAGTGGAGACATGACAGGATTAAACCCATTGTCGCATTCTAAAACTCAATTCATCTGTTCCTAATAGTGCTTCAATAGTATCCTAGTAACCTCTTCTGTGAGGCTTCATCTGGTCTGTATTTGCAAACACTATTAAAAAAGAAGGCCTTGCATTCAGGGGGAAAAAAGGCTGTGTTAAATCTCTTCTCAGAGCTGCCAGGGAGAGGTGCAGGCGCCACTGTGGGCAAGAGTATTTGCCAACATGCCATATGGGAGTCATGGTTGGGATTTTTTTTTTTCTAGAATAATTAAATGTTGATGGCAGAGTTCAAATGGATCATTAAAATTCAAAAGTGTAAGAAACAGATTTTTTCTTATGTTGCTGAACGCTCCAGAGGGCTGAATAGCTAGCAGAAGTGAAGCAGGCTGCCGCCCTGTGATCAGCGTGCGTGGGGATGGTGCTAATTTGATCATAATATAGTCATCTCTGAAGATTACAGCTATTCAATTAAATATTCTAATTAACCTGAAGTATTAGGCAAATGATACTAATTACAAATATTCTCCTGAGATTCACAGCAATGAAAATCCCACTTGCAACTGATACTTCTAGCCAATGTTTCGTAACACAATGTCCTATATCATAGGCTTTCAGAATATTAAAATGCAGTTAATTTGCCTAAACCTCATTTGTTTAATGGCATTAGCATTTTGTTTGAAATTGTAATAAACGTACATCCCGCTTTCAAGTAAAATTTAAAATGAGTGTACTCTTGGGGTAACTTAAGATTCCTGTTTACAGACCTAGCACTTTATTCAGTAAGCGGAACAGTTTGAGCTTAACTTTCAGCCATTAAACATATTGAAATTGTTTAAAAATGCTAATAATTTGTCTTTTCAAATAAGAAAAAAAGGATATTTTGCAGTAAAATTTCATGATGCCACCCATGTGACTGGTCTCCCACTGCGAGGGCCCTGGTGCTTGAACTTTCGTTCCGTCCCCGGGAGAGCGGCTGCATTCTGGTTCTGGAGGGAGGCTGCGGGTGCCCTCGCAGGACCGTTTGTGCTGGGAAGCAGCTGCAGCCTTCATTCCCCCGCACTAGTCTCCTCTTCTCTTTACATTATATTTACCCCCCTAAGGTAGCTGGGTTTCTGGGTAGTCAACCTTGGAGATGTAATGAGACTTATTATCTCAGAAATCTTGCCCTGACGCCCACCCGAGCCCTATGCGCAGCTCTCAGCCCTCCATGGTGGTCCTTCCTGTTCGCCCCCTCCCCAGCAGCACGTGGGAGACCCTCTTGATCTGAGCCACACAGCCCTCTTCACAGTTCGGGACCCGCACCACGTCCTGTTTCCCACTGATGACGAAAGACCCACCAACACTCTGAAAGTTCTGTACGGTGTTCACAAAGCCAGGAGTGTGACCGCACGCCCGCACCAGAGCTGAAATCTTGGAAGCCGCATTTCTGGGGAAGAGAAAGCTGGGGAAGTACCTGCGTGGAGTGTCTTCATGACCGTATTGTAGCACAAGTCAGAAGCAAAACAGAAGGGCTGGCCTAGCACTGTGATTTATGACCCAACCATAGGGGCAGAGGGTGTGCAGAAGCAGCTGTTAAGAGCAGGGATGACTTTAAAAGCACAGACACAAGGAGCATTTGTTAAAATGCCCGTGCCCTGTGACAGGCTTCCATGAGCCCGGATGTTGCAGAAGGGGAGGATAAACACTGTTCTGGACGTTTAATCACATAGTGAGAAACACACACAGGGTTTGGATGAAAATCACCCACAAAAGTAAAGGAGAGGATGAGAGCACTGAGTACCCGGAACGGTGCAGGGCACACAGGACTCCCAGCTTCCGGCTGGCTCAGGGTCCAGACCTGGACAGATGATGCCTGCCATGTCTATGTGGGCACTGGACCCAAGTCAACACTCACTGAGGAGGAAGTGAGTGAGCGATACCATCTCTATCCATGCCGGCCTCCCGTGCAAGGCCCTGATGGACAGATTCATCCTTTGGGGGAGTGAATCTGCTGGAAAGATTTACCTTTATAAACACTGAGGTAATAAAATCACCAGGAAATGCATTCATCACTTAGAAACAAAGGAAGTAATGGAGAGGACTTTCATTTCTATAAAGTGAACAGAATGGAATAATGAACACAGGGGAGCAGATAATCCTGTGTGATGCACATTTATAACACGACAAAGGCAAAGAAGGGATCCACTTTTACGAGGGGAGGGATTTCCGCACTGGTGGCAACGTGGATCCTCGATGATGCAATCAATGAGCTACACAGTTGTGTTCAGCATTTTCTTCCCTATCATTTGAACCAGGATAGGTAAAATCATGTCCTGAGAAAGGGAATGTGATTGCCAGGATGTTTATGCAGAGGCCAAACTTCATGCACACACGGGCATTCTATGTCTAGGGAACCCAGGTGTCAGCAAGCTTTTGCTCTCCGGCCTCAAACCACCCATCTTCACAGCTGCTCGAGTGAAAGTGACCAAAACAGATGGTGACGCAAGAGTCCTGAGGAAGAGCATTTCACGTTGTGTGAAGACTTGCTTGAGAGGGGGAGGATGTTTCCACCGATGTACAGGAAGGGCTTGTACATCATCCTCCCGGAAGATGCCTCAGGAGGACACCATTGCTGGGTGGTGAACGGGGTTGTTTGGAAAACTCCTGTGTTCTTCACAGCTTTCCTTACTAGTGGGTTAGTTTAACGGAGTAAAGAAGTGTTGAACAAAAGCAACATAGAGCATTTAAATTGTATTCTGGTTGTTCTCCTGAAAGGACATTTATTTGCCCATCATTGAAATGACAGGTGCTGTCCTGCCTGCTTGGCTGACTCTGAGGCCCGGTTTCCTGTGCCTCTCTCAGACACAGTGGCCCTGTTGACCACCCATCACTCTTCGCAATGGTCACTGAAGGAGAGGCAGAGAAGTCAAGTCCTAGGTGACCAAAAAATAATGGAAACAGGAAACAAATGAGTTAGAAATATGAGAATACAGACAGACATAATAGAGAGAAAGTGGAAAGCTTCTTCAAAACAGTAAAGTGCAAAAAGTGCAAGAGCTATTATTTGGGGTTTCAATTGCCTCTGGTAAGTGAAGAGAGTTCCGATTCTGGAAGGTTCTCATCTCTTCATATTTCTGAGCATGGGGCAGTTTAGAAATCAACAGTAGGAGGGTTCTGAAGGCGGGTGGACTGCCAAACTGAGGTGGCGGCTGGGCAGGAAGCGCAGCCCCTGTTTGGGTCTGACGCTTCTGGCTCCAAATGTTTCACTTCCTCCTTTAAGTAATGAATATGATGGGTGTTACTCAGCTGAACCGAGAAGCTGGGAATTGTTGTAGGACAGCTTGCATTTGTGTTCTTTTAAAAGAAAAACCCTTCTGTCTTGAGGTGAAAATGTCACCCTTCCCCGTTTCCCCTGCAAAAAAGCCAAAAGGTGTTTGCCCGGAAAACATACTTTTGAATTCGTGAGCTCGACATCCACTTAGAAGTGGACTGAAGAATTGAGTGACTTCTAACATGAGATGATCTCATTTTAACTCGAGACCATTGCTAATGAGCATCTGTAGTCAGTGACCGGAGGAACAAATTAGCGTGAGTCTCATCCAACTCCTGTTGCTGCTTCCAAGGGTCCCCTCTCCCTGGCGTCTCCTTCCCGCTGGACACTCACTCCTGGCACTGTGGCGCACAGGGCCTCTTCTCCAGAGCCAGCAGCCGGGATCAGCGCAACTCCGTGTTGTCAGGGGAGGATGCTGGAACTGGCCTTGGGGGTTTGGTTGGAGGAGGGGTCCGACACTGGGTCTCACATCAGCACATGTGTGGCCAAGTCCATCTAGGGGAAGACAGAGTCCACAGTCAGCTCCCGCAACCCTCTCTTTCAGCCTCTCATCTACAGTTTTAGCAGCCTCAGGATTATTCACACAGCAGTAAGCCACACTTCCACATATTCCCTTTGTGTGTGTGTGTGTGTGTTTGTGAAGGGTGGGGTGGCATCTCCACACCTCCACTGAGTCCTGGATGCCAGGAATTATTCACTGGATGATAGACGGAATCTAGAAGGCCTGTGTGTGCACGGGAAACCAGGAATTGTGAACACACACCCCCACAGGATGACTGCCACTACCAGAGGCAACTCCACACAGAATACTGAGCGGTGTGAAGGCAGGCAAGTGTGAAAGGCTGTGAAGTAAACTCTTTTGTGACATGTTTTTATGACATAATTATATTGATCTGAAAGACACTCATCCAGAACCACAACCTTTTATACCCCAAGAAAAAACCCCGAGCCTGTATAATCTTTTCAATCACTTGATATTCATAGTCTTACTCAAAGGTCTCTGAATATGTCATGTGTGTAATACCAATGCAAAATTTGGCACCATAGTCACTCCCAGCAATATGTTTCAATAAGGTAATTTTCTTGCTGCCTAAGAACATCAGCAGGGTGCAATCCGGAACAAAAACAGAGTATGACATCTTATTCAAGCATACATCTGGAGGACAAAACTATACTTTATTAAAGGAAAATGGGATTTCAGGATTGTTTTGACAAGCAGTAAGAATGCACACCTCAGTTTACATACAGTACAGCCAGGAAATGCGAGGCGTTTGTGCAGCCCCAGTGAGTAAAGCCCACCAGCCTCAAAGGGACTGGGTGAGCACCCGGTTCTGAGACAACCTTGTCTGGAAAAAATTCACATACAGCATCGATTTTATTTCCCATTTCTGCTTCCTTGATGCTCAGAATCAGGGTGTCATTCATTCCTCAGTGGATGGTGCATGTAACTTTCTCCCTCTTTCCAAAGCCAACAAATGGTAATTCTTCCTTTCTTTATTTTTGAGGGTCATCCTGATTCTCCCCATGTGAGAAGGAAAGTGGAGCATATTCTTTGACCTTCTTAAGTCAATTTAAGCATGGAGATTTAAAATAAATACTGAAAATAATGTCAGATTTTAAAATACCAGCTGTGCTGGAACACTTGCCTTCCTTTAAATCACCTGCTTTTACAGCCTGCCGTGTGTTTATTACCCGCCCAAAGCCTGCCAGGGATTTTGGGCCTCTGCCCCTGATTTTTCTGGTGTTTTCCTAGATTTCTACATCAAAACAGTCAAAACACTCACCACTGTAGTTACTTTGAGCCGCGTGAATTCCTGCGTTAATCACCTCACAAATGTGTCTGTGAGAACGAGGCAGAGAGAGGCGTGGGCGTCCGGCTCCCGGGGGCTGGAGATCGCCTGGCACGTCCTCCCTCCAATTATTCAGCATAACTGCACCCATCACGGTATCCGCTTGTCTTTTTATTTCTTTAGAGAGAAAGGGTAAAAAACATTAAAAATAAGATCAAGCCCAATTAAATGTTGGAAAACTTAGTAAAGAGAAAAAAGATTGGAAAAGAAGAAATGCATCTTATTGCACAAAACAGGCACAATTACAGTCCTGAATTTTTCAACAATGAAATTGTGTTTTTCAATTTCAGATTTTGGTACCACCTTATTTTCAGAAATCATTCTGGGATTTGGTTAATTTTATGGGGCTGGAGAAGAAGCTACATGAAAGAACAAATTTTAAATATTTAAACTGAAATAAATTCCCAAACTGAATTCCTTTAGTGATGCTGCATATGAATTAAGCAATTTGGCCATGATTATAAGCTCAAAATTTCCAAAGATTATTTGTCAGTACAGTAATCAGTGGAAACCTTCCCAGCCTCTGTGTTCTGCAACATTTGTGCTTAAAAGTACCAGGAAGTCTGTTGTTCCCTGTTTATCTGAAAACAGATGCATGCTTTGAGATGGTTTGTTGGCCAGCAACAAAGTAATTAGACTATTGTGTAGTATAAAAATAGTAAATATAACTGCTGAAAAGGGGAATGTTTTAAACACACGCTATTAACAGTTTTAGAAAAAGCAACTTAGGTCCTTTTATTCGTAATATAAACTCAGCACCAGATCTGAATGGAGGATGAGGGCTGACTGCGAGGAGACCTCCCCACTCCAAACCTTCGTCTGTCTCCCTCTGTGCAGTCTAGAGGTGGAGATGTTGCCTTTGGCTAATCCCTTTGTGATCTAAAGTACGTGTCCTGCCGCTGTGTGTGCACATTCAAAATACCCACCCCTGCAAAGGGAAAATACCGTTGGCAATCCGAAGCTTTGACTGCAGGGCTGAGCCCCAGACACGCGTCAGCCAAGGACAGAGGAGCAACGTGGTCACTGTCCGGACGCCCACGGAGTGAGCTCAGGTGAAGAGCCGCCTGCACACAGCTTTGCTCCCCACTCCCATCTGTGTGTCCTTGTGACATTTTGTTTAGCAAAAGACAAAAGCACTTTTGGTTTACAGTCTGCAAAAAAAAAAAAAAAAAAAAAAGAAGAAGAAGAAGATTAAGAGATGGTTTATGAACCAGAAGAGCCGAACAGACCAGCGGGATCCTCTTCCGTGGCTTTGCTCGTCCAGATGGGCTGAGTTCTGGTCTGACCCTCATGACCCAGCAGAGAGTTCGACAGAGAGACAGATCCTGCACTGGAAATGCAGAGATGCAGAAGTCTGCCTTCTGAAAACTGAACTCGATTTTGTTCACAGTGATTTGTCATTTTTCCATATTTAAATTATTCAAAAATGTATTTCATACATCAAGATGTTGACTAGACAGCAGAATCTATTCCCTACAGAAGGTATAGGAGAAATATTAAAAGTTAACCTTATCATAGCCACACAACCGGATGAATTTTTCAGCTCTTTTAACTAATTCTGTAGGATCTAAGAAATGCATATTAAGTCGTCCATCAGAAGAAAAAAAGAAAAACTGAAAGAATGCTCAGATAACAACCATTACCTTCACTTTCTTAGCACGGATTTTCTTGTTTCTCAAAGATAATATCTCACTCTTCATCAGCTCTTAACCTCCTCTTCTGAAGTTGGGAGTTGGGGACTTTTTGTGATACTCAGGACTTGAAGAGAAGGTCATAAAAAAGATGTGTTTTTTTTCTTTTTAATTTCACAGCAGGACAGAAAAAGCACTAAAGAACATGGCCAGCACTGCAGGCTGCCATGAGGGCCCACAGGCGCAGGGTCTCCTGGCCAGCAGCACACAGCTCTTCCTTCTTTCCCCGCAGATGCCACTCCAGCCCCCGTCCCAGGAATGCTGCGCTTACTGTCCCGCTCTGTGCCCCGCTGATGCATTCTTTTGGTGTGGAAGCAGGAACACACGCATGGCGGTGAGGCCAGGACATACGTGCATCATGGAGCACTGGGGACCCCATGTCTGTTCTAGAGCTGGTGCATAGTTGATACTCAACAGCATCTGATGAGTAGGGCTTAAAGAAAGAAAAAAACGCACCATTTAATAAATCCAAAGCCAGATTGTCACACTGGACTCTGTCCCTCAAAGCCGGCCATGAAGTGTGGCACATTTGTGCTCTGAACACAGGCAGCCCTATGACAGTGTACCCAGATCTCAGGCCAGACTTCGACTGTGTCCCAAACGTGCAGAGGCCGTGACTTCTGAGTGAACGGGCTCACAAGCCAGTGGTCACTGTCTTCCTTCTCTCTCTATGGAAACATCCGAGTAAATGGAGCTGTGCCGAGCGGTGGGGATCTCATTTACTAAAGTAAAATGTAATTATTTGGTTTCAAGTCAGATATAAATTAAAAAATTAAACAAGCAAACAATATATTTTTAGATGCTTTCTATTTTGGATTTTAAAGTTTAATGAAATGTAGCCTTTAGAAAATGTATTCCAGCATTGCATTATTTTATTCTAACGCTTTCACCCACCATCAATTCTTAATCCAGAAACTCATGTAGGGAAGCGTTCTGGCTCAGTACACTAAGCTACTAGATGAAAACTCCAGGGAAAAGGAGTTTCGTTCAGACCTCGCCATTATCCCCCTGCGTTTCCCTGGACAAGTTAGTTAGCACGTGAGCGTGTGCCCAGGAAAGCCATCATCCCCAGGAATTCCCCGAGAGCATTATTGCAAAGCTCTCCAGTGTAAAATGGACAGTGCTTTAGCAAGAACGGGTTTATTAAATAACTGATTTTGTCTACCAAATCCTTTTTGGAGATAATCATCCTTTTCTTTCTGCGATCAACCTACTGTAATCGACAGGAGGAGTGGTTGTGCCGTGAACTCTGGCAAGAACGGGTTTATTAAATAACTGATTTTGTCTACCAAATCCTTTTTGGAGATAATCATCCTTTTCTTTCTCCGATCAACCTACTGTAATCGACAGGAGGAGTGGTTGTGCCGTGAACTCTGGGATGTCCCTGTGAAACGGGGGAGCTGGGCTGAATTTCCTCACCCGTTTGTCCCACATTTTCACTGTCCAAACAGAAGTCAAGGTTTTTCTAATAGCAGATGCTGACACGGCATGAAGACGTGTCCTTCATACCCCGCACCAGCGCTCCTTTTGATTGGAAATGCACTGGTTCAGCAGGTCTCTGAGTGTTCCCGTGTGCCCAGGCACTTCTCCCTTCCTTTTCTAAATCTGCAACGTGGGTCTTGTCCTCCACCGACTTCCTCCGAAAGTGGCTGAACGAGGCGACACCCACAGGCTGGCAGCCTGGAGAACGCCCTTGGCTGTCCCGTGGTTCTGACCCAGGAGACCTGGCATTGCCCCCTTGGCACGACTGAGGGAAGGCGTTGGACTTTGCTGAGCTGATTTCTTCTAAACCCTGAAGGGATTCGTGGGAGCCATGAAGGCCACCTTCGGTCTAAAACGCTCTGCATGTGAGACTCCCCAGCTCCAGTTTCCACCGCTTTCTAGATGGTTCCACCTGCACAGCCTCCAGAAACCCGCATGACCTGGGTCACCGCAGCTTCCAACTCTTCCTGCCTTCTGCAAACACCTGCTGTCCGCCTCCGAGTCAGGGGGGCGCCAACCTCGGAGTCAGGAGGAAGAACCCCTGCCCCGCCCTCCACATTCCGCCGGCCTGGAGCTGCCAACTCCCACCTCCCCGCCGCTCCCGAGCCTCCGCCCCAGGCCCACCCTTCGCGTCCACTCCTGCGTCAGGGGCAGGTGCGGGTGCCCTGCCGCCCCTCGGCCTCCTTCCTTCTTCTCGGGCCGCCTGGTCGGTCTTTTGAGACCTGGCTCTGCTGTCGCCGATGCTGCCGGAGCCTCCCAGGAGCCAAGGCCTGGGTCAGGAAAGTGCTCACGGGGTCCGCTCTTTGGACCTGAGCAATCGCGGCCCAGCAGTGTCCGGGGACGCGACGCGGCCGCAGCTCTCCACGCTGTGCAGGCACTGGCCGCCCACGCCCCTCAGAGGGGCCCGTTCCCAGCGAACGCCCGCACGCGGGGCCGCCCTGCCTCCGCAGGCCTCCTGCAGACCTGCTGCCGGGCTTCCCACCGCCCTTCTCTCGCCTCCGCCCATGGTGCGGTGCGCACAGGCACGGCGCATGCCACACCACACACATCACACACACACACCGCACCATACACACACACAACACACACCACACCATACACACAAACCCACAACACACGGCACCATACACACACACCACACACACCACACCATACACACACACAACCCACAACACACAACACCATACACACACTACACACCACACACACATCGCATGAACACCACATACACCACACAGCACACACATCACTTGAATACCACACACACCACACACACCACACACCACACCATACACACACACAACACACACACCACACCATACACACACACACCACACCATACACACACACAACCCACAACACACAGCACCATACACACACACCACACCACACACACACCACACACACACCACACACACACCACACCATACACACACACCGCACCATACACACACACAACACACACACCACACCATACACACAAACCCACAACACACAGCACCATACACACACACCACACACACCACACCATACACACACACAACCCACAACACACACCATACACATACTACACACCACACACACATCGCATGAACACCACATACACCACACAGCACACACATCACATGAATACCACACACACCACACACACCACACACCACACCATACACACACACAACACACACACCACACCATACACACACCACACCATACACACACACAACCCACAACACACAGCCCCATACACACACACCACACCACACACACACCACACACACACAACACACACACCACATGAACACCACACACACACCACACACTACACACCACACACACCACACACATCACACACACACACCACACCATACACACACAACCCACAACACACAACACCATACACACACCACACACACCACACCACACACACACCACACACACACCATACCACACACACAACACACAACACACACACCACATGAACACCACACACAAACCACACACTACACACCACACACATCACACACACACCACACCATACACACACACAACACACACACCACACCATACACACACACCACACATACCACACCACACACACACACAACTCACAACACACAACACCATACACACACACCCCACACACACCACACACACACAACACACACAACACATGAACACCGCACACACACCACACACACCACACACATCACACACACACACCACACCATACACACACACACACAACCCACACCACACCATACACACCAACACACCACACCACACACCACACAACCCACAACAACAACACCATACCACACTACACACACACACACATCTCATGAACACCACATACACACACAGCACACACATCACATGAATACCACACACACCACACACACCACACACCACACCATACACACACACAACACACACACCACACCATACACACACACCACACCATACACACACACAACCCACAACACACACACCACACACACCACACCACACACACACCACACACACACAACACACACACACATGAACACCACACACACACCACACACACACACACACCCACACACACACACACACACACCACACCATACACACACAACCCACAACACACAACACCATACACACACACCACACACACCATACCACACATACAACACACAACACACACACCACATGAACACCACACACAAACCACACACTACACACCACACACATCACACACACACCACACCATACACACACACAACACACACACCACACCATACACACACAACACACATATCCCACCACACACACACAACTCACAGCACACACCATACACACACACCACACCACACACACACCACACACACACAACACACACAACACATGAACACCGCACACCACACACTACACACCACACACACACACCACACCATACACACACACAACCCACAACACACAACACCATACACACACACCACACACACACACAACACACACACACCATACCACACATACAACACACAACACACACACCACATGACACCACACACAAACCACACACTACACACACCAACCATCACACACCACACCACACCATACACACACACAACACACACACCCAACCATACACACACAACACACATACCACACCACACACACACAACTCACAACACACAACACCATACACACACACCACACCACACACACACCACACACACACAACACACACAACACATGAACACCGCACACACACCACACACACACACTACACACATCACACACACACCACACCATACACACACACAACGCACAACACACAACACACACACCACACACACACACCACACACACACCATACCACACACACAACACACACACCACATGAACACCACACACAAACCACACACTACACACCACACACATCACACACACACCACACCATACACACACACAACACACACAACACACCATACACACACACCACACATACCACACCACACACACACAACTCACAACACACAACACTATACACACACACCACACACACCACACCACACACACACCACATACAGCACACAACACACACACCACATGAACACCGCACACACACCACACACTACACACCACACACACACGCCATACACATCACACACACACCACACCATGCACAGAAACCCACAACACACAACACCATACACACACACCACACACACCACACCATACACACACACAACCCACAACACACAACACCATACACACACAACACACCACACACACATCGCATGAACACCACATACACCACACAGCGCACACATCACATGAATACCACACACCACACACACCACACACCACACACATCATATGCATACCACACACACCACACACATCACATGAATACCACACACACCACACACCACACACATCACATGAATACCACACATACCACACACACCACATGCACACCACACACACACCACACACACACCACACACATACACACACCACACATCACACACATACACACACTACACACATACACACACCACACACATCATATGCATACCACACACACCACAAACACCACACACCACACACCACACACATACCACACCACACACCACACACCACACCACACACCACACACCACACACACACCACATGCACACCACACACACACCACACACATACACACACCACACATCACACACATATGCACACTACACACATACACCACAGACATCATATGCATACCACACACACCACAGACACCACACACCACACACATCACATGAACACCACACACCGCACACATGCACACACACACCCCACATGAACACCACACACACACAGTACACACCACATGGCATGGCACATGCACACACCACACACACCACACACATACACACACCACACATCACACACATACGCACACTACACACATACACCACAGACATCATATGCATACCACACACACCACAGGCACCACACACCACACACATCACATGAACACCACACACCGCACACATGCACACACACAACCCACATGAACACCACACACACACAGTACACACCACATGGCATGGCACATGCACACACCACACACACCACACACCACACACGTGCCACACACCACACACACACCAAAGGCACACCATACACCACATGCACACCACACACCACACACACCACACACCACACACACCGCATGGCACATGCACACCACTCATAGTAGACACAGCACATACCACATGCCACACCACATACCACAGGCACATCACACCACATGCCATACACACACACCACTAGATACCTCATGTATCACACACACTACACACACAACATGCATGTACAAACCATCACATGCATGTACAGATACACCAGACACTACATACCACACACACCACCACACACCACACATATACAGATAAACACACCACACACCACACATATACCACACATCAAAAATACATACTTTACATACAGCACACATTACACTACACACACTACACACGCAGACACATCACCACTGCATGCACATCACACATGTTTATAGGCACACACCATAAACATACCATACACCCATGCTCATGCACCACATACACCATACTACACACATGTACAAAACACACATGTACAGATACACCACTCACATCACATACACACCACACACACATGCATTCACAACACAAATACCACACATAAACATAAACATACATGTGTACACACCAAATACTGCACGCATGCATGCACACATACATGCTTGAACATGGTTCCCCACCCTGTGATCATGTAAGGATCTCATGACCACCCTCCCATGAATAATAACATCCAAGCTGCTGCAGATTTGGTCTCTAATTGGCAGAGAGATACACATCGGGGATGCAGAGGCCTTGACTCGAGATGTCAGATCCAATCCCAATGGTTTACATTTTTCAGCCCAGGGATGGGTTGGCCAGGGAGGGGATGCTAGCCTCCTCACTTACCTAGGTGGCAGCTCTTCTTTGGGTGAACTCATAGTGACATTATGGGCTTTACATATAATATCACTGTTAGAATAGAGTTTTGAGCCACCACCAGCCTAACCAGCCTTTAGTGCATAATGAATGAAAATTACCCCTAATTATATTGGGCATGCACATTTTGGAAGCTGAGCCATAAGTGCTAAACACTTTGATAATCTGATCCAAAGCCAAAGTGTCTGCGCAAATTAATTTGAAGGGACTTAATTTCTAAGCTATTCTTTCTCTCTTGTCCCCTGCAACCTGGCCTTGATAGAGACCCTTTTGTATATATGCTTTGGTTCACTCACCCCCTCTAGAAAGTATAAGAAACAGGGTCAATGGAGAGTACAGAGTAGATGAGACACATTACCTTGGTAGTATTTTTGTTTAAAGTTTAAAACAGTCAATGAAAGGTTCTTGGAAGCCAAAGAGAATCCACTGTCAGGAGCAGTTCTAAGCATAAATTAATGAGCCCGCACACTCCATAACAGATAACGGTTATGCTCTGGAATGAAGATCACAATTTAGCAAAATAGGCACTAGAAATTGTCAATTTCAACTGAGAACTTCCATGCTTATTGCAGGTATTTTGAATGGATTAACGGTAATCTGAATTGAAAGTTGTATCTGAAACATTGTCTACCAGTCAATTGGAAATTGCCAAAAAATATTAGTCATGTCCCAGAGGACTGGACAGCAATTTTATTTAGCCCCTCCACGTCATCTGCACTGAATGACCCTGATGCCCAGTGACCACAGTAGCCACTGGAGATCAAAGGAAAAGGGTACAACTTTCCTCCGGGCACTGATTTTGAGAAGGAGGCAGTCACAGAAGACATCCTCTATCTGATGTCTGCTTGTTTTGTAACAAGGACAGCACTCTACAAGTCCCACTTTTAAATCAATCTATTCCAAGTTTCACGTAACTTTGCCAATACAACTCATTTGCTGATTGATGATCAAGTACACAATTTTTGTATACTTAAGTTCCATTACAGATATGAGCCTTTCTGGTGTGATTCATATATATCTCAAAATTTGTATATGTATAAATCAAATCATGATTTAATGCTCAGTGATTAAACAATGCTTATAAAAGCCATTTGCGTAAAGTAAATAGGTCATTCCCAATTTATTAATTTTTAAAATTTAGACTTACATGTTTGGGTTTTCTTAAACACACCACACACCACAACTGGTGAACAATCGTGAACCCAAAAGAGCCAATCCTTGAAGATGGATGGCGAGTGGCTAACTGGGCCTAAATTTAAAATAGAGACAAGCAGCCGTTTGGTGACTGGCGGTCACGCAGGCTGAGTTCCCTGAAAACCCACACCTTTGTTCAACTTGGGAACTGTCAGAGCTCACCTAAACCAACCGGTCAGAGCTCAGCTGCCCCAGTGAAGCAGGGCTCAGCTACCTAGACCGATCTAAACTAAGCAAGCCTGAATCTTTCGTTTGCATAAACAGATCTGATTGGGAACCCAGGTGAGAACTTTCTCTTTAAAAGCCAAATCCTCCCTTTGGTCTGCTCTGGAATGCACGTCTACACCAAAGATTCCCCAGTCTGCAAACTGTTCACTTGAATAAAGTTTCTTTCCTCCACATTTCTTTTCAAAGCACCTGTCTTCACATCGGGTTCATCTGTATGACACACCCAGGCATACAGGAAGCCAGACCGTGCTTACCAATCATATCCAAAGCATCAGCCCTCATTCGTTGAGGATTCTACAGACATCTCCACGAACCCTGCTGAGCTTTTTTTATTCTGCTTTAAGACCAAGGAAGCCGTAGCTCAAAAGAACACAACTGTCTGTCCCCCAAAAAGCTCACTCTCTTCCCATTATTGTAGGGTGCCCTTTAAGTTGTTTATGTAGCCAAAAGCCCCTCCACTTATTAGGAGGTCTCAGTGTATCAAGATGGTTTTCGTTCAATTTGGCGGTGACATATAATGCTTATGTTTACTCTGCTACTCTGAAGGCAAATTACTTTTCTTTAAACATAGTTTGGATGTACAAATGGTCCTGATGAATACAGTTTAAAAAATAAACCAATAAGACCCAAATTCCTAGGTCTAATATATGAATCTGTTGATCACTTATCAGCAAAAGCTGGTTGGTTGATCTCTCCTTCCCAACATAAATGCAGATGTAAAATGAAATGGCCACAAGGGCATAATTATTGTGAGGTCTAGACTTTCCTAGCCCATCTTCTGTGAACCTTCCCTTGCCAACACGTACAAATAAACAGTCTTTCACCATCAAGTACGATGTGAGCCATAGGTTTTTTCACAGACACTTTTTATCAGGTTGAGGACGTTCTCTTCTATTTCTAGATAGCTGAGAGTTTTTCATCATGAATTGGTATCGGATTCTGTCAAATAATATTTTTGCTTCCATAGAGATAACCATATTGCTTTTCTTTTTTGTTAATATGGTGAATTATATTGGATTTCTCTTTAAATGTTAAGTGAAATTTACGTTCTTGGGAAAAACTCCAATTGACCATGTGGCCTTATCCATCTTTGTATACAATCCATTTTTAGATTCAATTTGCCAAGGTTTTGTTTAGAATTTTTACATTTATGTTATTAAGGAATATTGGCCTATAGTTTTCTTCTCTTGTAATGTCTTTGTTTTGGTATCAGAGTAAAGCTGGCTTCATAGAGCCAGAACAAAAATATTCCCTCCTTTTTGATTTTCTAGAAGATATTTTCTAAAGCTGGTTTTACTTATTCCTTGTATGTTTGATGGAATTCACCCATGAAGGCACCTGGTCCTGGAATTTTCTTTCTGGGAAGGTTCCAAATTACAATTCAATTGTGTTAGTGGACATAGGCTATTAAAGTTATCTGTTCAGTTTTTTCCTGTGTAAAATTTGGAACTACGTGTCCTTCAAGAAAGTTGTTCATCTTATTTAATTTGTTAAATGAATGGGTATAGAGTTGCTCATAATATCCCCCTATTCTCCTTTCGGTACCTGTAGAACCACCTCTATTATCTGATACTGGTAATTTCTG
Organism: Rhinopithecus roxellana; assembly: GCF_007565055.1. Classification (NCBI taxonomy): domain Eukaryota; kingdom Metazoa; phylum Chordata; class Mammalia; order Primates; family Cercopithecidae; genus Rhinopithecus; species Rhinopithecus roxellana. The sequence continues at coordinate 37,921,603 of NC_044569.1, read as the reverse complement.
TCTTTCTCTTTTATTCCCAGTTGTTTTGTCTAGGTATTCTACACTTTTAGTCATCTTCTTGAAGAATCGGCTTTTTTTTTCTGATTTCTTTACTGCTTTCCTCTTTTCTATTTTATTTGTTTTCACTGATCTTTACGTTTCCACCATTTTGTTGAGTTCGCTTTTTATTTGCTTCTCTTTTCCAGTTTCTTAGGGTGTACCCTGGGGTGACTGGTTTGAAACATTTCTTCTTTTCCAATGTAAATGCACATTGATACCAACTTCTCCCTAAGTAATGCCTTAGTAACATCCCAGAAATTTGATATGTTGTGTTTTTATTTTCATTTAGATCAAAATAATTCCTAATTTTCCTTATTAGAAAAGACATCTTCTTTTACCTATGGGTTATTTAGCAGTGTTTCATTCAATTTGCAAATATTTTAGCATTTTTTAAGATTATTATTGATTTATAATTTAATTACATTTGTTCCAAGAACATACATACATCATATGATTTAAATCTTTATAAATTTATTAAGCCTTGTTTGAAGAACTAGAATATAGTCTATCTTGGTAAATGTGTGAACATGAAAAGAATATGTATGTTCTTAAATGGGGTGTTCTATAAGTGTTTATTAAATTCTATTGGGGTTGGTGATGTTCAGTTTTTCTCTATCATTTCTAACTTTCTGTTTAATAAATCTGCCAGTTACTGAGAAAGGGCTGCTGAAATCTCCAAAGATAATTTGAATTTATCCACTTCTCTTTGCAGTTCTACCAGTTTTTGCTATAAGTATTTTGAACCTCGAATTTTAACTTCAGAATCATTCATGTTTTGCATTTGTTGTCTTGGATAATTGACTTTTCACCATCATGTAATATCCCTGTTTAGCCCCTGATAATATTCTTGTTCTGAAATTTACTGTGTCTGATATTAATTAATATAGTAGCGACTCCAACTTTCTTTAAATTAGTGCTTGCATAGTATATCATCTTCTATCCTTTTACTTTTAACCTATCTTTCTCTTTGTATTTAAAGTGGATTTTTTGTCGGCAAAATACAGTCAGGTCTTACTCATTATCTAATATGATAAACTCCATTAATCAATGTCTTTAGCCTGCTTCAATTTAATGTAATTATTGATGTGGTTAGATAAAATCCGCCATTTTGTTAGCTTATGGTTTATATCTCATTTTATACTATTTCCATTATTTGCCCTAGTATTTGCAGCATAGGTCTTTGGTTAAGGTCACCTGAAAGTGTGTGTCATTGCCACATGTGTGACTTCCTCACCCTGGGCAGTCAGTTCCTCCCATCAATTCTGTTACTTTTTCATATATTTTACTTTTACATATGCTACAAACACATAATTCACTGCTACTGCTTTTGCTTTAAATGGGAGTAGCTTGTTCTAAGTTTTCTCTTATCCCATCTGCAATCAGCTTCTTTCAGTCCCCAAAGAGGGACAGAGTGTGTGTCGTCCTTCCCCAGTGGCTGGAGGTCTTGCTCCATAGGAGAGATGGGACTCCCCACAGTGGATGCTGGTCCCTGCCACCCCTTCCTCCCCCGACACGCACCTTGAGGGATGCTGCCTTGGGACTCCTGCCAGCCAAATGTTTCTGTGAACACCCAATGAGGTGCATAGTTAAGAACCCATGGATGGGAGCAGTTCCCCTGTTCCAGAGCCCCTGGGCTCCTGTGTCCCCTCGCCAGCCAACACGTGGCCTTCAGCTGTTCAGTAAACAACATAGCTGAACCCTTCTGGTGGTTGTCTGCTGCCATCCGCCTGGCCAGCAAGAGAAATGTGTCCGTCTTTCCCTGTAGGCGCCTGTCGCTCCTCAGATTTCGAGTTGATCGATTGCCTCTGCCCTCAGTTCTCTTATGGATTCAGAATAAAATTGTGACTCCTCGTATGTCCCACCATTGCTGTTGTTGTGTGGCAAGAACGAGGTGCTTCCTGCCTTTCAATATTCCAAGTGGAAGCCAGAAGTCCTCATTAAGGTTTTGGTTTCACATAGTTCTCCAAGAAGCTACCATTACTGTAGCAAAAGACTTGATGCATATTCCTGGAAAAAACCACCTTAGATAACACACCAAGATGGTGCTGATGGGAGAAGTAATTAGCCATCAGGTGCAACAGCACGTCCACACCTGGCCAGGGCTGTGTTAGAGGATGATGGGGCTTCAGAGGATGTGGTAGATGCCAGGGGATGCCTGAGTGGGGTGTTCTAGGAGGGGCCATCCACATCCATGCACACTCTGACCTTGTCACATTTGAAAAATCAGAGACACGAAGTTTACTAATATATGTCTTTGTAAAGATTTTGTCTATGTTCACCAGCGCCAAGATCTGTCTTGAATAAGCCTGAGACATTTGCTGGAGGGTCTCCCCTGCCTGGGAGTATTCCTTGGTCTTCCTTCTTTCTTGGAGAATTCTTAGAATCTTCAAAGAAAGATTTATTTTATCTTGTTCCAATAATATGGGAGATAGCATTTAGAGACAGGAGTGGCTGAGAGAAGAGCAGAGTAGGTGTTATAAATATCCTGAGACAGATGCTATATTTTTGGGCCCAGGAGCTTCCAAACAGTCTCTGCAGGTCTCTGATGACTGCTGTTTTTAGACACATGCTGTATATAGACAGGATGCTGAGTGTGAAGTACCATGAGACCGAAAGCCAGAACCAGCCATTCAGAACAGAGCTCTCTGGCGCTTTAGTTCCCACTTGATATTAAAAATGAGAGGCACTGTTGGAATGAAGCATCTCATTGACTAGGTTGAACAGATAAGGAAAAAAAAAAAAGAAAGCAACCACCATCTTTACTTTGTTCCTACTCTCTGCTTGAGAGTTTTCCCCCTGTACACTTGTTTTTTATTGGCAATTTATTATACCCAGTGGAAGACACTGAAGCCTAGCAACAGGATCTTCTGATGTGCAAACAAAATGCATTTAATTTGACTCAGTGTATTACAAGCATCATAATCCCCCTTTTAACTTTACATGATCGACTAATCTCATCTGTTCAGAGGGATGAGCCTGTCTCAGCCCTGATGGCAGGCTTAGAGAATGAGAGAAATTAGGGCATTCTCGGAGATTATGCACTGTGACAACAGAGAAGGGTGCTGAACAGGGACTCTCCACAGGTGGTTACTCATGGCGGCGTGACTGCCAGGGATGCAGCATCTCCCGCCGTGGGCAGGAATGCACACCTGCCTTTGCAGGGATGAGGCCATGCAGGCACCCACAGCTCATAGCTCATTTCCTAGGAAGAGTCACAAAGAAGGAATTTCTAGGAAGGAGCAAGTCCCTGGGACGCAGTGCGAGCTGACTTGTTTAGGGAAGTGACTGTTTTAGGGAAAAGAGATGCTGCCTCCTTTCTAACTGCAGCAGGATGTGGGGCTTCATCTGAGGGTTCAGGTGTGGTCACATGGAAGTGACACAGATCAGCTGCTCGAGGGTGTGGATCAGAGCCAAACAATTAGCAAAAACGGCAAGTGAAGAGGGCCCCAGGATGAGCTGGGGCTGAACGGAGGTGGGAACATGGCTGACAGTTTCAAGTGAGGCACCTATGCTTGGGCTTTGCTGTGGACCTTGTTTGGAAACACAGGAACAGCCCCAATGCTGACTCAAGCCTCTGAAATGCATGTTCAATAGCGTCACAGTGTCCCCGTGCTGTCGCTGCATGGAAAGCTTCATGCCCTGAGAGCCTCTCATGAAGCCCTGAGATGGAGCTGTGGTTCTCCTCTGGACCTCAGGGCTGGGCAGAAGACTGGAATGCAGGAACAGCAGTGCTGCCCGGGTGACTCTCTGGGCCTCAGGCGGATGCAGGGACCCGGAAACAGGGTCTGCTGCAGCTCTCCGCTCAAACGCTGTCGTCGGCCCCTTGCACCCCTTGGTCCTTTCTTAGAGGAATATTTTCCACAAAAAATGGTGCAGGGTCTGACCTTACCACCCCTGGCTCCTGTGGAGTCTAGCATCCTTCCCTCTGTCCTGGATTCGTCACTGTGCCCGGCACCTTGTCACCTGGCTTTGTGGGGAGGAGATGGCGTCCGAGCTCCCTGCCCCCTGGCTTCCAGGCTGACTCTTGTGCCCCATCCCCTATGTGGTCCCCCACTAAACGTGCCCAGCCCCTGCTCAGACCCAGCGGCAGGGAGCTGCAGAGCTCAGCTGGGAGCACCTGAGGTGGGGAGGAGGGTGGCCTTGGCTTTGGTTCGCTAGGAGGAAGAGGGTTTGTATGTGAAGACAAAGGTCACAGGTCCCAAGTCAAAGATAAACCATCTTGAAAAGAAAACATAGAGTGAGATTCTCTCCTAAACCTAGAAGACGCACAGACAGGGATTTGGGATCATCTGCCAGGAATGGCGGAGGTGGGCATGGGCTGCTTGGGGGTGGTTCGGGAAGCATAAACTTGCTCTGGGGAATTGCCTGTTGAAAACTATGTATCCTTTGTATAAAAATATAAATTTTGACCCATTAATAGATTTTGTTTTTATTTACACTGTGAAAAGACCCATTAAAAACAAAAAGAAATTAAGAAAAGAGTGGGGAGAGAGAAGGTGCAGAAAGTAAGAAAGGGAGAGAGGAAGAAAAAGAAAGGAAGCAGGAAGGGAAGAAAGGAAGGGAGGAAGAAGGGAAGGAAGGAAGAAAGGGAGGAAGAATGGAAGGAAGAAGGGAAGACAGGAAGAAGGGCATGAAGGCAGGAGGGAAGGAAGAAGGGAAGGGAGGGAGGGAAGGGTGAAAAGAAGGGAAATAGGAAGGGAGGCAGGGAGGAGGAGCCCTGTCAATGAGCTCTAGGGCTCTGCCTGTTGCTGGACACTGAAGAGCTGAAGACCTCCTGAAGGAAGCGTCTCCAGCCCTTTTCCTTCCTGGGGCTGTGCTGGCTCCTCTCTCCGCAGGTTAAACGGCAGACCCCTCCTCGGGCTCCGCAGCTGCAGTGACTTGAGCTGCCTCCAGAGACAGAAATTTTTGTTTGCTCCGGGTGTTCCCGGCCGAATCCCAGGGGGTGGTTAGCATCCTGCACCCCCACCTACAGCCCGGCACTACCAGGAGCAACCGCCTCAGAGAAACACCGAGTGCCGCTGTGGCTTAACTGACGCAGGCCCTGTCCCTGGAGGCTCCTCCTGTCCATGGCCTTGGTCTCTCCCCAGTCAGGGTGGCGGGCCGTGGGGCCATCTTGCTCCCTGTCCACCCTTCCTGTCTGTTCCCACATGGATGAATGCTTATGAATAAACTTACGGTGTGAACTTGAATCTAAATGATTTTTTGGTGTGTATTCTGTGACATAAAATGAGCAAAAGTGAATGTTAAAAACAACAACTCAAAAATACTCTAGATAGTGGAATTGTTTACAGAACAATATTGCATATTCATTATTCAATATTCTAATTCTGAAGATATATTGTGTTTCATAAAATAGAGCTATGAATTGTGAGGTCTGCCATTGTTTTTGGCACGATTAAGAAAGAAAGATATTGTGATTGTGAATTCAACAAAAGTACGACAAAAATCACTGAAATTACTATTATTATTTTTATTTTTACTTACTGAAAGAGTTTTGGTCATTCTTAAACAAAGACATCTATCATATTGCACGATAATGAGTACACAAAACGAATATGCGAAAATGGAACAGTGAAGTCACTCCTGACCCTTTTGCACGTCTGGCCTCTGGCTTCTCTGAATCACTTGGAGCCTCTGTGTTCCACAGGTTCTGGGGCACCCGGTTCGTGAGCATTTTCCACTAGCTTCGAACAATGCATCCTGCTGAACTGAAATACACGGCGCTAGAGTTGAAGCCATTCTGTTCAAAGACAGAGGGAAGTTTCTGAAGAATTGTCTTCCAACACCTTAGTGGACGCATGAGTCCGCTGGACCCGTCTCCCTGTCGTGAACGTTCTTTCACCTATTCAGAGGCATTTTGCGACTCTCCCTGCCTTCCGTTGCCTTGCCCGGGAGTGAGAAGAGAAGAAAGTCTTCCCAGGGAGCACAGCTTAGTGTACTCATGGTTGTCTTTCTTCTCCCACAGTCCCATGAAGCACGTGATTTGCTCGGTAAGGAAGCAGAAAATCTAGATGGTCTGTGAATAATAAATACTTCCTTCAAAATATCAATGACATTATTTGTCTCTGAATATTAATTCACTTGTACAATTGAACAAGATTTTCTCTTAGTACACAATACATTTCTGTTTCAGGGATGAATTGCGGTGGAATTTTTTTTTTTTTTTTTTTGGAGACGAAGTCTCGCTCTGCTGCTCAGGCTGGAGTACAGTGTTGCGATCTCAGCTCACCTGCAACCTCCACCTCCCAGGTTCAAGCAGTTCTCCTGCCTCAGCCTCCTGAATAGCTGGGATTACAGGCACCTGCCACCATGGTAGAGATGGGGTTTCACCATGTTGGCCAGGCTGGTCTTGAACTCCTGATCTGAAGTGATCTGCCCTCCTTGGCCTCCCAAAGTGCTGGGATTACAGGCATGAGCCACCGTTCCCAGGCACGGTATAATTTTTATGAAGACATATTGAACATTTTGAACCATAATTAAATGCAGGGTGTATAAAGCCAATGACATGCAGGGCTCAGGGAAGGTGGCAGGTGCACGTGTGGGCCACGACCGCCGAGTCAGGAAAACTGCTGTGCCTAGAGGTGCTGGCAGCTAGGAGAGGCTTTCTTTTTTCAGAAAGGTTAAAATGTGGAAAAAATAATGTATCATAGGATTGATGAAATACAGTTATAATTTCAAGTCAGCATCTTATTTGATGTATTTATAGCTTTAAATTTAATTTTACAACTTGTACAAAATGTTCAAAAAGCTTGAAAGATAATAATGCCTCCTCTAAAAATAAGAAAGGCACCCATCAAGTGGCTTCAGGAGTGAGGTGTGGCAAAGCCAGCTGAGGCCTTCTGTGCATCCAGGGATCCACTGAGCATGATGTAGGGAGCATCTCACATGTGTCAGGGTAACAGGCTGAGAAGATTCCTGTCTATTCCAGAAGTGGCACTTGTAAATCCATACACAAAGTCATCGTTACTTCTCCTGAATTCCGGAGCTTCAGAATGGTCCTCATTTGGAGACAGACTCTTTTCAGATGTCCTTTGTGAAAATGAAGGCATCCTGGAGTAGGGCAGGCCCTGAACCCCATGACCGATGTCCCTGTAAGAAGAGAAGACACCCAGAGATACACGTGGAGCAGGCGAAGCCAAGACAGAGGACACGACTGGAGAAAGGCAGCCCCAGGACCAGCCACGCCAGGACAGCTGAGAGTCCCCGAAGCAGGAGAAAAGGCCTCAGATTTCCCTCAGACGTCCCAGAAGGAACCCACCCTGCCAGGCCCATGATTTTGGACTTCTCCAGAATTCAGAGAACAAATGGATGTTGTTTTACTTTGTAACCTCAGCTGTAGGAAACACACCCAGAAAGCACAGGGCTGGTGAAGGAGGAGCGAGCCACCAGGTCACTTCCCCTCCCTCCACTTCCCCTCCCTCCATTTCCCCTCCCTCCACTTCCCCTCCCTCCACTTCCCCTCCCTCCACTTCCCCTCCCTCCACTTCCCCTCCCTCCACTTTCCCTCCCTCCACTTTTCCTCCCTCCACTTCCCCTCCCTCCACTTCCATCCTCAGTTCCAGGCCACTTCCCCTCCCTCCACGTCCATCTTCAATTCCAGGCCACTTCCCATCGCCTCCATGGGATCCACCTCTCCCTCCACTTCCATCCTCAATTCCAGGCCGCTTCCCCTCCCTCCACTTCCATCCTCAGTTTCAGGCCACTTCCCTTCCCTCCACTTCCATCTTCAATTCCAGGCCGCTTCCCCTCCCTTCACGGGATCCACCCCTCCTCCACTTCCATCCTCAATTCCAGGCCAGTCGCTACAGTTGTCTGCAGGCAACGACTCTCATCTTCCTCCAGGCTTGTGCATCTCCTACTCTTTAGTCAAACTTCAATCCAGGTTACACCAGCTCTCCACTTAGCCCTGGCACCACGGCTGGGGATGTCCACACCACGTCAGCCGGTGTATGTGCCATTCATGGCCGTTCATGCTGCAGCAACGGTGCCATATTCCCTTATCCATTTTACCTTGTCACAAGTCTGTTGAATCCACCAAGCCGACTATTTCATCCCTTCATTCTCTCAAGTCAGTGTTCTTTCAAAAATAGACTTCTCTTAAGCTGGGCATGGTGGCTCATGCCTGTAACCCCAGCACTTTGGGAGGCCAAGGCAGGGGATCATTTGAGGTCAGGAGTTCAAGACCAGCCTGGCCAACATGGTGAAAACCCATCTCTACTAAAAATACAAAAAAATTAGCTGAGCGTGGTGGTGCATGCCTGCAGTCCCAGATGCTTGGGTGGCTGAGGCAGTAGAATTGTTTGAACTCAGGAAACAGAGGTTGCAGTGAACCAAGATTGGGCCACTGCACTGCAGCTGGGATAACATAGCAAGACCCTGTCTCAAAAAGAAAAGACTTTATTTAAAGAGCTTTTACATAAAAAGACTTTGTTTAAAGAGCTTTAGGTCCACAGCAGAATGGAGCAGAGGGCATAGAGATCTTCCATACGTCCCCGTCCCCCAGTGTGCACAGCCTCCCTGATGAGCTGCCTCCTGAAACAGCATCACTAGCTGCCATGAGGGACCCACCTTGATGGATGGTATCACCCAGCGTCCACAGCTTACAAGAGGGTTCACTCCTGTAACCCTCTATGGGATTCCACAAATATGTAATAATATGGATCCACCATTATGGCTGCCACAGATGGACCCACCCTGACAGATTTCCTCACCCAGCGTCCATAGCTTACTTGAGGGCTTGCTCCTGCTGCAGCACATTGTATGGGGTTCCACAAATGTGTAATAACACAAATCCACCATTATTCTATCATACAAAGTTGTTTCACATTAGTACTTTTTAAACTTTCTGATTTAGCTAATCATAAACTAAACTAAATCTTTGTGTACTGATTTTAGGAGGACATTCCTAAGTGTTCTGGTGCAGAATAAAATTTGCAATGTGTTGTTTAAACAAACCACTTAATCAGTCAATGCATGAAACACAAATTGATTTAAAAATCTTGAAAATATTCCAGATATCTCTGGGGAGATCATTGACACCAAGTTGAAAAATTAGCGCACAAGCACGATAGAAATAGGAACAAGAAACAGCCCTGAGCCGCGCGTGGACTCAGCAGCCAGTAGGGCTGCCGGAGGGAGAAGCGGAAATTGCAGTCTTGGAGCAGAGCCCACGAAAGTCATCGAGGAGGGAGTCATGCAAATGGAGAGGCTTCATCAGTCAGGTGCAAGGAAAATCTATCACCTATGATCTTTCATCTCATTCCGCACATTGGGAGATAATTTATAACAAGAAACCAGGGTGAACTTCAACCGCAAAACTCTTTAAAAACAAACCAAAACCGAAATATCCAACCTCGAACATGGACACAATTCAATTCTTAAATTTTCTTCTTTTTATCCTCATGAAGTCCAAGAAGAATAGTTCCCAAACACCAAAGTAAAAGTCATGAGCGTTATGTTTTTCTAAGCTTGGGAGTTACCATGTGGGTCTAAACATCCTCAAATCCCTTCTCAGCTTCTACAGTCTGCATAATTAGAACCAATCACATTCTTTTTTATTTTTACTTTATTTATTTATTTATTTATTTTTATATTTTTTGAGATGGAGTCTCACTCTGTCAACCAGGCTGGAGTGCAGTGGCGTGATCTCGGCTCCCTGCAACCTCTTCCTCCTGGGTTCATGCCATTGTCCTGCCTCAGCCTCCCAAGTAGCTGGGACTACAGGCACCTGCCACCACACCTGGCTAATTTTTTTGTATTTTTAGTAGAGACAGGGTTTCACCATGTTAGCCAGGGTGGTCTCAATCTCCTGACCTTGTGATCCACCCACCTCGGCCTCCCAAAGTGCTGGGATTACAGGTGTGAGCCACCACATCCGGCCAGAACCAATCAAATTCTAAATGATACTTGTTTGTAATCCCTATACATATGTTCATGATCCAGAAAGGAGTTTAAAACCAGAGAGGATATTGGTGCTTTCAGGAGCTAGATGGTTGCAGAGACACCCAGTCAATTCAAAATATGCCAGTTGGAATTCTGTGTCTACTCAATGAAGGACTCTTCTTCACGGATCTCAAAATGACAAGATGTATCAGCTTCCCGCTGAAAACAGAACATAGTTTGTCTTCTATCTGGAACTTTTATTCTGCCCCTTGAAGACTTTTGTTGAGGGTATAAAACAACTGAGGATGTCAATGGGGAACCATCACCTCTTCATGGCAGGCAAGAAATTCCAAAAATGTTTGGTCGGTTTTGCTCCATTCTCCCAAAGAAAAGGTTATATTTCCTTTTTCAGTGCCTATAATCTTTTTAGAACCTTCCCTTTATTGAGCCCATAAACATCACAGTGCAGCAGCAAATCATCACAGCCCATAGAAAACTCATCAAAAAGCAACCCAGCCAATGATGCTGAGAAGATGATGTTCGTGATACTTGAATTAACTAATTTTATGATGGTGTTTATAGCACCTGAAATATTTGGACCAATTGTTGCCCAACAAACCATTTGATAGAGAAAGTCAGGACTCTGTGGTCAAAGCGTCATTTAAACTTGCTGCCCATTTTTCAAACATTCATTTCATTGCATCCTGCTTTATAGTGTATAACTCCCCCATTTTTCTCATAAAAACATCATTGAAGGAAAAACTTCCTCTTTTCTCTTACTGTGATATAATTAAGGCAGCCTGGAAAAGTGGAATAAATATCAAACTTAAAATCAGATTCCCTGGGCTGTATCTGACTTTGCCACTAAGTCATCAACCCTTATCCATTTTTGCTCCTGCATTTGTCTGTTTCCTGGCTATAAAATGAGGGTGTTGAAGGTGATGATTTAAAGTCTGTGCTTTCTCATACATCCTGTGGAACAGGGCAAAGCATAAATAAATAGAGACGATTTCACCCACGCAACAGTATCAGGGTTGAAGAAGGCTTTTGTGGTGCCAAGAACATCGCATTTCTCATTTTTATCAATGAAACAACAGAGAATCCGTGCAACTGAAAATACAGCTGCAGTTCATTCTTATGAGAAAAAATAAAACTTTAGAATTTATTTTCAGAGTTCTCCAAGTTGGCAGCTGGTCTAAGTCCATCTCTCACCTAGACAGCAGGCTTCTGTCTCTGCCTGTCTGTGTCAAACTTTACTTTCCAAAGCACATTTATTTCTTTCAGTGTAAACTGTAAAAGGCATTATTATATATGTATTATCTCATTTCGTGAGTGACCACAGGCAAATTATTTCATTCTTTTAAAGTATTAATGATTCATTATTTTTAAATAAGAACATAAGGAATAGCTATTAAAATAATTTTTATCTTCTGTGTTAATCTGAAATAATTTTATAAGGTTTATGTCATTAATAATATCTAATATGTTTCTGCATGATGCTTCATGGAAGTAGAAAGGAAATAGTTCACTTGGGCGGGAATAGGAGGGTTCATATTTAAAGCAATACTTTTAAGATTAAAAGATACTGAAAAGGTACCCTAAGAACATACATCCAAATAAATGTTTTTAAACTTTTAAGTTAATATTTTAATATTTAGATAACCCTATCTTCATGTGTTGTATCGTCTCCAGCTGATACCTTTTCCGTTGTGTGAACTGGTTAAACTTCTAGCTGTCTGGTCAGGCACAGTGGTTCACGTCTGTCATCCCAGGACTTTGGGAGGCCAAGGCGGGCAGATCACCTGAGGTCAGGAGTTCAAGACCAGCCTGACCAACATGGTGAAACCCCGTCTCAACTGAAAATACAAAATTAGCCAGGTAGGGTAGTGCATGCCTGTAGTCCCAGCTAACCGAGTGGCTGAGGAAGGAGAATCACTTGAACCCAGGAGGCAGAGGTTGTAATGAGCTGAGATCGCACACTGCACTCCAGCCTGGGGGACAAGAGCAAAACTCCGTCTCAAAAGCAAAACAAAACGAAATGAAACAAAACAAAACAACAACAGCAACAACAACAAAGTATAGGTGTCTGAAAAAGACCTTACACCTTTATCCCAAATATGCCAAATCATGGCAAAAACAATGCCACCAAGGAATACAGCAGCACAGATACTTTCATACAGAGGCGTATCTGTGTGAAAACATTCGTCACATCAGTGCATCTTATGGTAAAATTACGCTTATACTGTTATTACACTCTTCCTTTCAATGTGATATATTAATTCACGATCAGAGCAATGCTGGCAGTGCTGGGAACACTGGTGTGAGATGTGTATATGCATAATAGATCTTTGTCCTTCCCCTCCCTGGTTTCTAAGTCATGCCTCACGTTCAGTTTTGATATCAGTTAAAAGTGAGGGGAAAATGGTGCAGGACAGACAGGCAGGTCCGTGAGCATAGACTCTTTGTTTCTGAGTTGGTGTTACATCATCTCTCCTGTTCTAAAAAAGTAAAGTCGGAATTTTCTTTGACACTAAACCATATTTGGAGAAATTCATTGCAAAGCTGAAAATCAGATGACTGCTCCCTGTAGAACCATGTAGGATGCCTGTTAGAGATTAGGAGGATATTAGCAGCTTGTTTGCCCAAAGGCAAGCAAGTGAATCACATCCGAGCCGAAGCACAGCTTCAGTATAAATCTAATAGTTTTGCATTTGCTTCTATTGGTGTGTCATTAACGGTACTTCTGAGTCCTGGAGACCTTTTATTTTCTACTACCTTTAATGAGGTGAAGGCAAAGGGGTAGCTCTGCTCTGCTCCTGTTCTGACTGATGGTGAGTGGTGTGGGAGCCTTAGTAGACACTACTAGGTCAGTCTCTGTTCGCAGTGCAGGGGAGAGGCCTGGAGAAGAGAAGGGGTCCCTGGCCTGGGCCCTCACCTCCCCTTCCCCGGCTATGTGGCTCTGGGCAACCATGGAGTTGAAGAGATCTGTGAAATGAGGGTCTGAGTGGAATGCCATAGATTTCCTGTGAGCTTTATGATTGTGACTCTTCGGGCAATCGAATGACTCCTGGACCACAAGTGGAACAAAGAAGGAAGTTCCAAACCGAGTGGGTGCCATGAGCTTTCATGTAAAATACATGCTTCGGTGCCCTTCAGAAGGTGGCCTTGTGCTATTTGAGGAATGCGAAGAAAAGACACTGAATGGCAAATCCAGATGAGGAACGAGGGTGGGGGCAGGGGCGTTTTCGAAGAGGTCTGATTGATAGACAGGAAGCGAAGGAACCATTCGGAATATGAAGGCACATGTGTGCTTATTTTTACAGAGTTTGTGAAGACCATCACTGTGAGGGAATCGCAAGGGCGGGAGGACCCGGTCACGCACTTCACGGTTTGTTCTTTTCTCTCCCTGGGTGCACCCTTGTGTGATGCATCTTGCCTGTGGCCCGAGTTTCTGGGCAGGCTGATGTACACCATGGGAAGGATAGCAAGCCCTCCGGTCACCTCAGGGACTCGAGTTCCTCACGGGGCGGGCACAGCTTCCATCTGAAGAAGACAGTGGGTCAGTAGCTGCCGCCTACCTGCCATTGTGTGGGCACCAAGGCCTGCGATGAGGCTGTGAGCTTGGCACAGTCAGACCCTGCTGCTCTCCACCCCATCGTTCCCTCCTCATCCACAGGTCCCAGCGTGGGGGACACGGGCACTCCAGTTCCCAGTGAGCTCCAGTGCCCCCACACCATGAGTGTCCTCTCTCTGCTTCCTGCCAGTTCAGAGAAGCCCAGTCACCAAGCGTCTTTTCCCAGGTCATCTCCAGGCCTCACCAAAGGATGCAGGCACACAGATCAACATCTTTTCTTCTTTCCAGAAAGACAGTTTTCAAATTGATGATCAATTTAACAAACATGACTGATTTTCCTGTACAACTACGCTGATAAACTTTTCAATGACAATTTTAAAAATGAATGAATAAAAACTTACTATCTGATGTTGAATTTGGACAAGTGAAAATAAGCTGTGTGTTCTCAGAGCTTCTGTGTCTTTTATCTTGATGTCCCAGTGTCTAAAATTGCACAGTCTCAACAAGAGGTCTTCGAATGTTCCAGTGAAGGACACATGGTCTAATTCACGTGGTGGAGAATGATTGGATATTGAGACACTATTGTACAGCCCTATAGATGAACCAGTTTATCTTCAGGGAAAATTCTGCAGGATAACATTCAGACCACTTGATAGACAATGAATTTCTGACTCTTTGAATCATACCTTATGAAACTGAAATTATTACGTTTTTATAAAATGAATCTGAGCCACTGAGCCATAAGGAGTGGTGCAATGACTCCTGAGCTTCTGTCTCATGAACTAATTGACTTGTTTCCATCTTCCTTCTCCTAGGAGGTGGGGAGTGAATGTTGACAGTGGCTATGGCCAGGGCTTGCTGTCTTCTGACCCTTTGCTGTGTCCAGTGATGTCCGCAGAGTCACTGTAATGCAGTGTAACTAGCTCAGTTCATGCAACTCAAGTCCTGATTGCTGATTTTCAGTACCTTTATGGTAAGTTAGCATATGGAGACCTTAAATAAGCAAGCTTTCCCCTTGCAAGGTGCTTCTGTTCTGATATGGGAGAAACATTCCCACACACACAAACCTACACGATGAGCTAGAGGAATAGGACTTTACAGGGCAAAGGAGAACAAACATTCCCACACACACAAACCTGTAGGATGAGGTAGATGAATAGGGCTCTACAGGGCAAAGGAGAACGGAAGGATGGTTTCCAAGGAGAAAGAGTAACCACATTGCAACTCTAGGATCATTCTGGTGAGCTTGGAGTTAAAAGGAATTGTTTCTTACTGACAAAAGAGTGTTGATTATGCTCTTAGACTCATTGTTGTAACACAAAAGATACTTCAATCTCATTATTAAAATAGTCATCACAATTTCAATTGATCTATTAATTCAGAGCTATTATAATCATCCTGGCCATTAGTTTTCGGTGTTCCTTGCCTGTAAAAATTATTATTTTACACTATAATTATAATGTTAGCAGTAACTCATACTATTAGAATACTCACTGATTACTGTTAACTTCACAGCCTCTAAAATGTTTCTATATTCAAGTTTTACAATATCCAGATCCGTTCCGTGATTTATGTTGCACCACTAAGCTAGGCCCACTTGGAATCCATGAAACGTCAAACCAGAAAAACAATAGCACTTTATAACCGCAGCTAGCGCATGCACTCATTTACAATTTTATAGTGCACACTCTTGATACTGAGAACTATTGGGATTTCTGAACTCTTTAAAGCCATCTTTATAAAGATTTTCCTGAGCCAGTAATTTTAAATGACTATAGTACTTTGTCAAAGGCCCTTAATTAAAATCATCTCCGAATGTCAGCAAGAGGGATGGAGTGGAGAATGATTTAAAGACTGCAGACAAGTCTAGGTGAACAGAATTTTCCATCATTTTAACATTTCCCTTTTGCTAAAGTGATTGAATAGATTATTTATGAACATCAAGCAAATTTTCTAGAATTACAAAAAATAATTATGTCCCATCCATTCTCAGGCACACTGCCTCGTCAGGGAAAGGCAAATGCTGTATAGCTTAAGTAACAAAATATCTTTGTGTTTTAGACATAAAACTGCTTTTGTAGTTAGGTCCTGGTACCATGGGTCCTCATGCAAATTTCCTATTAAATAATTTGATTATTTGGACTTTTTGGTCTCTACAATTTTATTTTCTAAGACACATGGATATTATAAGACATTACATGAAACAAGGTCTGTAGTTAATGTTCTCTCCTGGGATGCTGGAGGGAGCAGGCGGGGAGACCTTATCACAGGCTGCTGATTGGGGTATTTTATTCTTGGTGGAAAAAGCACGGCTCTGTGTCATGAATTCGATGTCTGTGAAGGTGACAGAATTAGAAACTTATCTTACTTGGCCTCCTGGAAGGGACAGAAGCTTGTTCCACATCCCCCCACTCTGCCCCGGCTGATCTCATGAGACCCTGGTCTCACTTGCTCCTGGCTCAGCATCCATCGCCCGGGTCAGCGGAGAGCAGTTCCTTCCACTGGTGTCATCCAGAGCAATTCCTTCCACTGCTTCAGAAATATGGCACTGTGGGTTCTGTGCCACGCAGGCCTCCTTCGTGGGTGACAACATGCAGAAGAGGATGCAGACGCTATCGGAAGCCTCTTGAGACAGGTTGCCCTACGGGCAGCTCTTACAGAGGGATTGGTTCTCGCCAACAATGGCTCGAATTGGGACTTCCCATGGCTTCAGAATCGGGAGTGCCTGGACAGCCTACGGTCCTAAGAGTCCGGGCAGTGCTCTGCAGGTGAAAGAAGACTCAAGGTCAGGACCAAGTTCTTGCCTCAGGGTTTGTGGCTTGGACTCATATCCACGATTTTTATCTTAGTACAAAATATTTTAAGAATGAACATAGATGCCCGTGAGGTACTGCATAAAGCAAAGACATTGGAGAATAAAAGTGTAAGGAATGACTGTCCTCAGGCTTAAAGACCTGTGACTGGGTGGTCAGGACAAGCACTGCACGCTTCCATCGTGCGTCTCTTTGGAAGGACAGGCTGGCAGAGGCAGATGACATCACACAGATTTATTTTAATTTTTTTGACACAGGATTCATTGAGATAGTTTTGTTTACTTTCCCTACAAGAAATAAAAATCTGTACATGGTAGAGAGTTTTATACCTTTCCATGAGGTCTAAATATTTTAATATGGTTTAATCAATGGCTTGTATATGACACACACTTAATTTCTAGGTTAATCCAAATTTGCTTTTGGCATACTGTAAACCAGATGTTCTTGGAAAGAAAAAAATAAAGCTTAAGCATTTAATTTTTTGTGTACATATGTGTGTTTTGCTTGAGGCATAAAAATCATTTTTCCCTCTTCAGTAAGGTTGTTTTCAATTATAATTATGTTTTCACTACAAATACCAAAAAAATTAATGGATATGTTCAGTTATTAGTTTATCTTTTCAACATGCTGGTATTAATCCAGTTATTAGGTTATACATTTTTAAAAAACATATTCAAATGACAATCTTAATAACATCAAAAGTATTGCAAATTTGACCTCTTTCTCTCTCTTCTCAAACATAAAAGCTGGGAAAAGACCCATGGCTTCTGCCAACTGCCCTGGAAAACACATGTGCTGTGCACATGGGGCCTGACTGCTCTTCCAAATGCTCGTGTACCTGCCATGCTAGCTGCGCCCAGCTGCAGACCACAGCTCCACCGGCAGAAGGACCCACTGTGGCCAAGAGACACAGGGCAGGTACCCTGCCCATGTTGGCCGTGGTGGCCGCCTTGATGATCAGAAATGCGAACAAAATTCCGAATATTCTACTGACTTCTATAAAGCTCTAGCTAAAATCGTATTTCATTTTCAGAACACTGGTTACATCACCAACAGTGAGCAAAGGCCATTATCTTCAATCCTCAGTGTTCTTAAAGACCCCCAGTCACCAGACGCTTAACCAAGAGCAACACCTCAGGAAAGCCATTTTGGGGATACTTTAAAGAATTTCCTCTATGAGTGGGAAAAAAAGGCTTAAGCAGCTTGAAAGCCTTGTTTTTACTGTACTTCCCTAGTCAGCAAGGGTGTGGTTTGTCTGGGAATAAAGGAGTTCTCGGGACACAGGTCTTCTGGTTTTAAAACTGGTGATGTCCCAGACAGACGTGCCTAGGTGCGTCACCCTATCTACCAACGTCTTCCATGGGCAGACATTTAGGTTTAGCATCTGTTACAGATATTTTCATTTTTACGGCTGCCATTAGCATTCTTTCTATAAAACTGACAGCATAGGAGACTCTTTGGCTTGTTATACAGCAAACAAACAAACAAAAACTCAAGTTAGCTCAAGCAAATGACAAAACAAAGGCTATGCAGCGGTCACTGGAACTGAGGACAGGAGCGGGAGAAGCTAGGCTCTTGCAGCCGCTGTCTGCTGCGCCGATGCCACGCTCATGTTTCTGCCTCTGCCTCCCCCTCTACTTCCTGGACGTTGGCCGCCCCCTTCCCCAGGCAGGCAGCCTCCCTCCACATGGGGAAGAAATGGTGCTTTGCTGTTGTATCCACCTCTTGACAGTCTTTCCTTCCCAGACAACAATGCAAAGAAAAGAGAAGATTTTGAAGAATAAAGAAAGGCCCCGTTTTAGTGACTTGCCCGTGTTGACACATCTCCACACCCATGGATCCAAGTGACTATGATACCCAGGGCTCGGTCCTGTGCCACCTCCTGGCCCAGTGGGGACAGTATCACCTGCTAGCCTTGGTGCCAACACCAATTCCAAGTTACTGAGAAGGAGCAGGGCCTCAAAAGAAGCAGGCAGGGACTGTCCCTAGAAAGAAAAAGGAAGGAGGAGTCCCGGGCTGCGTAGCTCACAGATGTTCTCCGCAAACGTCCGGGTTGCCCTGGAGCTGTGAACGCTATGTGCTCTCTATGCAAGCTATCGAACACTCAGGTGTGGGGGCTTTGGCTGGGATGCCCCAGATCTGTTCAAGCTGATTCTGCTGCCGATGTTCGTCAGTTGAACTGGAGCATGGACTTTGACCTCAAGTTTGAGTTAAGGTTTTTGACTCCACTGTCTCCCAGTGCAGGAGCTGAAAGACACAGGTTTGACTGCCTCATTCCCAGAGAAGAGGCCTCCTGGCAGCCCACAGGAGCTCACAGGAGCCCGCAGTGGCCCCAAGGGGAAGCTGTGTGGGGAGCAGAGCCACAGCCCAGAGCTGCGTCTCCTTGTTGACCTTTTCCTGTCCCCACTGACACTGGTGGAGGAGAGGCCATGTTGCTACTGCACCTGAAGAGTGAACGTGGATGGCCCCAAAGTGTCAGCAGGCGCCCTGCACTTTGCGACATTAGTCTCCCTTCTCTTTGCCATGTGAGGAGATATTTATAACACAAACTCTTGGTGTCTGGCCAACACCCATGTCCCTGCTTCCTTCCTAGAGGGTCCTGACGTTGTCTGGGCCCACCCTCCACTGTGCAGCTACGAGGCTTCAATGAGGATGACCCCATCTCCACTGGAGAGTCCTGGAAGGTCAGGCCCAGCTCCTGTCCACCGCTGGCACACCATGCAATCACAGCTGGGAGGCCCGAGGGAGACAGGCTGGGCCTTCTGGGAGGGCTCTGCAGAAGGAAACGGGTAGGGTTGCTGTGTGAGGTCTGGAAACGTCAGGGCATCTCACAACTCCACAAGAGTAGCTTGAGAACAAAGTCAGCACAGGGCCAGAGGCAGAGCAAAGCTGGAAACTCCTAACAGACTTTATTACAGGAAATTTGTTTTACTGCAAATTACAATTGATCTTAAGGGTCATAGTTTTCATGCTACAAAATATACAGTGGTGATCCAGTCTGTCACAGATGGACATTTGGGTTGATTCCAAGTCTTTGCTATTGTGAATAGTGCCGCAATAAACATACGTGTGCATGTGTCTTTATAGCAGCATGATTTATAATCCTTTGGGTATATACCCAGTAGTGGAATGGCTGGGTCATATGGTACATCTAGTTCCAGATCCTTGAGGAATCGCCACACTGTTTTCCGTAATGGTTGAACTAGTTTACAATCCCACCAACAGTGTAAAAGTGTTCCTATTTCTCCACATCCTCTCCAGCACCTGTTGTTTCCTGACTTTTTAATGATTGCCATTCTAACTGGTGTGAGATGGTATCTCATTGTGGTTTTGATTTGCATTTCTCTGATGGCCAGTGAATGTACCCTAGAACTTAAAGTATAATAAAATTAAAAAAAAAAAAGAAAGAAAGTATCTAGAAGATGTTGCCACCTTTATAAGGTTTCTAGTCTTTGTATACTTAACATATTTTGAGTTCTACAGATATTTCGGTTTTCATTTTATTGCATTATTTATATTTCACAGAAACACTTAAAATAGGTACTTATTTTTAATAGTTTTTATACTAATAAAGCACTGTATTGATAAAAAAAAAAGGAAAAACAACTTTTCTTCTTCTCAGGAGACAAAAAAAAATACAGTGGTGATCATTGGGATTTTTAGAAAATCGATATAATCTTAGGAGAAATTCCAACTGCATATGAGAAATGTAGAAAATTTCATTAATCATCGACACCAGGTGGAGTTAGAATATACTGGGGAGTATGTAATTTAATTCCTTCCATTTCTTCCACAAATTAATGCTTGGTAATTAAATGAATCTCAGAATGTGTATACACAGATCAGAAATCATTCATTTAAGGACAGTACTATTGTCAACATTTTCTTCTAATTTCTACTGCAGCCTTTCTTATTTTTTATTTTAAAATGCAAAAAATGAAGAACGGGGGTGAGGGTTGGTCACTTCTCCCCAAATTTCTAAAAATCAAGCTTTTATGGATTATGCTTTCTCTAGAAGGGAATGAGCCACATTTGTAGTACTAAATGCCTGTTCCAATGCAATGAAGTCATTATCTGACAAGAACTGGAAAACGAAATAAAAGAGAAGGAGAAAAAAGATGAAGAGTATTAAAAGGAAAACGTAAGACACATTAAATTTAATAGAGTTTAACTGGGCAAAGAAGGACTTGCAAGGGAGCGAGGCCCAGAAATAGCGGGCTTGGCTCCCGCCTAGCTTTCAACCCACTTCAACAGGTTTGGAACCTCTGGCTCCCTGTGATTGGCTCCAACTCTATGATTGGTGTGGAATACGTCACCTCTGTTCACAGATCCAGCTAAGGGACAGTTCACTATGTACAGAGGAACCCGTAGGCCGAACTTAAAATACGTAACTAGGCAGCTTTAGGCTACACTTAACAAGAGAAGAAGAAAAAACGTGGAAGGAGAGCTTTAGAAGTCCGGGAGTCTGGTTGGCCTCTCAGCTGGTCTTTCTCACTCCTGCAGGACTCGAGTCCTGCCTGGACTCCTAAGTGCTAATCCCTGACCCGGGCAGCACCCATCCTGCCTAACAAAGGCCATTGTTTAAGTCCAGAATTCTCATGGAAAAGGCACCTGCTCAACACACACAGGTGCTGACTCGTGGCCCTTGGCAGAGTTACCGCCTTCCTAAGAGGCTGGCTCTGTCCTGATGCCTTCCCTCGAGATGTCTGCTCCCAAGTTCCTGCCTCCGGTCACAGTTTTCATTCCCAAAAGGAGCCTCTCTTTCAGCCACAGCCTGGTGCAAGTGGCAGAGCCTTTACGCACTGCAAAATTCGATCTTCCCATGGCACAGAGGACACAAAACAAAAGACGCAGTGTGGTTGTGCTTGGCCACACAACAGCGTTTGATGATTTAAAATAGTCAACATTGGTTCCTGAATGTTTTCACGTATAAGACATTCGCTGTGTCCTGGGGAAACGCGCTCATAAATGAGGTGCCTTCTCTGCATCAAGGGAGCCTAGAGCACAATAGGCGAGGCTGGACAGCTTGCCCTCAACAAATCGTGTTTAAACTTAGATTCTACGTTTAACTCAGAACCAACAGGGAATTAGGGGGCAAGCACCTTATGCTCCTTGTGAAAAGGGGTGACAGAGAAGCCACAGAAGTGGTGGCGGGGATGGAGACATTGGCATGGACTCATGGTTTCCAATAATAAATACAGACACAGACATTACAGACACCCGTGCACACACAGACACATGTGCACACATGCAGACACCTATGCACACACACAGACACACGTGCATGCACGCAGATACCCGTGCACACATGCAGACACACATGCATACACTCAGGCACATGTGCGCACACACACACAGACACACGTGCACACACACAGACAACACGTGCACACACATAGACACAAGTGCACACACAGACACACGTGCATGCACGCAGACACCCGTGCACACATGCAGACACACATGCATACACTCAGGCACACGTGTGCACACATACACAGACACACGTGCACACACAGACAACACGTGCACACACACAGACACACGTGCACACACAGACACACGTGCACACACACAGACACACGTGCACACACAGACACACGTGCACACACACAGACACACATGCACACACAGACACACGTGCACACACACAGACACACATGCACACACAGACACACGTGCACACACACAGACACACATGCACACACAGACACACGTGCACACACACAGACACACGTGCACAGATACACAGACAACACGTGCACACACACAGACACATGTGCACACACAGACACACGTGCACACACACAGACACACGTGCACACACAGACACACGTGCACACACAGACAACACATGCACACATGCAGACACACGTGCACACTCAGACACACGTGCACACACAGACACACGTGCACACTCAGACACACGTGCACACACACAGACACACGTGCACACACAGACACACGTACATACACATGGTTTTGGTGCCCACAGCTCTCCTTGCTCTCCTTGCTCTGGCAGCAGAGGGGCCTTGAGGCAGGACCAGCCAAGCAGCCATGAGCACAGCTGGAGCCCAGTGTGGCTGCCAGGACCAGGCTCCAAGAAAAGCAACCTAAGCTTGTCGGAGACAGGCCTGCGTCTAGGACTGAGGAAGCAGGAGATAGTCACAATGAACCTGGAGCATATTGTTGTGCCAAAAAAGTCAGGAAATTAGAAAAAATTAGAAAAAAAAGATGTGGCTATGTGAAGAGACACAGGAAGAACTGAATGAACTTCTGACAGCCAAGGATAGAGCCCTGTCAGCCAAGGCATGAAGAACGTGGCACTGCGTCATAACGCAGACCACCAAATAGGTGTCCACCTGTCCAAAGCTGACATGAAAACTGAGAAAATAAGTAAATGGGAGGGGGAGAAAACACAAATCTCCCATGTACAGGAATTCCAATAATTTATGCAGATATTACACTCTATCCTCAAAACTTGGAGCATTAACTTCCTATTCCTTAAGAGTGGGCTGTGCATGGAGAAATCTCTTCTGAAAAGAATGATATGGAGAAGGCTTAAAAAAATACCTTTCCCATGGAGACACCTGACAGGCGTTGCCTCAGCAGGGCACGGAGGTCAGCAGCATCATTGACCTGGCTGGAAGGTGCCCTTTGCATGATGTGATGCGGTGAGTATTCATGTCCATTTTCTCCCCCAAACTCCACAAGCCCAGTCTAATTGTGAGAAAATCATCAGACAAATCCAAACTGAGGGACTTTCTACAAAATACGGAGAGAGTGCTCCTCAAGACTGTGAGGTCAGCATCAATAGGGAGGGTCTGAGAAGTTGTCATAGCCAGGAGGGAGGCCTGAGGATTGGATGCCACATGGTGTCCTGGACGGGATCCTCAGACAGAAATGGGACATTAGGGGGAAACTAAAGAAATTGAAATAAAGTGTGAACTTTGTTTAATAAACGTGTAACAATATGAGTTTCTTATTTGTAACACATGCCGCATAATCATGTAAGACATCAGTCACAGGGAAAACTGTGAGAGGTATACACAGGAAGTCTTTGTACTATCTTCACAAGGTTTCTGCAAATCCAAAATTGTTCTAAAAGACAAAGTTTATTTAAAAGTAAAGAAAACAAAATAAAAACAAAATTTACAGCTAACGTCATGCTTAATGGCAGAATCATGAATGTTTTCTCTCTAAGATTGGAAACAAGGAAAGAATAGATACTATGAACATTCTTTTTCAAATAGTACTGGAAGGTGTAGCTACTGCAATAAGGCAAGACAACGAAAAGGCACACAGATGTAGAAAGAAAAATATAACTGTCTGCATTTGCAGATAAGTTGGCCTGTGTAGAAAATTTCAAGCACTCTATAAACCTCCAACTCTAATAAGTGAGTTCATCGAGTTTGCAGAACGGAAGGTTAATCCATAAAAACCACTGGTAGTCCTATATACTGACAAAGAACATGCAGAAACCAACATGCAAAACACAGTATCTTCTACGATTGTGCCAAATAATTTGAATTACTAAGAAATGATCATCTCCTCAAACTGACACGTAGTTCATGTAATGCCTTTCAAAATTCCAGCACGGAATGTTCCAAAATAGATATACTTATTCTAAATATTTTATGGATAAGCACAGGCCAAGGAATAACTAAAATGATCTTGAAAAAGGAGAATAAGGTTGGAGAAATACCTTTCCTTATGGTTTACTGTGCATCTGCTGTGATAAAGACAGCGTGGTACTGACAGAGGGGTGGAGAACAGGTCGATGGACCAGAATGCAGAAGTCAGAACAAACCCACAGAAATACATGCAAATGATTTTTCACACGGTGCACAAGCAATTCATTGGAAAAAAAGATTCGCTTTTCAACAAATGGTGCTGGAGCAATTGGCTATCCATAGTCAAAACAAACAATCAGCCACTTTTACCTAGATTTTATTATACCTCATACAAAAGTTAACTCACAATGGATCCTGGACTTAAAAGTAAAATATAAAACTATTAAATGTTTAGGAAAAATCATAGCCGAGAACCTCTGGATCTAGGCTTAGGTAAAGATAGATTTCAAACTTTTCTGCTCTGTTTTCTTAGGTGCTAATACCAAGGCAAGATGTATTTAAAAATTATAAGTTGGACCTCAAAAATTTAAAACCTTGTTCTCTGAAAGAATCTTGTAAGATAATGAAAATGCAAGTTACAAGTTGGGAGAAAATAGAACCTGAGAGAAAATATTGCAAACCTCAAATCTGACAAATGACTGTTACTTGAATTATATAAAAAGAACTTCCCAAACCCAACAGAATAAAAGAAAAATCCAGTTAGAAAATGCACAGAAGACATGAACATACCTTTTGCCATGAAAATATATTGCACAGCTAGCAAAAAAGCTTGTTTATACTCATTATAGATATTCTATTCATCATTGTTAGCCATTTGGGAGGTGCAAATTAAAGCACAATGAGACATCACCACATAAAATGGCTAAAATGAAAAAAATTGTAACAACATCAAATTCTGGCAAGGATGTAGAGAAACTGCATTAGTGGGCAGGTGTGGTGGCTCACGCCTGTAATCTCAGTACTTTAGGAGACCAAAGTGGGAGGGTCACTTGAGCCTAGAGTTCGAGACCAGCCTGGGCAACATGGTGAGACCCTATCTCTACAAAGATTTTAAAAATTAGCCTGGCATGGAGGGGTGTGCCTGAAGTCCCAGCTACTCAAGAGACTGAGGCGAGAGGATCACTTGAGTCTAGGAGTTTGAAGCTGCAGTAAGCTGGGATCATGCCACTGCACTCTGGCCTGGGCAATAGAGCAAGACCCATGCGTCTCCTTGACTTGAGGCTTGGGTGTCTGCGAGACACATCCCACTTCGTATGCGTGAGACTCCACCCCCTCAGCACGCACCTTCACCTGTGTCTCCCACATGCATCCCCATCTCAGCAGATGGGAACTGCATGCTTCAGGCATTGGAATCTCATTGCAGATCTGCGTCCCACAGATCACACACTCACCTCCTTGCCATGGCTCTAGCTGAGGGGAGAGTATTCTGATAAGACAAGCTTGGCTCTACTCTCAGAAAATGCCTCGAGGACATTATTTGACATCTTGCAGAGTCCCTAAAGCCAAGACAACCTAGGCTTTTGAATAATGAGATCCCCCTGCCCCTGCCACAGAGATGTATAAACATAATATCGTTCATATTTGTGTGTATACATATCTACATCACTATATATGTACATACACACATGCTATATCATGCTATGTATACATTTTTACAATTATAGCAATTGTTATATACCAGTTCTTATATTCAATTCTATATAATGTGTTACATATCTATTTCCATTTATAATATAGAACATTACATATAAAATATATAATTGATTATTGAACCCCTTAGGGCTATCTGGCGGATACTATGAGTGTTAATGCACACATCTTGCTTCATAATCAATATTTATAGAGCGGGCCCTTGCCTGGGTCTCTGGTTGAGTCTCACCCACAGTTAAGATGTGGCAAGCTGGTGACGTAAGGCAGGTTGACAAAGACAAAGAGCAACTGACGGAAGGACACAGGTCAGAGAGAAAAAAGCCTGTTAGAGCCCCACCGTCCTAGGCTGTGGCTCTGGATTCAAAGGTTGGCGTGAAGCAGAAATGGGATCGTAAACAAAGCCGACCTTCACATGTGTGCTTTCCAGATTTTGTTTTGAGAGAGAGATCAGTTCTTAGTGAGTAGTGACACTGTGGACATTTGCAATATGAAAGAAACAAAATAAACATTGCCAGTTGTGTCTGTGACCATCTTTGTCATCTTCAGTCCTGGAGATCAAAGGAACTCGGTGTGCCTGCCTCCCGAAGGCTCTTGTAGGAGCTGGGCTTGAATTGGCAAGAACATAGCTGGTCTGCATTCTCCAAAAGTGCTGTGTTGAATAGCTATTTGCACAGTGCATTAGTCTATTTTCATAATGCTATAAAGAACTGCCCATGCTGGGTGTGGTGGCTCATGCCTGTAATCCCAGCACTGTGGGAGGCCAGGGTGGGTGGATCACCTGAGATTAGGAGTTCAAGACCAGCCTGGCCAACACGTTGAAACCCCGTCTCTACTAAAAATAAAAAAATTAGCTGGGTGTGGTGGCACATGCCTATAATCCCAGCTACTAGGCAGGCTGAGTGAGGAGAAGTGCTTGAACCTGGGAGGTGGAGGTTACAGTGAGTTGAGATCTCGCCACTACTGCAGCCTGGGTACCAGAGTGAAACTCTGTCTCAAAAAAAAAAAAAAAAAAAAAAAAAACTGCCTGAGACTAGGTAATTTATAAAGGAAAGAGGTTTAAGAGGTTTAATTGACTCACAATTCAGCATGGCTGGGAGGACTCAGGGAACTTACAACCATGGTGGAAGACAAAGGGGAAGCAAGGCACCTTCTTCACAAGCAGCAGGAAGGAGAAGTGCTGAGCGAAGGGGGAAGAGCCCCTTAGAAAGCCATCAGCTCTCATGGGAACTCACTCACTATTCCGAGAACAGCATGGGGGAAACCGCCCCCATGATTCGATTACTTACACCTGGTCTCTTTCTTGACACGTAGGGATTATAGGGATTACAATTCAACATGAAATTTGGGTGGGGACACAAAGCCTAACCATGTCACAGAGTGAATCTTGAGATTTGGGAAAGAGAGCTGGGGACTGAGATCACGACAGGAGAAGGCAGCCTGTGCACACTCCTAAGAGACAGCTCACTTACGGGCACCTGCGGAGGCCAAGGTTTCCAGGGTCCTGGGGATTCAGAAAAGCATTGAGTCAGTCTTCAGTTGTTATAATTCAAGGGGTTTGGAGTTCGTGTGGAAAATATACTCAAGAAACCTTCACAAGGAATGAAATGGATTTGGTTTTAAAAGACACAAAAGAAGAGACAGAGAGTCCTTTCAAAGTGGAGAGATTTATAGGGCAGAGTTCACAAGGGTGAGAATAAATGTTCATTTATGGGTTACTAGAAACACCAGCAGAAAATCATGACTGTTTAAATACCTGCAAATGGCAGTTGCTGTCCATACACATCATAGGTAAAACCATCACACGATATTTTTGGCACGTTTCTTTTTTAATATCTCTCAAAACTCATAATTTACAGATTGAAACTTTAGTAAAATGTGGTGAACATTAAAAGATTAGTGAATTAAATCAGTCATTTGGAGATGTTTTTACTAATAGACGTGCAGCTAACAGAGATACATTTTCAAAATTATTTTTATAGAGAGTGCTGCAGAGATGTTTTACAAATGCATAAGCAGTGAATCAATCTTAGAAAATAACAATCCACAAAAAGAAAAGGTTGAATGGAAACAGTAATGGAGAGGCTGGCAAACGCCTAGGAGGACTTTGTTGTTCAATCTGCCGTCATCTGAATCGCTTTTGATTCTAAGCTGCTTTAAATTTTCCAGCTGCAGCGAGCCTGCTTCCAAGGTTGTTACACAATGGGTCGGTAACATGTCTGATAATCAGTTGCTTACTAGTAGTAGATCTGTTTCTAATGAGTTCAAAGGGTTTGGTTCTTGCGGGTAGAGTGTACATGTTTTCCCGGGTTCCACAGCTGTACTGTATTGAAGCACAGGCGCTCGCAGGTGGGGTAACATGAACTTGCTTCATCATTCCCCCTTTACACGCATGTCGCTCCTCCTGCCAGGACCACAGGAAGGCGAGGGCCCACGATGAGGGGAATGAGAGCAGCATCGTGCGTGTCTGTGTTTAAATGTTTAAACGTGTATCAGTGTTTACCCTATTTCCCAATTTCTTTAGTTTAGCACTTGCAGTGCAAAATACAGCAAAGGAAGAAACGGACAGAAACACAGAGAAAATGAGTCTGTGTGGGTAAGAATTTTTAAAACATGGTCCTAAATTAAGAACCTCCCTTTTAATGGCAAACAGTTGAGATTGAGAAGTATGTTTATTTACACACCAAGGACCGGAATGCGTGGGTTTGCAGTCATATTCATCTCTCATTTTCGTCAAGGAGGTGCTTCCCACATGGAAGATGCTTTCCAGGTCGCTTGAACGAACTCTTCCACCAGCAGCGCCCAGCAAAGTCTAGGGTCCTGTTTCCCTTAAAGGAAAACACTGTCCACGCTGGGAGCGAAAGTTTCATATTTGAGCAGTGATGGGTTGACGTCACGATTTCGTTTCTCATGTGAAATTAGTTAGATCTGAGAAAAACAAAGATAAATTCAAGGGTCCAAAAGTGCGATTTTACAAAGATCCAATTGGATCAATAAATGGCAAAAGCTTAAACATGAGAGGTCAAGATTCGTAAAGGGAGTGCCCCAACCTGTTCATTTTTTAGAACATTTTCTGCAACCAAAACTGTATTTGTTTAGAATTACCAAAGTTGCACACTGAGCACTCATATTTGCAGGAGTCTCCTTCCAATAGAAGAACTGCTTGTAAGGAGTAAACATAAGAAGTAAATTTGCTATGTCTGGGTTCTCTTTTATGCCCTAATGTGCTGGTGTTTTTTGGGTTTTTGTGTGTGTGTGTGTGTGTGTGTGTGTGTGTGTGTGTGTGTTTAAACAGGATCTCATCTGGATTGTGCCATTCATCTTTTCCTTCAGACTACATCTTACCAATCAGAGATACTATAGGTCTCTGTAGGAATGGGAAGTTTTGCATGACACAAACAGCAATGAACTCCTCTATTCCTCTCAGGCCCTTTGTGGAATACTTTGTGGAATATGGGGAGTCTAAGGCTCTCATTCTGGGACAGGGGTGCTGGGTACAGGGGAACTTAGAGGGCAGGTAGAAGCTGGGTAGGAGAAGACAGATGACTCTGGCAGAGGATGGATACCCACATCCCCTGGGCTCTCCAAAGCAACCACTACCATTTTCTTGCACTGCATTAAGAAAACAGGTACCATGTCACTGTGAGATTTCCCAAGTTTCCTGCTACTGTCCTAGAGGCACCAGCCAGCTCTAGGGCCCAGAAATGTCCCTATCATTACTTAAATCTTATAGTGGCATCAGCTAACAGATCACTCCAAGCGTCAGTGTGGCTGGATATCATGCGTCCACTAGCTACCTGCAGAGGCATTTCACAAAGTCCACAATGAGGTGAACTTTACATGACACAATTGCGTGTTTTGGACTCATTTGTTTACCATGATAGGATTTTGTATTTGTTGATATTTGCTTATTAACTCTGTATGGCATTGCAGTTGTCTCTTTCTGGAAAATAAAGCCCTTATTTTTGAACGCGAAGAGTTGCCATGCTGGTTGTGGTTTGCATTCAATAGTGGTTAGATCCAGCTACCTATCACTTTACAGCAGTGCCTTCTCAGAAAAGTGAGTTCTCTCTGTAGGATCAGTCTCCTAATATTGTGATTCAAGATTCTTAACTTGTGATTCAAGCACCTTTGACAGTATGTTTACTCTTGGTTTGGTTTTGAACTAAGAACTTAACCTTGACTTCCCTAAATTATGATGCCTTTGCTATAACGACCTTCACACGATGCCAGTGTCACAAGAACACGATGGCAAACCTCTTACCTGTCCCAGATGCCCTAGATTTAAACGTGGTTAAGGCCAAACTTTATTATGAGACAACTTATATGCATATGAGTGTAAGTAGATGGAGAGATTTTATTGTCAATTATGTGCTTTATGCAAAGTTATTTCAAATTTTTAATTGCAATAAAATATATATAATATTAAATTATCTATTATGAATTAAATTTTTGTGTCCCCTTAAAATTTATACACTGACATTAAAAACCCCTATATGTTGTTATAGGAAGATGGTACTAGGGGCCTTTGGGAGGTAAGTCATTAAGATGAAGCCTTCATTAATGGCATTCAAGCCTTTGTAAATGGGACCCCAGAGAGCCAGTAAGCCCTCCTTCCACCATGCAGGGATACAACGCAAAGTCAGCTGTCTGCAGCCCAGAAGAGGGCCCTCACCAGGACCTGACCATTGTGGCACTCTGCTTTTAGACATTCTGCCTCCAGACTGTAAGAAATACATGTCTATTGTTTATAAACCACTCAATCTACGGGATTCAGCAGCCCGCACAGACTATGACAGAAATAGATCCCAAGAAGTAGAGGTACTGCTTTACCAAATACCCAAAAATGTGGAAGCAGCTTTGCAGTGATAATGGGTAGAGGCTGGAAGCATTTTGAGGTGCATGTTAGAAAAAGCCTGGAAGGCCATGAAAGGACTTCTAAAGGTAAGTCTGGTGAGAATGCAGAAAGAAAAGAAGAGAGCTGTAGAAAACCTTCCATCTTCTTAGAGAACACCTAAACAGACAAGAACAGAATGTTGGTAGAAACATGAACAGTAAAGGTCATTTTGATGAGGCCTCAGATGAAAAGGAGGAACACTAGAACCTGGAGGAAAGATCATCCTTGTCATCAAGTGGCAGAGAACTTGGCTGAATTGTGTGTTCTAGAGTTTTATGAAAGACAGAGATTTTGAGGGATGAAATTGTGTATTTAGCTGAGGAAATTTCTCAGCAAAGTGTTGAAGGATAAGCTTCGTTCCTCCTGACAGCTTATACACAATGTGAGAAGACAGAAGTGACTCGCAAATAAAATTATTAAGCAAAAGGAACCAGAACTTAAGGATTTTAATAATTCTCAGACTATCCATATTGCAAAAAATGAAAAGGCATGATTGGAAAACACACTAATGGTGCAGCTAAGTAACTTTGATAAGGAGATTAGTATGGGTGTGAACCACAAGTTAATCAGTCAGTTTAATAGAAGCTAGGCATTATTCTTCAAAATAAGAAAGAAGATCCTCCACCCACCAGTGATTCGGAACTGATCAGAGCTGCATTCCCACCACAGGTCTAGAGTGTAAGGGTCTGGCAGGGGAAGAGTGAGTTCCCTGGTTCAGGCAGGCCAGCATGCCCTTGCCCAGTCCCTCAGGCTATTTGTAGCAATATAAGACACCAAATTCTCACCTGACTCTAGTATAGTATCACATGACATAGAGCAGACTCTGGAAGTATCCAAGTATTGTACCCCAAAATACATTTTTGACATATTTTTAAATGACTCTGCAACACTCTCTCTTGTGGGAGAAATTTACATTCTGTAGAGAATCCCTTTCCCATTCCAGGTCTTTCTCCGATCCTGAAGAGATTAGCTGAGAGTCTAGCACCTTTTAAGGTTCTGAACAGAAAACATTTGCCGTCCCTTGCCTCTAAGAGTGGCCACCTATGAGACTTCACCTACATAATAAGAACCTTGGTCTCCACAGCCCCTAATTTTAACCCAGGTACTCCTTTCTATCGATTCCAGGTCTTTGGATAATAATTCTTTCAACCAGTTGCCAATCAGAAAATCTTTGAATCCACCTATGACCTGGAAGGACTGGCCCCACCCCCCGCTTCCATTTGTCACATCTTTTTGACTAAACCAATATACACCTTACACATATTGATTGATGTCTGTCTCCTTTAAAATGTAGAAAATCAAGCTGCAAACCAACCACCTTGGCACAAGTTTTCAGAAACTCCTGGGGCTGTGTCATGGGTCACAGTTCTCTCATTTGGCTCAAAATACTTCTCTTCAAATATTTTACAGAGTTTGGCTTTTTTTCATCAACAAACTGCCCTGAAGACTTCTATGCCCCAACCTTCCCCTGCTCCGCTATGCAAGAGGATGTGGTGTTTGTTACACATTTTCTATGTTATCATTGTGAATAACTTGATGGTAGAAGAAGAAGAGAACCAGATGTAATGTGTTACTAAGGCGGGAAAAATAGCAAAAGGAAACGAGAAGGTGTTTATGAAACCCTTGCTTCATTTACCAAAAAATTATTCTGTATTAATCATTTGGAAAGAATGAAATGCTTATGTGAAATCAGATATACAAAGCAGAGTATTAAAACATTTTTAAAATGTGAAAATTCCAACTGCTATGAGTTTGCCAAAAACTTGATTTTTAGCATGTTTCCCATTTATCGTAACATTTAAATTCTTTCCAAATTATCTTTCCTTCAGATTTCAGCTTATTTTTGTTCGTGGCCATTCAAAAGAATAATGATGACAAGGAAGAAAATAAATGGTAGCTCAAGTTCCTCTTTTTCTTCTTAAATACAACATCTTTAAAAATTAGGTTCTACTTACGTATTCATTTATTTTTATAATATATATTTAAGGTATATATCATGATGTTTTGATATGTATAAACAAAGAGAAATACTGTTCTTCTGTTTGAATCAGTCCAGAATACAATGGACATAACAAAAGGCACACGGCAGGGCCATGGTTTGTAGACACCACTTGCCCAGATGAGAGGCCAGGCCCCTGCAGACAGACTGAGCAGACTGGAAATCTCTGTGTCTCCTGCACTGTGCTCAGTCGTTTGCTTCAGGCTGTGAGGTTTGGCATGAGAATGCCTTCCTCGAATGTCTATTTTAAATGGGAAATTCATGTGCAGTGAACTCTCAAAAACCAATAATAAATCAGTGTCTCTTCCAAAATACATGCACATGCACCTATATGACAGTCTGACACGCCCTCACACACATACACTCACGTGCTCCTGTACGTGGAACCCTTCGTGTGTGGCAAGTTTGTGAAACCTATCTAATTCAAATTATTGGGCTCACAATTTCTATGCCACATGAAATATACATGAGTTGAAAAGTATGACTTTCGAGTCTGTAGGTTTTAGTTTATTTCTTCACAGCTGACCTTGCAAGTTTCTCCAATATGCACAAGTATCTTTTCAGGCAAACATTCCTTTTGCCTCACACCATTTAATTGACCCATGTTTCATCTGTAATCTTAAGCATATTTTCTCTTTTAAGAATCAACATACCTATCTCGGTAATAACTAATTCAGGTGATATTTTCACAAATTTTCAATCCTATGATAGCTACAGAGCACATAATTTAAACGGTGAATAGTTAATAAATAGGTATGTCCATGTTCATCTGGTCCCATCAGTGCATTTTGTACTTTTAGGAAAGATCAGAATATGCTCATCAAATGCTCTGAATCAGTCTTTCCAAATGTTTTTTGTGAGATGTTGATGACCCGAGTACCCATTTGTATACATGCATACGTAGGATAGATAGTCTATTAAAAAAGAGTAGTCTTATCAAATACTATGGAGTTGCACAATTCTTATTAGCATATCAAAGAATTGTGGAAAACCCTTAGGAAAAACCAGCTTGCATCAAGTGTCCTAGTGTTGCTCTAAAGTATATTATCACAGAACTCATCAGTGTTCATTGAAGAGTTAAGATGTTTAGATCACATTTGATAGCAGCAAAGATTGCATTGTATATCAGGCTTGTTCTGAAGACTACGAAGTTCACACCTTACCTGTATTCATCCATGTAGTGGGATGGAGAAGGAGGTTGGACAATCAGCAGCCCAGGCACAATCAGTCAGTACAGGCATTACGAGGCTTCATACCCCACACTGCCCACCACACAGCTGGTGGCAAGCAACATGCCCAACACTGTACGAACTTTAGGTTGGAATGAATGAATATTCAAATCCTAGATATTCAAATCATCACAAAGGCTGACAGAAAGAAAAAAAGAAAATATTTAAAGGCCCTGAGATGGAGGAGACCTGGGCAAGAATGTCAAGGTGAAGAGAACTGAGGGAGTGGCGAGGAGGAGGGTGAGTCAGCAAGGAGAACAGCATGAGGCTCTGTAGGAGTATGGAGACCCCATCCAGGGATTGAAATGAGAAACTCACTAAGGATGTAGGTCGGTGTATGAGTCCATTCTCATGCTGCTATAAAGAACTGCCCAAGACTGGGTAATTTCTGAAGGAAAGAGATTTGATTGATTCACAATTCCACAGGGTTGGGGAGGCCTCAGGAAACTTATAATCATGGTGGAAGGGGAAGCAAACATGTCCTTCCTCACATGGCAGCAGGAAGGAGATGAATGGTAGGTGAGTGAAGGGGGAAGCCCTTTATAAAACCATCAGATCTCATGAGAACTGACTATCATGAGAATAGCAGGGGGGAAATTGTCCCCACGATCCAATTATTCCCACCACACATGGGGATTATGGGAACTACAATTCAAGATGAGATTTGGATGGGGACACAGCCAAACCATATCAGCTGGGGAGGGATGGGACCACATCTCCATCACTAGAAGAACATCAGCTTCTCTTTGGAGAAGAGAGGAAGCAGAGTCTGCTTCCAAAGCTGTTGTGGTGGCCCTGGCAGGAATGGGCAAAAGCTTGGTTTTCAGTGGCAGTGCTGTAGACAGATATGACTGGGCATCTAAAATTAAATAAATTGGAAGTGGAATTGACAAGATTTGGTGTTGTATGCGCAGGGATGATGAAGGAGGCATGTGCACAGTGACCCCAAGGTTTGGGATGAGCATCACTAGGTGGCTAAAGCACCACTGTTGAGAAGGGAACTGGCAAAGAGGGGATATGAGGAAGGAGAGGCAGATGAGGAGTAGAGCTTTGGGCAGGTTCAACTCGCTGTCTCTGAGATACCTGCAAAGACCCCAGGGCCACTGGCCACTGCACACAGGAGAGGGGTCTGGGATGAAGATTTACATGGTAATTATCTAATATGGTTTGGCTGTGCCCCTATTCAAATCTCAACTTGAATTGTATCTCCCAGAATTCCCACGTGTTGTGAGAGAAACCCAGGGGGAGGTAATTGAATCATAAGGACTGGTCTTTCCCATGCTACTCTTGTGATAGTGAATAAGTCTCATGAGATCTGATGGGTTTATCAGGGGTTTCCCCTCTGGCTTCTTCCTCATTCTCTCTTGCTGCCACCATGTAAGAAGTACCTTTTACCCTCTGCCATGAGTCTGAGACCTCCCCAGCCATGTGCAACTATAAGCCAAATTAAACCTCTTTTTATTTCCAGTCTTGGGTATGTCTTTATCAGCAGCATAAAAACTGACTAATACATTATCAGTATATGCACTTCTTTCTTTTAATCCAGCCAGGGAAGATGAGGATCTTGGGGACAGACTACACGGCAGGGAGGGTGGAAAGAGCAGGTGCAGTGTGCTGAGGCCTGTCCCCGGCCATCTGTGGAATTGGTAAACTCTGAAACTGTCAAGACAATTATTGGACTCTCAAAAGCCTTGTGGCTGGTAGTTCAACACAGCCATTATTAAACATTAAATTGTAGCCATTATTAAACATTAAATTATATAAGATTATAATTAAGCCACATCAAAACCTAGTGTGACAAACACTCAAAACTCATCATTTTCTATTTTTCCCTCTACATTTTGTTATTATGTGTGCCCTTGGGGCTGCTTTGGTGTATGGAATTTGCACGGTGGAAATGATGGTGTGCTAGCACACACCGCTTCCTATTTGCTCAGAAGCTTCACACCAGCTGCATGAAATCAGCCGTGGCTGGGCATTCACACACAGAAATTGGCAGGCACTATAAGTCAGGCCTTTCCCTCACCTCCTAGGTGAACTGATTGTTGAATATTCACCTGCACATCGCTGCTGGTCAAGTACCAAGCCACGACTAACTTAACACATATGGACACTCGGACAGCCAGGAATACCAAACGTACAGAACAGTTTCCAAGTAATTCACTTTCCAAGATAAAAGTAGAAGTAATTCCA